>NC_092712.1:224867337-225167337 GCF_047496885.1 Scyliorhinus torazame
CAGGAACTGCTCCAAAGTCTATAGAATTTTGATCAAGATGACCACCAATGTTACCAATATTTCCAGGGCCACTTCCTTTAATACTCTGGGATGTAGATTATCAGGCCCTGGTGATATGGTGACATGGAAATTAACCCCATTAATTTCCCAGCTCCGTTTTCTTACTAATACCGATTTCCATCAATTCTGCCCTCTCACTAGACCCTTGGTTGCCTAAAATTTCTGGGAGGTTATTTCTTCCCTCTTTTGTGAAGAGAGCACCAAAGTATGTGTTCAATTCTTCTGCCATTTCATGTTCTCCATTATAATTTCCTAGGCTTCTGACTGTAAGGGACCTAAATTTAATCTTCAGCGAGCATTTTCTCTTCACACATTTATAGAAGCTTTTACGGTCAGTTTTTATGTTCCCTGCAAATTTACTCACGTGGTCTATTTTCTTCCTCTTGATCAAATTTTTTTGTCATCTTTTGCTGAATTCTAAAATGCTCCAAACCCTCAGGCTTGCTGCTTTATCTGGCAATTTTACATGTCGTCTTTGGATTTAGTATTGGCTGGAATTCCCCAGCCATCGGGATTCCCAGTGGGGTGGCTTCAATGGGAAATCCCACTGATAAACAGTGGGAAGAGAGAACCCACCACCAGCGAATGGCGCACTGTTCAGAAAGACGCGGCTGGGAGAACAGAGAATCCTGCCCATGGTCCCTAATTTCTTTTGTAAGCTATGGTTGAGCCACCTTTCCTCTTTTATTTTTGAGCCAAGCAGGAATGAATAATTGTTGTAATTCATGTTCTTTAAATATGAACCATTGTCTATCCACCAACAACCTCTTTAATAACTTACCCCAATCTAGCCTTGCTAATTCACGCCTCATACCCTCATAGTTCCCTTTATTTAGTTTCAAGATCCTAGTTTTGGATTCAACTACTTCACTTAATGAAGAATTCTATCATATTATGGTCGCTCTTTCCCAAGGGACCACGCAGAACTAGATTGTTAATTAAGCCTTTCTCATTATACAGTACCCCGTTCTCCTTTGTTCTCCTTTGAGCAGAAAAAATTAAGAGGAGATTTAAAAAATCAAGAATGGTATTGATAGAATAAATATAAAGAAATTTGGCAGGATTCGTCGCTCCAGCAGCTGCGTTTTCCGTCACGGCGCTCCCCTGCCAGCAGCGGGATTCTCTGTCCCCGCAGCCAGCCACCCCATGCCATCGGGAAACCTGCGGGCATGGATTTTCTGCCAGTGGGCCAGAGGATCCTGCTAATGGAGAATCCTGCTGATTGTTTCCAGTGGAATATTTTTCCGTAACGAGGACACAGATGTAAGGAGATTGGCAAACAGACCAGAGGGACATGGGGAAACATTTCCTTTGCACAGTAAGTTTTGTTCTGGAATGTACTACTTGAAAAAATGGTGGAAGTAGATTTAATGTTAACATTCAAATGAGAATTGGATAAACACTTGATGGGAAAATTACACGACTATGGGAAAGGGTCGGAGGGTGCGATTAATTGTTCACTTTGAGGAACGGTTTGACACACTCAGCTTGTTTCCACTGGAGTTTAAAAGAGTGAGGGTGGACTTGATTGAAATATATAAGATCCTGAATGGTCTTTCCAGGGTAGATGTGGAAAGGACAATTTGGCTTGTGGGTGAGACCAGAACTAGGGGTCACTCTTTTAAAATTAAGGGTCACCTTTTTAGGACAGAGAAGAGGAGAATTTTTTTCTCTCCGAGTTGTGCAGCTTTGGAACTTTGCCTCAGAAGACAGTGCAGGGAGGGGTCATTGTATGTTTTAATAGTGGAGGGAGATGGTATTATGCCTAAACCACAGCCTGTCTTAATTTGTGTACGGTGGACAAATGACTCCAAATCTGTTTCATGAAACAATTCACTATTTATTTACGATCACACAATTGTTACTGTTAATCAATCACATCCACATACCATGGCTTCATCTGCAGAAAGTGCACCCAACTGGAGCTCCTCACAGACCGCATGGTTCGGTTGGAGCAGCAATTGGATGCACTTAGGAGCATGCAGGTGGCGGAAAGCGTCATAGATCGCAGTTATGTAAATGTGGTCACACCCAAGGTGCAGGCAGAGAAATGGGTGACCACCAGAAAGGGCAGGCAGTCAGTGCAGGAATCCCCTGTGGTTGTCCCCCTCTCGAACAGATATACCCCTTTGGATACTGTCGGGGGGATAGCCTATCAGGGGAAAACAGCAGTAGCCAGAGCAGTGGCACCACGGCTGGCTCTGATGTTCAGAAGGGAGGGTCAAAGCGCAGAAGAGTAATAGTAATAGGGGACTCTATAGTCAGGGGCACAGATAGGTGCTTCTGTGGACGTGAAAGAGACTCCAGGATGGTATGTTGCCTCCCTGGTGCCAGGGTCCAGGATGTCTCCGAACGGGTAGAGGGCATCCTGAAGGGGGAGGGCAAACAGGCAGAGGTCGTTGTACATATTGGTACTAATGACATAGGCAGGAAGGGGCATGAGGTCCTGCAGCAGGAGTTCAGGGAGCTAGGCAGAAAGTTAAAAGACAGGACCTCGAGGGTTGTAATCTCGGGATTACTCCCTGTGCCACGTGCCAGTGAGGCTAGAAATAGGAAGATAGAGCAGCTAAACACGTGGCTAAACAGCTGGTGTAGGAGGGAGGGTTTCCATTATCTGGACCACTGGGAGCTCTTCCGGGGCAGGTGTGACCTGTATAAGAAGGACGGGTTGCATCTAAACCGGAGAGGCATAAATATCCTGGCCACGAGGTTTGCTAGTGTCACACGGGAGGGTTTAAACTAGTATGGCAGGGGGGTGGGCACGGGAGCAATAGGTCAGAAGGTGAGAGCATTGAGGGAGAACTAAGGAATAGGGACAGTGTGGCTCTGAGGCAGAGCAGACAGGGAGAAGTTGCTGAACACAGAGGGTCTGGTGGCCTGAAGTGCATATGTTTTAATGCAAGAAGTATTACGGGTAAGGCAGATGAACTTAGAGCTTGGATTAGTACTTGGAACTATGATGTTGTTGCCATTACAGAGACCTGGTTGAGGGAAGGGCAGGATTGGCAGCTAAACGTTCCAGGATTTAGATGTTTCAGGCGGGATAGAGGGGGATGTAAAAGGGGAGGCGGAGTTGCGCTACTGGTTCGGGAGAATATCACAGCTGTACTGCGAGAGGACACCTCAGAGGGCAGTGAGGCTATATGGGTAGAGATCAGGAATAAGAAGTGTGCAGTCACAATGTTGGGGGTTTACTACAGGCCTCCCAACAGCCAGCGGGAGATAGAGGAGCAGATAGGTAGACAGATTTTGGAAAAGAGTAAAAACAACAGGGTTGTGGTGATGGGGGACTTCAACTTCCCCAATATTGACTGGGACTCACTTAGTGCCAGGGGCTTAGACGGGGCGGAGTTTGTAAGTAGCATCCAGGAGGGCTTCTTAAAACAATATGTAGACAGTCCAACTAGGGAAGGGGCGGTACTGGACCTGGTATTGGGGAATGAGCCCGGCCAGGTGGTAGATGTTTCAGTAGGGGAGCATTTCGGTAACAGTGACCACAATTCAGTAAGTTTTAAAGTACTGGTGGACAAGGATAAGAGTGGTCCTAGGATGAATGTGCTAAATTGGGGGAAGGCTAATTATAACAATATTAGGCGGGAACTGAAGAACATAGATTGGGGGCGGATGTTTGAGGGCAAATCAACATCTGACATGTGGGAGGCTTTCAAGTGGCAGTTGAAAGGAATTCAGGACCGGCATGTTCCTGTGAGGAAGAAGGATAAATACAGCAATTTTCGGGAACCTTGGATGACGAGAGATATTGTAGGCCTCGTCAAAAAGAAAAAGGAGGCATTTGTCAGGGCTAAAAGGCTGGGAACAGACGAAGCCTGCGTGGAATATAAGGAAAGTAGGAAGGAACTTAAGCAAGGAGTCAGGAGGGCTAGAAGGGGTCATGAAAAGTCATTGGCAAATAGGGTTAAGGAAAATCCCAAGGCTTTTTACACGTACATAAAAAGCAAGAGGGTAGCCAGGGAAAGGGTTGACCCACTGAAGGATAGGCAAGGGAATCTATGTGTGGAGCCAGAGGAAATGGGTGAGGTACTAAATGAATACTTTGCATCAGTATTCACCAAAGAGAAGAAATTGGTAGATGTTGAGTCTGGAGAAGGGTGTGTAGATAGCCTGGGTCACATTGAGATCCAAAAAGACGAGGTGTTGGGCGGTATTAAGGTAGATAAGTCCCCAGGGCCTGATGGGATCTACCCCAGAATACTGAAGGAGGCTGGAGAGGAAATTGCTGAGGCCTTGACAGAAATCTTTGGATCCTCGCTGTCTTCAGGGGATGTCCCGGAGGACTGGAGAATAGCCAATGTTGTTCCTCTGTTTAAGAAGGGTAGCAAGGATAATCCCGGGAACTACAGGCCGGTGAGCCTTACTTCAGTGGTAGGGAAATTACTGGAGAGAATTCTTCGAGACAGGATCTACTCCCATTTGGAAGCAAATGGACGTGTTAGTGAGAGGCAGCACGGTTTTGTGAAGGGGAGGTCGTGTCTCACTAACTTGATAGAGTTTTTCGAGGAGGTCACTAAGATGATTGATGCAGGTAGGGCAGTGTATGTTGTCTATATGGACTTCAGTAAGGCCTTTGACAAGGTCCCTCATGGTAGACTAGTACAAAAGGTGAAGTCACACGGGATCAGGGGTGAGCTGGCAAGGTGGATACAGAACTGGCTAGGCCATAGAAGGCAGAGAGTAGCAATGGAAGGATGCTTTTCTCATTGGAGGGCTGTAACCAGTGGTGTTCCACAGGGATCAGTGCTGGGACCTTTGCTCTTTGTAGTATATATAAATGATTTGGAGGAAAATGTAACTGGTCTGATTAGTAAGTTTGCAGACGACACAAAGGTTGGTGGAATTGCGGATAGCGATGAGGACTGTCGGAGGATACAGCAGGATTTAGATTGTTTGGAGACTTGGGCGGAGAGATGGCAGATGGAGTTTAATCCGGACAAATGTGAGGTAATGCATTTTGGAAGGTCTAATGCAGGTAGGGAATATACAGTGAATGGTAGAACCCTCAAGAGTATTGAAAGTCAAAGAGATCTAGGAGTACAGGTCCACAGGTCATTGAAAGGGGCAACACAGGTGGAGAAGGTAGTCAAGAAGGCATACGGCATGCTTGCCTTCATTGGCCGGGGCATTGAGTTAAAGAATTGGCAAGTCATGTTCCAGCTGTATAGAACCTTAGTTAGGTCACACTTGGAGTATAGTGTTCAATTCTGGTCGCCACACTACCAGAAGGATGTGGAGGCTTTAGAGAGGGTGCAGAAGAGATTTACCAGAATGTTGCCTGGTATGGAGGGCATTAGCTATGAGGAGCGGTTGAATAAACTCTGTTTATTCTCACTGGAACGAAGGAGGTTGAGGGGAGACCTGATAGAGGTCTACAAAATTATGAGGGGCATAGACAGAGTGGATAGTCAGAGGCTTTTCCCCAGGGTAGAGGGGTCAATTACTAGGGGGCATAGGTTTAAGGTGAGAGGGGCAAGGTTTAGAGTAGATGTACGAGGCAAGTTTTTTACGCAGAGGGTAGTGGGTGCCTGGAACTCGCTACCGGAGGAGGTGGTGGAAGCAGGGACGATAGTGACATTTAAGGGGCATCTTGACAAATACATGAATAGGATGGGAATAGAGGGATACGGACCCAGGAAGTGTAGAAGATTTTAGTTTAGTCGGGCAGCATGGTCGGCACGGGCTTGGAGGGCCGAAGGGCCTGTTCCTGTGCTGTACATTTCTTTGTTCTTTGATGTTCTTTGTACAACATAAGTTAAACTGCAAAGCTAGAATGCACAAGACCTCAACTTAACTTCAAGTGACTGGCAAGAACTAAGTAGATAAGGCCTTTATCTGTGACCCGCAGGTTGGTTGTTGGTCTTCCTTCTGCTGGTGTCGTGGATAGTCTTCTTTTTTGGCCGGTGAAGGGTCACTGTTGTTGGTTGCTGCTGCATAGAGAGAGATCGAGGGGTGTGCAGTACCCTTTATCCCTGGGATTTCACGCCCTTTTGGGCAGTTCCAGGTGAGCTACCAATCAATCGATCAGGGCTTGATCACCCTGATCGATTAAGCCCAATCAAGGCCCACCACCTTGATGGTGGGGCATGTCCTTACCGGCCATGTCTGTTAGTGTCCGAGGCACGTAGGCCTTTCCAAATGAGGGGAACAGACGCCGCTGAGTCTGATACTTTGTAGATGATTTGCATTTAAGTTCATTGTCCCGGGATGGCCTTTTGATGGCCTTTTTCCTGTGTTACTTTGCAAAGTCTGGGCTGCAGCCTTTGTTTATTTGGAGCTGCGGTCTGCTTGTTCTCGAACTTGGCCAGTTTTCCCAGCGTTCTTTGCCAAATGCCATTTTAGGTGACCACACTGGATTCTTGTTAGACAAGGTTGATTAAGGTTATCTAGGGTAGATGGGAACGTGGAATTCAAAACGCAAACAGATCAGCCGTGATATTATTGAATGGCAGAGGCCAAATGGGCTACTTGTGTTCCTATTTCGTTTGCCTGTAAGCATGTGAGCAACTGGACAGCTATATTGAAGAATGGGAAAGGAACTTAGGACCAAATCACCGCCTTCTATGCTCTGTCATTTTATGATTTCGTGGTATATTTTTGTTCATAATGGTACAAGAGGTTTGTAACAGAGGGATAAATGAAGTTGAAGCGCAGATCAGCTATGATCTAATAGAATGGCTGAATAGGCGCAAAAGGACCGAACAATTCCATCTCCAGCCAGCTGCTGAAAACTAAATGGATGGAAAATTTACCCCATTATATCATTTGTTTTTCTTTTATAAATGAACTTAACACAGAAACCAATTTCAACAGCTGTTAATGTAAACATGTTATGCTTGGGAAAAGAGAGGGAGTGAAATGAACAGGATTGATCTTCAAAAGAGCCAGCACAGATTTGATGGGTCAAGTGGCCGCTTTCATAGATTACATAGATTACATAGAACATACAGTGCAGAAGGAGGCCATTCGGCCCATCGAGTCTGCACCGACCCACATTAATCCCTCACTTCCACCTTATCCCCGCAACCCAATAACCCCTCCCAACCCTTATGGACACTACGGGTAATTTAGCATGGCCAATCCACCTAACCTGCACGTCTTTGGACTGTGGGAGGAAACCGGAGCACCCGGAGGAAACCCACGCACACACGGGGAGAACGTGCAAACTCCGCACAGACAGTGACCCAGCGGGGAATCGAACCTGGGACCCTGGCGCTGTGAAGCCACAGTGCTAATCACTTGTGCTACCGTGCTGCCCAATTCTATGCCATTTCGGTGCCATACAATTCTATGCCTTCTTCTGAACATACTTTAATGATTTAATTAAATTCCCATTTTTCCATACTTCATTATTGAGGATCATACTTTCGACTGTTACTTTGTTCTTAAAAATGTGGCTATGCTTAATTTGCCTTTCCTAATTAACTAATCGGTGAGAGGTTAGAGTTTTCATGTTGGTGAATCTTTTTTGTTGTGTTACAGTCACCGGGCTAACAAGGGCTAGTGAATCACATAAAAGAACAGCAGCTTGAATGTTATCTCTGCATAGTGTTCACCATTTGTAAGCAAAAGAGCCCCTTAATATTTGGGGATTAGGAAAATGTATTTTCAAATTATTGCTAATTATCATTTGTGCTGAAAAACTTGAATAAACATATATATACCTTCTAGTATCATTTGTTGGGACATAATTTGTGATCTAGGCTGAATTTGATTCTACTTCGGTTTTAAAATTCCACTTTTCTTGAACTTTGTCCGGAATGTCCCAGGTGCAGGCTGGCAGAGTGGGGCATTTGGTCCAGCAGGGTGGAGAGCCCGATGTAAATGCCTGCAAGTTCTGGTAACAGTCCAAACAGCCATACCTGCTTTCTTAAATATAAGCAAAATACTACTGCGGATGCTGGAATCTGAAACAAGAACGAAGGATGCTGGAAAAACTCAACAGATCTGGCAGCATCTGCAAGGAGAGAATGCAGAGTTAACGTTTCAAGTCCGTTTGGCTCTCTGCCAGAACTGAAGGGCAGGAGAATGTGTTAGATTTTAAAGGGTAACTGTGAGAGATTGCTACAAAAAGTAGTAACTTCAAGAACAAAAGACTGATGGCCTGGTGGGAAGGGGTTGAGGGGGGGGGGGGGGGGGGTGATATTAAAAAGGAGTTTAAGGTGGAGAGAAAGGTCACAATCTAAAGATGCCAAGCTCAACATTGAGTCCCCAGTGTCCCAACTGGAAGGTGGGGTGCTGCTCGTTCAGCTTGCGCCGGGCTGCACTGGAGCGGGTTCAAAACCCTTCGACTTCTAAGACCCACCAGAAGTCTTCACAAGGTCTTGTACTGCCCTCAGGGAGTCTGAGGTGGCATGTTGCCTGTGTGTGTGTATGTGTGCGGTCTCCATTCCAGGTGAGCTCAAAGGTGTGGGTCAGGAAACCTGGGTGACGTCGCGGACTGTTGTGACGTAGAAAGCGGGGAAGAATCGAAGTATTGTGACGTCACGGCAGGTACACGGAAGCCCCTGACGTAATTGAGACACCTGCAAGGACAGGAGCAGCAGCAGCAACTCAGAGCGAGAGAGAGAGCAGCCAGGGTTACTGACAGTGCTGGGGAATGTCACCATGCTCATGATCAAACTGCTCTCCTCTGTCTCAAGCCGGAACTAGCTGGCCCCGGAGTCCCAGCCGGGTGTGTTTGTAACTTAGCAACCAGTGGACGCCAGCAGTCCCGGGCCGCGGAGCTGGCGCCTCAGCCTTTCCCCTTCTGTAAACCCAGAGAGAGAGATAAATCAAAGCGACATGACGGAAATAACCAAACGCCTGAGCAAGAAAATGCCGCTCTCTGCCTTGTCTGGCTTCAGTTTCATTCCAGAGAGAAGAAACCCCAACGAGCTGACTTACTTCGGTAACCAGAAGAAGGTGAGCGCTCGTTCCAAAACAGGAACTTTCCCCTGAATCCTGCAGTCACCCTTCTTTGTAAAACAAATATTTCTGCTTATCATAATGTACTCCTGCAGACATGCCAATTCCACCGTCGCATAAATCAAAAACTCCTAAAAGAGATTCGTTATACAAATTGAGCATTTTTTCCAAACATTAATATAGTTCATGGTTTACAAACTTCATTAGTGGTTTATTAAATCTTTTACATGCCAGAACGCTATAACATCTATATTAGCACATTTGAAAATGCTTTGCATTTTTAAAGCCCTATTTATTATATGAGAATGATCATGACTTTCCCAATTTGTTCCCCTCTGGTGCACATCCACCATAGCCCTGCAATCTTCTATTTTTACAAGTATAGATGTAGCAATTAACTGGTTCCCCACAGCCAATACAAAACGCAAATGACTGAAGCAATCACTCACTCTTAGAGAAGGATTAATGCCCACTGTGCAAACCAGAACTGGGGGTGGACAGAGTAGAACCCCAGATGGAGTACACAAAAATGTTGAACTTAGATATTGGTGAGTGTTGGTGTTTGAAGCCTGTGATAGATTACATACAATTTACAGTGCAGAAGGAGGCCATTCAGCCCATCGAGCCTGCACCGGCCCTTGGAAAGAGCACCCCAATTTTAAGCCCAGAACTCCGCACCATACCCGTAACCCAGCAACCCCACCCAACCCCTTTGGACACTAAGGGCAATTTAGCATGACCAATCCACCTAACCTGCACGTGTTTGGACTGTGTGAGGAAACCGGAGCACCCGGAGAAAACCCACGCAGACACGGGGAAAATGTGCAGACTCCACACAGATAGTGACCCAAGCCGGGAATCAAACCTGAGACCCTGGAGCTCTGAAGCGACAATGCTAACCACTGTGCTACCGTGCTGCCCGTGATGTCAGAGGAAGGACAATGGGGGAGGAGAGAGGAGCCCTCAGATTGCTATTCACAAAGAATGTTTTTCTGTGCTGCTTTTGTGGTAAATTACTGAAGTCAAAACTAACACCCATCAGTCTGAGAGGTGAAGAAAAGAAGGTGAGGACCTAACTTTCAGAGTGTGAGTCAGCCCTTTTATAATAATACATCTGAGTTAACACTGGAAACTTATGTTTGGTCCTTTGTACTTCATGAAGGAACTCTCCAAACACTTTGACTTGTCCAGACCAGAATCTTTTATTGAGTCTTGCGTGGTAAGATAGCAATCTGATACAAAGCATGTTATCGTGGAGTCTGCTAACTATTCCTCTGGAATTTGCACCTAGCACTGACCATGTAAGTCTTATTACCCTCTCAATCTCCTCCAGATGGTGGATATGTCGCCCTTTATAGCTGAGTCACAGGTCACATGACCTTGATCTAGAGACCGTATGGTGTGTCTGTACCGCCAGCTGCTGGTTGGAGGTCACACACCATCCAACTATGATATGCCTATAGGCATATCACCACATCTCACTTCCTCACAAAACATTGAGATCTATTTTTCTTTACAGGTAATATTAAACATTCCACTTTATTCTATGTAGCTGGTACAGTGAGCAAGTTTTACTGAAGTGTCCATTTACATGCTGTGCCGGACAAGTGTCCATTTCCTTTGTGCGGATCTCATTCTTTCGAGTTCTTGCCCACCTTGAGCCTGGCTAGCTTGCCGGCGTCTTGCTTCTCTTACGCTTCACCCTGTGCCTTTGAAAGGGCTGTGTCCAAGACTGCCATATTTGTGTTTCCAGTCACTTTCTCTTCCATTTTCTTGCATGCTGTAGCTTGCTACTTGCGACTGTTTTCGTTGCTGGTTGGTTGGTGGGATGATGTAGTTCTCCCAGTCTTCTCTTTTTTCTATAATTTTTAGGACATAGTGATGTATTTTGGTATATCTCTTGGTTTTTTTTTCTTTGTAGCAACCTCTGGCATGGCACTGGCTGTCGTTGTGTGTTGAATTGTTTGCAGAGGTTTAAGCATCACATCATCTCTGGGTGGTGTGACCACGCCCACTTCTGCGGCTTCATCGACATGCTGGATCACCTCGGTTTCTAGTGCCAATATGAAGGATGGAACTGGGGTTGGCGGTTTCACCTCTTCTTGGCATGCTGGAGCATCGGTAACTTGCTCATCATCACTGCAGATGACTATAGTTTCTGGCTGAGCTGATCCAAGTGCTGAGTCTTCTTTATTAAACTGGCAAATGCATGAGTGGTCCGTGGAGCTGCATAATGTGATAGTCATTAGGTCGTCCTCAGAGTCAGTGTCAGAGTTGCCTACTATTGCAATCTCCACATCACTGTAATCAGCATCTTCATCTATGTCCTCTCATTCATCATCGGTGTTATCGACCGCTTGGGAGTAAATTACCGGAGCCATTTCAAGGACTTGTAACGGTCACCACATACCTCTGACGCCAGTTTTTCCAAGATTGGGATGCCTTCTTACGTCTCTGGTTCAATCAATAGCTGAGCTTCGGTTGTATCAGCAACTTCAATTTCTACATGCGTCATCTCTAAACTCCTGCATTCCACAGAGCATCCTCCGTGACCACCTCATCATTGCTTGCAGACCACCGGAGCCGTGCCACTGGAGCCTCATCTGTGCTGCTGGAGAGGAGATGTACAAACAGCTCATAGTGTTCATCATCCGTCTCACCTTCCATGTCATCACTTTCTGCATCATCGTAATAACTACAAGCAGATATTCATAGTAACCGTCCTCGGATTCAGCATTATCATTAATCTTCTCACCTGAAAAATATAACATCGCATACGGAAATATCTGTTTTCGAAATATAGCACCAAGTTCAAAATCCTTTTGTTTGGTTGCCAAAGCTTAGCTTAAAATTCCACCCAGTGGAACTTCGATGGGACTGAAGAAGTTGAAGAACAATTCATTGGATATGGTTCTTGTCGCTGTTCTTGGAGTGCTCCGACACTGGTACTTTGGTTTCGTTCGAATTGTTCTTACTGTAACATTTTTTCCCTCCCTCCAGTCGATTGCGCAGCCTGTGCAGCCAATGATTTGCAGTTCAGCATTGAACAATTTCAGGGGTTGTGAGTCCAACTGATACTTTAGTGATCACCTCATTCGTGAAATACTCATCAGGCCCGAATGTAAACTCCAGAGTGAAGCCCCACAGCTTTTCATTCTCTGTCCATTTAACACTCACATCTTGTTGATGCTTGAATACGGGTTCATCATGTTCTCGTATCATGTCATTGAGCATGTGCAGATTTTTGAAGACTGTTAACCAGAATTGGGGAATGCTCACCGGCAGTTCCGTCCCCTTGTCTGGTTTGTTGTCGTCCACTCAGATTTCTTCTAAATCCTCATACACCGCACACACCGTAATGCCTTGCAGTGATTCACTGTGTTCAGGTGACCAGCTATCTCCTTGGAGATTTAGCCGCTCGACTAGATTCAAGGATTCACATGATTTTATCCCAAGTGCTGAGTCCACATCCATGTCTACTATGTGAAAGAGTATTGTGTGCTTCATGCCAGCCACAGAGCACTAGTTCGCTAGTTGAAGGTCTGCAGAGTTTTTGTTCCGAAGTATATCATCAGCCCTGGCCAAACAGTCAAGCCCCACTGCACATTTAGTTTTTGCGAAGCATGTCGACTCACGAGATTGGCCGTCATTTTAGGGTCAAAGAAAGAAAGCATCATTGAGCATCACCTTAGATTTGAGTACGGACGTAAGAGTTTTGAAGCATTCTTATTATCTTCATTCTTTGTTTTGATTTTGCTTTCATCTTTGTTACTGAGAGTTGTCTGATTTCTCACCGCGATGATATCGATGAAAAACTGTTCCTCTGTGTTTATCTCATTTACTGCATGCACCGCTCGTGCGTGGTCCATGGTGGAACATGTAAAACATTGTTTTGCAAAGTGCCCAACACGGCTGCACCTGGAACAAACTTTTCCATAGCCCGGACATTGCCATGGGGCATTTCGAGTGCCACATTTTTGGCACAAGATGGCGGCGGCGGCTCCTGATGGCCACTTAAAATGGCCGCCCGCACTGAGACCATGTTTCTTCATGTTGTGCTTCACAACACTAATGGCACTGACTTATTCTTCCATGTTGGCGGCAACATTTTTTGAGCAGAGTGCGTCTATTCTTTGTGCGGCAATCTCACTCACATGGCAAATCTTGACTGCCATTTCCAGCACCAAATCTTCCTCCCGCAGTAATCGCCTGTAGCTTATAATCAAGTAAACCAAAAAGACAATTAATAATAATAATCACTTATTGTCTCAAGTAGGGTTCAATTAAGTTACTGTGAAAAGCCCCTAGTCGCCACATTCCGGCGTCTGTTCGGGGTGGCCGGTACGGGAATTGAACCCACGCTGCTGGTCTAGTTCTGCATTACAAGCCAGCTGTTTAGCCCACTGTGCTAAACCAGCCCCTGGTTGCATATTAGCGAAGATTTCAGATCACTGATGTTGCATGACTGGGCCTTCAGCCTCAAGTCCGTGACAAAACTGTCAAATGATTCACCAGGTCTCTGGGTACAGATACGGAACATGTAAGGCTCAAACCTTTCATTCTTCTTAGGGGAACAATGCTTATCGAAGTGCTTCATCACTCCATCAAATTTCTTGTGATCCTCCGCATTATCAAACTCAAAAGAGTTATACAGTTTGAGCGCTTGTGGACTTGCCACTGTTAGTAGCAACACAATTCACGTTTCATCAGGCTGGGCCTGTAGACCCAGTGCCGAAACATAAAGTTCGAACTGCTGTTTGAACAGCCGCCAGTTCTCACCTATGTTACCGGACATCTGAAGCTGGTGGGGGGTCCTCAGTGCGTCCATCTCGAGCTTCATCATTTTCTTACGCGTTGGGTCGCCTCAGGCTGCAGTTCATTGGACCGGTCTAAAGCCGAATGTCTAACGTCATTGCCATCGCTATCTTTAATCTTCTGCACTCGTGGTACCATATTGTGTTTAGTCCTTTGTACTTCACGAAGGAACTCACCAAATACTTCAACTTGTTCAAACCAGAATCTTTTATTGAGTCCTGTGTGGTAAGATAACAATCTGATACGGAGCACGTTATCATGGAGTCTGCTAACTACTCCTCTGAAACTTGCACCTAGCACCGACCATTCACATGTACATCTTATTACCCTCTCAATCTTCTTCTGAAGGTGACCGGATGTGTCTCCCTTTATATCTGGGTCACATGACCTTGGTCTAGCCACCGCATGGCGTGTCTCTACCGCCACCTGCTGGTTGGAGGTCGCACACCATCCAACTATGATATAACCCATTGGCATATCACCACAGAAACTTCATTTTGTCACATAATGGGACAAGAGTGATACTACATTGTGAGGCAGCATCCCTGGGTCTTCAGGCTCATCAAAGTATGTGCTTCAGCAGAACACACTTCCGCTCCCTTAGTAGAATGCTCACCATTGTTTCAATGTATACTTGGCTGCGACCAATGTTGTGCTGTGGACTGAGTATGCATGTGCAGAAGGACCTAAAATCCTGGGTTTTCAGAACTCTCTTACGAGATATTGAATAAAGTTTGACTGAATAACCACATGTCTCCCAGGATCAATTCATGAAAGTTGGCATGTCTATTCTCGATTGTCTTGCTAATAATATATCACAGAACGCCGCAACACAGAAGGAAGGCATACAGGCCAGCGCCAGCTCCTTGGTAGAGCTGTGCAATTAGCCTGTCTTCCCTTCAAATATTTCTTCAATTCCCTTTGAAAGTTATTAAATCTGCTTCCACTATCCTTTCAGGCAGTGTGTTCCAGATCATAACAACTCACTGCATAATTTATTTTCCCCTCAAGCCACCTCTGGTTCTCTCGCCAATTAACTTTAATCTCTGTCATCTAGTTGCTGACCCTTTTGCCACTGGAAGCAGTTTTTCCTCATTTACATTATCAGAACCAGGGGTCAAAATAACTTTTTCTCAAGGGCGGTTCTTGAGATTTTCTCAAAGTCCACTTTTTGAGTTTGGGGTGCTAAATTTAATTTTTACATGAGAAATTCAGGATACCGTTCTTCCTTTGTTCCTTGGTATTTTCTCTCATTTGTATTCTAACTACAATTCCCAATTTACCAATATTCAATTAAGACTGGATTCATCAATTATATAGAAATTTCAGGGCTACGGAGAACGGGCATCGGTGCTAATCTGTAAAAAAAGTTAATCAGAAAGGGTGGAATTTTCTATCCATTCCCACCGGTACCCCCATCCCCACCCCAGCAGCAGAGAAGGCAAACAATGGAAATTCCCATTCCCGCCTCCGGCCAATGGTTGGGGCCCCTTCCACTGCCGTAAAATATATCGCGGGTGGGTGGGAGGCAGAAAACCCCACCCTCTGAGGGAATTAGATTCAATGTTGTAATCTAATCCAAAATTTCAATTGTAAGCCAATTGTGCTTCATTAACAATTCCGATGAGTGTTTCCTCTGCAGTATAAATAGCATCCTTGCACCTCAATTTTGGTTTACAACACTTTTGTTAGAAATATCAATTCAAAATACCAAGTTGCTGAACAGAGTTTGATAAATCTAGTTAGTGCACTATTCTCGCCCCCCCCCCCCCCCCCCCACACACACACCACCACCGGGAGGGCCACACACCCAACCTGGGTTGCTGTCCACTAGTGCCTGCCGTTTCCAAGGTGCAATCCCTTCACAGTTGAAGTCGAGCCAAGACAGTTAGACGTGGATCTCCAGAACCCAGGAATTTGGCCTAGCGAGCCTTCACTAGGAAGGGAACAAAGGCAGGGCAGAGGGACCACAGAGCCCTCAGCAGCTCCTCCGTGACAGGCAGCGGCCCCAACAGCTGGTACCTGATCAGGCCACAGTCAAGATCCTATCTTCCACAGCCAGTCTCCAATTCTCTATAGCTCTTTCCGCCAGCTACTGCGCAACACATGAGGGTCACTATGTTGAACTGTTGAGGCAGAAACCCCCTCCTGCCAGACCACTGGTGAGATTCTGGAACTGACTGTCAATGTGGCCCAGGACAAGAAAGCCCGCATCATTCCCTGCCACCTCCAGATCACCGTCCTCATTGACGAAGAGCTCAGTATGCTGCTGGGAGGACTCACCATAGTCCAGGGCGGGGTCATCCAATATCCAGGCTGTGCTGCTACCCAAGAAAACTGAAAGGTTTAGCAAGATAAAAGGACATGATCTGAAAATTCAGGAGAAAGGGGACCTGAGATTGGGGAGCTGGAACAGCAACATGGGAGAGACAGAACTGTGATTGGAGGAGCAGCTCCTCAGATTATGGGCGCGATTCTTCCAAAAGGGAACAAAGTCCCCTAGCGCGTGTGTTTAGCCGCGTGTTTCCCGGCACTCGCAGTGACGAGAAATAAATGGCTATTCAACGGGACTCGCATTGAATAATGGGCCTGAATGAGGAACGTGTGATCGAGGCCGCACATGGCCCTGTTTTTTACATTGCGGTGCTCTGCTTGCCAGAACTCCCTATTGTAGCAAGAGATTTTTAAATGGCGTCCCGATCTTCAATGCCGCCAAAACGATCCCCAACCTCTTTGCCCTCCCCCTCAGCCCAAACGCACTGTGTGAGGTTCCCCAGGACCCCCGCACTCCTAACACCCACGCCGGGCAACCCTGGCCCAATCACACACACAAAAAAGAACTGGCACTGCCCCGCCAGCTGGAAGTACCACAATGGCACCTTTGCAGTGCCAGGATGGCATACAGTTGGCGCTGCCAGAGTGCCCAGGGAGCACCAGCAGTGCCAGAGCACCACCCTGCCCAAAGGGCATGCAGCTGAGGGCACCCAATCCTCTTGGAGAACTCCACAAGTGCTGTTCCGTCTGGTCCCTGTTTGTGGTGCTCGCCCGAGGTCTCTTGAGGCGAAGAAGTTGAATCCCAAAGCCTCAGGTACCTTGGGAATCTGCCCGTTTGAGTGAGGCTTACTCCCTTGTTCTAATATGTAGATCCCGCCCATTGTAGATCCTGGGAGCGGTGTCTCCCGGATTTCAACGGCCACGCTGTGCCACGGTGAGCTGCTCTTCGGGCGCAGCCTGGTAATTGGATCGCGCTCCATGTTTCCCGTGCTCACTGCTCCTCCAAACAAAATTCATGGGGAGGGGGAGTGGTGCACCTTTCATGAATTGTTTTGCCCCCAGCATTGAGTTTACAGGGGTTATTTGTGAAGTTTCCAGGGGCGCATCTGCCTGCCGTCCTTGTGTATTTTGAACTCTGATCAGAGCCTATCATGATTTTGCACACTTCTAAACAAATCTCCTCTTAAACCTCGACATAAGAACACAAGAAATAAAAGCAAGACTTGGCCATTTGACCTGTCGAGCCTGCTCTGCCATTCAATAAGATAAGGCTGATCTGACTGTGGCTTTAACTCTGATTGGCTTCCCTTAACCTATGACTCTCTTGTCGATCAAAAATCTAACACAGAACAAAGAAAGGCACAGCACAGGAACAGGCCCGTTGGCCCTCCAAGCCTGTGCCGATCATGATGCCCTAATTAAAAAGATAACCTACTTTCTATTTCTCTTTCCTCCCTGTTCATGTATCCATCCAGATGCCTCTTAAACGTTGCTACTGTGCCTGCTTCCACCATCCTCTGGCAGCGCGTTCCAAGTACCCACTAATCTCTGTGTGGAAAAATGTACCCTGCACATCTCCCTTTAACTTTCCCCCTCTTACCTTGAACCTGTGCCCCCTTGTAATTGACACTGCCACCCTTTGAAAAAGCCTCTGACTATCCACCCAGTCTATGCTTCTCATAATTTTGTAGACGTCTATCAAGGGTCTCCCCTTGACCTCTGTCTTTCCAGTGAAAACAATCCCAGTTTATTCAACTACTCCTCATAGCCAAAACCCTCGAGACCAGGCAACATCCTGCTGATAGTGTGGTGACCAGAACGACACGCAATACTCCAAATGCAGCCTAACCAAGGTTTTATTTGGCTGCAACATGATTTCCCAACTCCTGTACTCAATGCCCCGGCTGATGAAGGCAAAGATGCCATATGCCTTCTTAATCAGCTTGGTCACCTGTGTTGCCACCTTTAGGGAGCTATGGACCTGCACACCCAGATCCCTCTGTATGTTAATGTTCCAAAGGGTTCTGCCATTTACAGTATAATCCACAACTAGATTTGATCCTCCAAAATGCATCACCTCGCATTTGCCCAGATCAAACTCCACCTGCCATTTCTGTACCCAAGTCTCCAATTTATCTACATCCTATTTTATCCTCCGACAATCCTCAGCACTATCAGCAACCCCGCCAATCTTTGTGACGTCCACAAACTTATTATTCGCACCACCCATATTTTTGTCCATTTATATATACGACAAACAACAGAGGCCCCAGCACTGATCCCTGCGGAACACCACTTGCTACAGATCTTCATTCTGAAAAACACCCATCCACCGCTATTCTCTATCTTCCATAACCAAGCCAGTTCTGTATCCATCTAGCCAGCCCACCCCAAATCCCATGTGATTTTAGTTTTTGTACCAGTCTGCCATGTGGGACCTTGTCAAACGCCTTACAAAATCCATATAAACTTCATCCAGAGCCCTTCCCTCATCAATTTTCTTTGTCACCTCTTCAAAAGAATTAAACTTAAAACTTGGTGAGACATGACTTTCCCCATACAAAACCATGTTGCCGGTCACTAACTAGTCTATTTTCCTCCAAATGTGCATATATCCTGCTCCTCAGTATCTTTTCCAAAAGCTTGCCCATCACTGATGTCAGGCTCACCGGCCTATAATTTTCTGGATTATCCCTGCTTCCTTTCTTAAACAAGGGAGCAACATTGGCTATTCTCTAGTCCTTTGGAACCTCGCCTGTGGTCACAGAGGATATGAAGATATCTGTTAAGGCCCCAGCTATTTCCCCCCTTGCCTCCTGCAGTAACCTGCATTAGATCCCATCCAGCCCCAGGGACATGTCTATCTTAATGCAATTTAGGATACTCAACGCTTCCTCCTGTAATATACTGACATTCTCAAAGCGTTCACACACCCATCCCTGACCACAACATCTGTCATGTCCTTCTCCCTGGTGAATACTAACAAAAGTACTCATTAAGGATTTCACCCACTTTCTGTGGTTCCACTCATAACTTCCCTCCAATGTCCTTGAGTGGGCCCACTCTTCTTCTTGCTACTCTCTTGCTCTGAATATATGCATAAAAAGTCTTGGGATTCCCCTTGAACATGTCTGCTAAAGATATTTCATGGCCCCTTTTAGCCCTCCTAATTCCACGCTTAAGCTCCTTCCTACTTTCACTGTACTTCTCAAGGGCTTCATCAGTATTTAGATGCCTAGACCTATCGTATGCTTCGTTTTTCCTTTTGACTAAGCTTACAATTTGCCTTGTCATCCATGGTTCCCGAATCTTGTCATTTCTATCCTTCATTTTTGTGGGGACATGCCTGTCCAGCACTTCAATCAACTGGCCTTGAAAAGCCTCCCGCATAACAGATGTGGATTTGCACTCTGTAGCACAATCAATCACTCACGAGACGAGAAGAGATGGAGTCAATCGATGGCTTTATTACGCAGACTTGTTCCCCAGCAGCACAGTTACAGAATACGGCTGCTGGAAGAACCCGGGCTCTTATACTCCGCCTTACTGGGTGGAGCCAGTAGGCTGCTGATCCAATCGGGACCCAGCGTCTATCCACCAATAGCCTCTCGGCATCACAGGGTACTGTAATACCCCTAATACATACCACCACGTTCACCCCTTGTTAGAAAAGAACCCGGTGGGGGTAGTGGGCCGTATGGTGGTAGGGGTTTACAGAGTCGGTACCTAGGATGCCGCTAACACGGCGGCTATGCTCCGATATCAAACCACCAGTACTATTTACAATGCCACTTTTACTGGGCAACTGAATGATTTACAGAGGCATTTCTTGCTTTGTTATACAGATTCGATGAGTCGAATGGGTGCCCTGGTCATCCTCGCCGATCATCTCAGCCCCGGTGGTGATGCAGGCGCTGGCTCGGGAGCGTCGTCTCTGGGAGCGTAGCAACGCCTCTTCCTGCTCCACCACCCCTAGTCGCGACTGGGGGGAGGACCGATCCACCTGGGAAGGGGGCGGCTGTGGGGTGCGCCGGTGGGAGAGAGGGGGTGATTGGTGTGGGGGGGGGGTGGAGCTCCGGAGGGGGCGGCTGTGGGGTGCGCCGGTGGGAGGGAGGGGGTGTGTGGAGCTCCGGCGGGCGCCAGGTCCCGCAGGGAGACCGTGTCCTGTCGGCCGTCAGGGTACGCCACGTAGGCGTATTGAGGGTTCACTTAGAGGAGATGAACCCTCTCGACCAACGGGTCCGATTTGTGCGTCCACACATGTTTTCGGAGCAGGATGGGTCCGGGAGCTGCCAGCCAGGTCGGTAGCGAGGTCCCAGAGGAGGACTTCCTAGGGAATACCAGGAGGCATTAGTGAGGTGTTTGATTCGTTGTTGTACAAAGCAGCGACCGGATGGAGTGGAGGGCGTCCGGGAGGACTTCCTGCCAGCGGGAAACTGGGAGACTTCTGGACCGTAGGGCCAGCAGGACGGTCTTCCAGACCGTTACGTTCTCCCTCTCTACCTGACCGTTCCCCCGGGGGTTGTAACTGGTCATCCTGCTCGAGGCAATGCCTTTGCTGAGCAGGAATTGACGCAGTTCGTCGCTCATGAAGGAGGACCCCCTATTATGTATGTAGGCAGGGCAACCGAACAGTGTAAAGATGGTGCAGAGGGCTTTAATGACCGTGGCCGCGGTCATATCGGGGCAGGGGATGGTGAAAGGGAACCGGGAGTACTCGTCAATCACGTTCAGGAAGTACGTGTTGCGGTCGGTGGAGGGGAGGGAGCCTTTGAAGTCCAGACTGAGGCGCTCAAAGGGACGGGAAGCCTTTATCAGGTGTGCTTTATCTGGCATGTAGAAGTGTGGCTTTCACTCTGCGCAGATTTGGCAGTTCCTGATGGCTGTCCTGACCTCCTCGATGGAGTCGGGCAGGTTGCGGGTCTTTACGAAGTGATAGAACCGAGTGACCCCCGGACAGAGGTCCTCGTGGAGGGTTCGGAGACGGTCCACTTGTGCGTTGGCGGGATAGGGCATCGGAAGGCTCGTTCAGTTATAGGTCTCATAGTTATAGGTGGAGAGTTCAATCCTCCACCGCAAGATCTTGTTGTTCTTGATCTTGCCCCGCTGTGCATTATCGAACATGAAGGCCACCGACCGTTGGTCAGTGAGGAGAATGAATCTCCTACTGGCCAGGTAATGCCTCCAATGTCGCACAGCTTCCACTATGGCCTGGGCCTCCTTTTCCTCTGAGGAGTGGCAGATTTCTGAAGCGTGGAGGGTGAATTAAAAAAAGGCCACGGGTCTGCCCGCTTGGTTGAGGGTGGCCATCAGAGCTACGTCGGACGCATCGCTCTTGACTTGGAAGGGGAGGGATTCGTCGAACGCGTGCATTGTGGCCTTTGCGATATCCACTTTGATGCGGCTGAAGGCCTGGCGGGCCTCTGTCGACGGGGGAAAGATCGTGGACTGGATTAGCGGACGGGCCTTGTCCGCGTAGTGGGGGACCCACTGGCCGTAATAAGAGAAAAAGCCCAGGGCCTTGGAACAGTGAGGGAGGGGGAACTCCATAAGGGGGCGCATGCATTCAGGGACAGGGCCTATAACTCCATTTTGCACTACGGAGCCAAGGATGGCTAGACGGTCGGTGCTAAACACGCATTTTTCCCTGTTGTACGTGAGATTCGGGATGGTTGCGGTCTGGAGGAATTTTCGGAGGTTGGCGTCGTGGTCCTGCTGATCATGGCCGCAGATGGTAATGTTATCGAGGTATGGGAACGTAGCCCGTAAACCGTACTGGTCAACCATTCGGTCCATCTCCCGTTGGAAGACCGAGACTCCGTTACTGACGCCGAATGGAACCCTTAAGAAATGATAGAGCCGCCCATCTGCTTCAAAGGCAGTGTATTTGTGGTCACTCGGGCAGATGGGGAGCTGGTGATATGCGGACTTAGGGTCCACCGTGGAAAAGACCTTGTACTGTGCAATCCGATTGACCATGTCGGATATGCGGGGGGCGAGGGTACGCATCCAGCTGTGTGTACCTATTGATGGTTTGACTATAGTCTATGACCATCCTCTGCTTCTCCCTGGTCTTTACAACTACCACCTGAGCTCTCCAGGGACTATTGCTGGCCTGGATTATGCCTTCCCGCAGCAGCCGCTGGACTTCCGTAATACCCCTAATACATACCACCACACACTCAAATAGCCGCTCCCAATCCACATTCCCAAGTTCCTATCTAATTTGGATGTAATTGGCCCTTGCCCAATTAAGCACCCTCATCCATGGGCCACTCTTGTCCTTATCTATGACTACTCGAAATTTTATGGAATTATGGTCGCCAAGCCCAAAATGCTTCCTCACTGAAACCGCAATCACCTGACCTGCTCATTCCCTAATTCCATATCTAGTATAGCTCCCTCCCAGGTTGGATTGTCAACATATTGTATTAAAAAGCCCTCCTAGACACATCTTGGGAGGTCTATAGTACACTCTCAACATTGTGATTCCATTTTTCTTATTCCTGAGCTTCACCCATAATGCCCCACTACAAAATCCCTCCAATATGTCCTCCCTCAACACAACTGTGATCTGCTCTCTAATCAGAAATGCAACTCTCCCACCGCTTTTGTTTCCCCTTTTGCCCTATCTAAAACACTGATATTCGATGTGAAGCTGCCAGTCTTGTCCCTCCTTTAACCATGCCTCAATAATTGCAATTACATCATAGTTCCATGCCACAATTCAGACTCTCAGTTCATCTGTTTTACCTGTTATACTTCTTGCATTAAAGCAAACGCACTCCAGACCTACAGTCCCGCTGAGCCCTGTGGCTTTCCTCTGCCTGCTCTTCCTCTGCGCTATGTTTATCTCAGTCTCACTCTTTTCCCCATTCTCGACATTTACTGGCTTGCTGTTCTGGTTCCCACCCCCCTGCCACACTAGTTTAAACCATCCCGGACAGCACTCGCATACCACCCACCCAAGATATTGGTTCCCCTCCAGTTCTGGTGCAACCCGTCCTTCTTATACAGGTCCCATCTTCCCCAGAAGACATCCCAGTGATGCATATATCTAAAGCCCTCCCTCCAACACCAGCTTTTTAGCCATGTGTTCAGCCTTGAATATATTCAATGACCAGCCTCCCAATGCTCTCTGGGTACAGAATTCCAAAGATTAACAACCCTCTGAGAAAAGCTTCCTCCTCACCTCTGCCTTAAGTGGGAGACCTCTTATTTTTAAATTGTGCTCCCTAGCTCCAGATTCTCTGATGAGGGACAACATCCTCTCAGCTTCTACCCTGTCAAGAATCTTTAGAAGGACTGTAGAAAGTAAAAACTCTGCAAGGGGCAAGTGAGGACAACAACTCGAGTGATGGAATCACAATGACTACAAAACTGCTCCTCTGTCTCCTGCGGGCTGTTGGGAGGCCTATAGTACACATCCAACATTGTGATTTCATTCTTCTTATTCCTGAGCTCCACGTTTCAACAAGATCACCTCTCATTCTCCTAAACTCCAATGAATTATAGATCCAACCTGCTCAACCTTTCCTGATAGGACAATCTCTTCACCCCACCAATCAACCAAGTGAACCTTCCCTGAACTGCTTTCAATGCAAGTATATCTCTCTTTAAATAAGGAGATCAAAACTATACACAATACTCCAGGTGGAGTCCCACCAATACCGTGACTGGAGTCCCACCAACACCGTGACTGGAGTCCCACCAACACCATGTACAGAATGGTAACAAGATAACCTTACTTTTTATTTTATAAATTTAGTGTACCCAATTCATTTTTTCCAATTAAGGGGCAATTTAGCGTCTATCCACCTTTGGGTTGTGGGGCGACACCCACACAAACACGGGGAAAATGTGCAAACTCCACACGCACAGTGACCCAGAGCCGGGATCGAACCTGGGACCTCGGCGCCTTGAGGCTGCAGGGCTAACCCACTGTGCCACCGTGCTGCCCGAAGATAACCATACTAATTTACTCCATCCCCTTTCAAATAAAAATCATCATCCATTTACCTTCCTAATTGCTTGCATCGTCCTCAAGCAAATGTTTTGTGATTCATGTATGAGGATACTCAGACTATCCAATCAGGTCAGGAGGAAATGTGTGGGGCTCTGACTGAGGGATAGGCAAGGCAGGGGTAGGAGTGGGAGCAATTTGAGCAGAGCCCTCATTTCCACGCACCCTTCCTCCACCTTTCCTCTTATATCTGATCTGCACTTATGTGATAGCCTTCTGTGGCATGTCACTTGTCTTTTCTGCCTTGATGAGATAACTGAATGTTTCCCGACATGATACAGACAGGAGCGAGGGACCAAATGCCTACTTGTGTCCAGAGGCAGGTTTCTTCCTTCTATCCACAGGGAACAAAATGTCTCTGCGAGCCCTTATAGTCCAGAGAATGATCTTTAGCAATGCCTCTGATCTGATGGCAGCCTTAGATCAATGTGATTCCATCACTTGAGTTGTGGTTCTCAATTGCCTCTTGCAGAGTTTTACTTTCTGGAGTCCTTTTAAATGTTGTGGTAAGACCATGATCATGTCAACCCACTCTGACTTATTGTGAGACTTGGAAATATAATGCTAATGCTATAGCCCAGTTAAGAGCCAAGGCAAAACCTATTCAATAAAATTAAAAGCAAAATACTGCGGATGCTGGAAATCTGAAAAACAAAATGCTGGAAAAACTCAGCAGGTCTGGCAGCATCTGTGGAGAGAGAAGGAGACTTTAACTCTGTTTTGTTTTTGTTTGAACCGAGTGGCTTGCGAGCCCAGTGCATAAGTCACTTAAGGGAAGGCAGTGGCATTGTGGTAATGTAGCTTGACTAGTAATCCAGGGTCATGCTCTGGAGCCCAGGTTCAAATCCCAACTTGGCAAATGGTGAAAGTTGAATTCAACAAAAAAAAAACTGGAATTAAAAGTCTAAAGATTGTTGATTGTCGTAAAGACCCATCTGGTTCACTAATGTCTGGAAGGAAGTCTGTCTTCCTTACCTGCTGGTCTACATGTGACTCCAGATCCACAGTGATGTGGTTGACTCTTAAATGTCCTCTGGGATGGGCAATAAATACTGGCCCAGCCAGCGACGCCCACATCCCATGAACAAATTTTAAAAAGAGGATAGTAGTGACCAGATTGAGTTTTGCAACAATTGGTAATCATTTTCATGGTCATCATTACTGAGATTGGTTTTGTTGTTTATTGAAAATATGAATACAAAAGCTATGTAAAATATTGTACCAACGCATAACTAGATATTATCAATAGAATAAAAATCTCACACAATTAATGAGGCAATGTGTTTCTGCAGCTATGAAGAGAATTGAAGACAAAGTGGGCAAGTAGGATTGACAACTATCAGGAAGGGACAAGCTTGTTCAGTTTAGTGGACGTTTCCTGTTCCTATGTAATTGTAAGCAAATCAAACCAATAGAAGAACAGGACAGAGACATGGCATCATTTTGTTTTTGCTTCCTGGAGTAATGTGATGGAGCAGATTGCCCACCTGTTGTCCACCAAAATCATTGTGTTCAGAAAATCATGAAAGGAATGTTGCTCCATGAGGCATAAGGAAACTTTAGATGGACGACTTTCAGCCCAGGTTCGCCGTCTGAGAGAATGACGATGTAGATGGAGAATCTGGAGAGAATCGTGAAACGCGATTCTCTCTGGAGAGATCCTTGGTGGGATTCTCTTCCCCGCCGCGCCACAATTCTGCCTCAACCCGTGGGCGGGATTCTCTGTTACGCCAGCCGGTCAATGGGGTTTCCCATTATGGGGCAGCCCCACACCGTCGGGAAACCCCCTGGGCGCCGGCAAAACGGAGCAGTCTGCCGGTGGAGAATCCCACCCCCTGTCTCACAGTTTTCCACACCCCTCGCAGGTGATGTAACACTGTTCATACCCACAAAGGGTGAGAACCTTATTTTAAAACATTTAAATATCGGGCGGGATTCTCTGATCCTGAGGCTAAGTGTTGATGCCGTCGTAAACGCCGTCGTGTTTTACAACGGTGTCAACAGGCCCCCAGGATCAGCGATGCTGCGCCTCACAGGGGGCCAGCATGGCACTGGAGCTCCAGCTGCCGATACTGGCGTCAAACGGGTGCCGTGGGTCTGCGCATGCGCGCTCTGACCGGCCCGAATTTGTGCGTACGCGTTACGACCTCCGCGAACTCACGCATGCATGCTAGTTGCCTTCTCCCCGCCGGCCCGGCGCAACATGGCGAAGAGCTACAGGGGCGGAGGAAAAGAGGCCCCCACCGGGAGAAGCCGGCCCGCTGATCGGTAGGCCCCAATCGCAGGCCAGGCCATGGTGGAGGCCCTCCCGGGGTCGGATCCCCCTCCCCCCCCCCCACCAGGCCGCCTCCCGCAGGATGAACGACGAGGTCCTGCTGGGTAGGACCACACGTGGACAGCGCCAGTGGGACTCGGTGGCCACTCTGCCCATCGCGTGCAGAGAGTCGCCAGAGGGGGCTGTGTAGAGCGGCCCCCGACTGGCGCTGTGCCGACCGGCGCCGTGCCGATTCTCCGGCCATCGAAGAATCGGTCGGAGCAAGGTCACATGAATCGCGCCCCCCGCCCCGGCGGTTCTCCAACCCTCATCATTAGCCAGTCCCCTTGCCACATGATCCCCCCTCACTGAATATTCAAACATCATGTCGGCGAGTATTACAACACCGGGGGGTTGGGGGGAGGGGGGGGGAATCTCAATGATTGTGGAGGGCAAGGCGGATGTGTTTGAGTTGGATGCCATTTAGAGATATGGGCCTGATCTCTGTGGATCCAGCCTTGCTGGCTCTCTATCAGGCCCTGCCCCACCAGCCTGAGGGTGAAAACCCTGCCCATTCATTTTTTTTTCTTCTGAGAGACTCGAGATCAGGAAAGAAAACTGGCTTGTGTAGTTTGAGAGCTTCATGCCAGTTTTCAGTCAGAGCCTGAGACGGAAAAAAATATGGTAAGATATTGCCCTAGATTTTTTCTGTTCCAGACTGCCGCCCCCCCCCCCCCCCCCACCACGCCCATCTTTGCTGTGGATTGGTACCAGTGATATCCTGCTATAATCCTGAGGTACGATTTCGCGTGGACTTTAAAACCCTGTCATCAGGCCCAAATGGGATTCCTGAACTCGCATTTGCTGGAGCTAAACAGAGAGAGTTATTTTCCCGGATGTGGCCTCTTAATTGCCATCAGCTCAGTGTTCAATTAAGGGCAGCGGATAGCTCCAATGCTGCCAGCAACAATCACAGGACCAGCAGATCCTCAGTAGCAACATCAAAAAAAGTGGGCATTGATGAGGCGAGTAGGAGAACATAAGGGTGCCTCAAAATGAAGGCATTCTCAGAGGCAAAGACCCTGTCGGGAACATTTGGCCCACTGGTACGGCTGTTGCTGCTAGCGATGCCATTAGATGTGCAGCAACTCCGGCTCCCATGACTCCCTGGAAAGAGGCCACCCATGCACCAGGATCACTGCACCCTGACAATATGCTGATGTCACTCCAAATGATCCAGAACTGGGGCCTTAAACACCCAGATACCAGCCCACTCCCAGAACAATTTCTGGCAATGGAGGCTCATCGGGGAACTGTCTAAATGCAGCTTGCTGCTATTTTTCTGCCCCCCCCCCCACCCCGCCCACCCCACCGCCCCCCACTTCTTAGTTAAAATCCGCCACAATGTTGACACCTAGTAATCTTGACCAAGGTAAGCCACCTGCCCTCTCCGAGCTTAAGTATGTTCATGTTTAAGGAAAGTATAAGTAAATAATTCTGAAGGAATATGTTATTAATAACTAGAGATTTATCACACCAACCAAAATAAAAATTTGAATTGAAGCATTATCCTAATGCAATTTTTCTCTGTAATTGTAATTAAGAACTCAACATTTCCAATTTCTGAGTATTGGCTTTTTATTATGTTCAAAATGCACAATAGTGTGGTAATTCAAGTTCAAAGCACTATTGTTTAAATTGTTCACTCAAATATTGAAAGAAATGGATTTGGGTTTGCGATCTTTTATTTGTGATGCAGCCATTTCCCTAAGTGGAACAGGATGAATTATGTAATGCCTGCAAATGTCAAAAACATTTTCCTTATATAAGATGAGAATGGCAGCTCAAGAATTTCCACATAACAGGAATGAAACAGTTCAGTGGACCTTTGCTTTTATGCAAGACAGCTGAATGTTTATTATCTGTGTCTTGTGCTGAGAACATGGCTGATGGGAAATGCTGGGTTATTCTAAATCCCAGAATCGAAACTTAAAAACAACAGCCTTCAACTCTATTTTTAAATTTGATGTAATGTGAAGAAAGATTTAAAATACAGAGAATGATGTCCCAGATGTTTTGTGATGATTTTAAGTAAATGTTTATTAAATGATTAAATAGACAACAAAAATGTCAACTAGAAGTACACTTAACTAAAACAATGGCTACAGACAGAATCACTAATTTACCCAGTTCCAAATACCTTTATTTCACTACCTTCGGAGCTAATTCTCTCCAAACCACCACAAAGATCCAATAAGAGTTACCACATCAGGCTCTTTGGGGTTGCTTCTGAGGTAGAACAAACTAACTGGGTTTTCAAAACAGACTTTCTTGACAAACACGGCTTTCTGGGAGTTAAAACAGTTTATTCCTGCTGTTGGTTGAGATCTTAAACAGCTACCCTTGCATAGGTTGAATGTCTCCGATATAAATTTTTCCATTTGCATCTCTCGTCCAAACTAATCTCTTCAGAAGTCAAACTCAATTACCTCCATTTCCTGAGTCTACCTTGTCATGATATTCAGATAAACATACCATGGTGCAAACACACATACACACTGATGGACAGATCAACGGACCAATCATTCCAGCAGGAGACAGCTCAGGGCACAGAGCTCACAGCATGTCACCCAGACATACACCATGTGCTGAGTGCCTCTCTAAGATAGTGTTAGGGCTGGGTCCACAAGTTAACGGGTAAATTACGAACCACAGTCATAAGTTTACAGATGTTGTTATCAAGAGTAATAAAACAGAGTTGTACCATCTACAACCGTGTTGGTTCGTCTGTATAGCGGAACACCCAACACGACATACCTTTTAGAATGTAACTACAAAGTTCGCACTTTGTCTTCTCCTTTGAACCCCTAATACCTTATTCAAACCCTCATGTGGTCATCTCGCTTCCCCTTAAATGCATCTATGTCTCAACAACCCGTACTCACTCACAGGGTAAAAACATTTCTCCTAAATGTCCCATTGGATTGTAGGGCAAGGGACCATAAATACAAACGTCTCTATATCTGCCATATCACCTCATTCATAATAATAAAGAACTCTGAGGTTACCCTTCGGTTTCCTCTTTACTCCAGGCCAAAGAGCCTGTTCAATCTTTCCTGATGGATACAACCTCTTCTTTCATTCTAGCAAGTGGTTTGGTACGGCCTCTATTATCTTTATTACCTTATTATAATGTGGAAACCATAACTGTTCACTACATGTCAAGTGACCTAACCAAGGTTCTTTGCAAATTTAACATTATTTCTTTATTTTTCAATTTTGTCTCTCTAGAAATGAACTCTAGTCCTTTGTTTGCATTTTCATAGCTTTATGAACCTGCAGTGCTACTTTTAGTGATTTGTGTTTCTGTATTGCCAAATACCCGTTGCTCTACCTAGCTTAAACATTTATTTTCCAAGCAGCATGTGGCCTCCTTATTCCTTGTTCTTCTAACCACACTTTGAATTTCCTTGCGAATTGCAGGCCGATCCTGGAAGTTTATTACTGTTTCTTTTATTTTGACACATTCCTTTCTGCATTCACTGCACCTCCCCAATTCAGTGTTGTCTATAAGTTTTGAAATTGTACCAGGGGTTTGACTCTCTCCAAGTTTGAAAAGTTTTTTCAGTAACCTTACGCTTTTTATCCTCTACCAATGTCATGTCCATCATGTTAATCTCTCTGGCAAATATTTCTGTCATTTCGCTATGATTATCTTTTACTCGATCATAGAATTTACAGCGCACAAGACCATTCAACCCATCGAGTCTGCACTGGCCCTTGGAAAGAGCACCCTACTTAAGCCCCATGCCTCCACCCTATCCCCTTTATCCCTGTAACCCAGTAACCCCACCTAACCTTTTGGACACTAAGGGCCATTTAGAATGGCCAATCCACCTAACTTGCACATCTTTGTGGGAGGAAACCGGAGGACCCGGAGGAAACCCATGCACACATAGGGAGAATGTGCAGACTCCACACAGACAGTGACCCAAGCCGGGAATCGAACCTGGGATCCTGGAGCTGTGAAGCAACTGTACTTTAGGTCCGGTGACCTCTCCACTACCTTTCCTCTTAGGACTCTCCTCCGAAACCCCGATCGCTCCATTCACACCCCTCCCTCCCCTGCTTTCCCTATCCTCCCCTTCCTGGAATATCCTGAATTTGCCTGGACCTCTAGTGCCTGAAATTAGTCTCAGGCTGCCTCCTGCATTTCTCCTTCTATCCAATGCAGCGCTTTCGCTGCAGGGACTGGATTGCTGCCAGCCAATCAGATTGGTCAGCAACTCTCTAAGGTGGGCTTACTCACATGTGAGGGGTGGAGGCCCCGCCTACAGCTACTTATCCAAGGGTGAAATGTCTGCGGGACACTCAAAGTCAATGAGGAAGCGAGACCCTACCATCTGAAAACATTCAGGTCCACGTCCCATCGTCCATCACCTCATTCTCACTGACTATATTGGTTCCCAATGTCTTAGTGCTTACCATTTAAATGTCTCATGCTTTTATTTAATGCCAGTCATAGCATTAACCATCTCTATCTCTAGCCTCCTATCTTTATCCTTGCAAACTCTATGGTCTTCTTACTGTGGCGTCTTGTGCATCACAACTCTGTCTGCCCCATTCGTGAACTCTATCAATGGCTGCCAAGCCTTCAGTTACCGAGATCAGAAATGCCCTCCCTAAACTCTTCTGCTTCTGTAGCTTCCATTCCTTTAAGACAACCTATAAAATCTATCTCTTTTATCAATCATTTTGTCACCGGTCATTATCTCTCCTTGAGCTTACCATCCATTTTCTCTCTGCCTTTTTGAAGTAACTTGGGAAGACTTCCTATGTTAAAAGTGCAATTCAAAGACAAGGGGCGAGATTCTCTCAGCCCAGGGCTGAGAATCTCCGCAGAGCGGAGAATCGGCGCCATTGGCGCCAGCGAGGTTGGCGCAGCGCCGGTCGGGGGCCGCTCTACTCGGCCGGCCTGCCGATTCTTGGCCCGGGATAGGTCGAGCGGCCATAGTAAAAACACCGAGTCCCGCTGGCGCCATCCACACCTGCTCTCAGCCGGCGGGAATTCGGCATGGAGGGGTCGGGGGGGTGTCGGGGAAGGCAGCCTGTGGGGGGGGAGGGGGTGTCCGAGCCGGGGGGGGGGCGGCTCCGATCGGCGGGCCGGCCTCTCAGGCTGGCGGCCTCCTTTCTTCCACGCTGGCCCCTGTGGTCCTGCGCCATGTTGCGTCGGGGCCGGTGGGTTGAAGGAAGCCACTGCGCATGCGCGCGTTGCCGCTGTTGCCACTGCGCATGCGCACGTTGGCGCTGGTGCCACTGCCAGTTCGCGCTGGGATCAGCAGCTGGAGTGGCATGAACCGCTCCAGTGCCATGCTGGCCCCCTGTAGGGGCCAGAATTGCTGATCCTGAGGCCGCATTGACGCCGTCAAGGAATGTGACGGCGTTTTCGACAGCGTCAACACTTAGCCTCAGGATCGCAGAATCCCCCCCAAGTTCTTATTGGGAGAAATGATCTGAACCATACAGAGATGCAAGCAGAATGAAAAGGAATTTAGCCTGGATTTTCTTTGGAACTGCTTCTATCCTGCCACCAACATTTCTCTAAAAATGCAACACAGAACCCACTCATCTCTATATTTAGGGTTTGAGCTGCATTTCTGATGAAGTCACAGTGATAGAGCAGGCACAGCTCAAACAAAGTTCAAGGTCATGGAGAACCTCTGGGTGGGATTTTCTAGTCATTCATGCCGGTGGGACCTTCTGGCCCCGCTGACAGCGCTCCCCTGCCACGGGTTTCCCGATGGCGAGGGGTGCACTCAACAGGAAATCCTGTTGGCAATGGCGGGACAATGATGTCCTGCCGATGGTCAATGGCAGGCCACCTCCCGCCATCATGAAACGCCCGGCGGGTTGCCCGGTAAATCCTGCCCATAAAGTTAATAGTGGAAAACTAAAGGAGTAGTGTTTTTTATGAAGGAATGCATTTTTAAGTTTACATTTGTCCTTGAGAAATGCTGTGGAAAATCAATTGATAATTATATATATCCAGTGAACCAAATAATCTGAAGTGGTATTATACTGGAATGCAAGTTGAACACGTTTTTATATTGCTATTATTTCTTTTAGGAAGTATCCGTGCTGTTTTATGATCAAGTTTTTAAAGTACAACAAGGGTATAATAATAAGATTCATCGTGATGATCGAGAACGCAGCTACGGCCAAGGTTTTAATGTGAATGCTGAGGTAGGTTACTAGCTTTTCAGGTAAAAATGAATGGTACAATGCCGATGAATAGATATCACCCAGCTAGCAGGATGGGGAATAAAAGATGTATTGCCCCTTTAAAAGATGGGGTGAGTATATAATGTTGTCTTGGTTAGAGCAACTCGGTTCTTCTCGTCACATCACCAGGAGCAATTTATTCTTTTGTTAAACTATGATGGAATTTTCATTATTTGCTCGCATTCATTCATGATTAAACTTGTTTTGAATAGTTTATAATGATTTTGAAAATTTGGTAAAAATTTATTTTGGCTTATTAAGAACACTGTTTCCTACTAACCCAACCAAAATCAGGCAGCTAGTGGGTCAATAGGGCAGAGGCTCTGCTGTTTTCCCCCCACATCAATTTCAACTACTAGCTGCCCCTTCCTTGAATTTTACTTCTTACTCACCTTGTTTTCAACTGACATGGACTTACCTGCACCCAAAAATGAGGGTGAGGGGGGATGGATTTCACACTCCAAGCCTTTAAAGGGTGCCATCAAAAGGCTTCTTCACCTTTTTGGCCGGTTGAGTGAAAATCAGTACTCTAAGATTGAGTAAAATGAAATAAATTATTTAACATTAAATTCTGCTCACATCAATGATTTAATGGAATTTGAAAATAGCCGTGTAAAGCTCCTAAGTACTCCTCTGATCATAGCACCTGAAATGACGAGAATGAGGCTCTTAGAAACATATCATTTTCCTACAGCTTTTGTGATTGAGACCATTAAAGCTAAGGGGCGGGATTCTCTGTTAGCTGACGTCAAAATCCAGGAAACGCGATTGGGCGGAGAATAGGTTCCAACACCAAAATCACGGCAGGCACTGATTTGATGCCAAATCCCAATTCTCCATCCCCTCGATACCGACGTCAATGCGGTCCAGAATGCACATACAGTAAAAACCGTTTGCAGATCATTAGCGGGCCTGTATTCTCCGGGGCCTCCGCGATTCTCCGCCTCCGATGGGCCGAGTTCCCGATGGAGCGGCTCACTTGTGCTTTTTTAAATCGTGAAACAGCGTCGTGGCTGCTGAGGGAAAAGAAGGGGTACGGAAAGTGTCCAACATCGCCATAGTTTGCTGACAGTTGTGCCATTGGCCGGAAGGGGGGCTTCTGCCAGTGCTGGGGGGAGTAGGGGAGCATGACCAGGTGGTGGACTGTGGGGTTGGGTGGACGGCACGGAGCTCTATTGCCACAGCTAGAAAGGCAACCATGCAGCTACACATGCCGCTCACAGCCCACTGTGAACTTAGGGCCATAGATCGTATGTGTGTCCCCTAGGCAACCTTCCTAGGTGCCCTCTGGCCCCAGCCCACCCATTAGCTCTGTGTGCACTTCAGCACAACCAGTGCCATCTTGTTGGCTGGGATGAGTGTGTGTGGAGATTGTAATTTGTACATACGGCTGCAGCTTGTCAGCCTCGAGTGTCAATCACAGACCCGGCAATTCCAGCACCATTTTTCATTTGAATCGATTGTGTTTCCTGTGGTGCCGGTTGCTGTCGTGAAAGTCCACAAATTCTGTACTGGTGTCAACACTCAATCTCAGAAACAGAGAATCGCGCCCAAGAAGACTCATGAATGGCCTGTTTCCTTGTAATTTAAACACACATTTAGAAACAAATTTACAAAATGCAGGTTGTACTACAGATATTATGCGATATGTTTTTACATCCAGTTAAATGCATTGTTATGACCAAGATGGGAGGAATGCACTGTCTGTCTCTAGTTCCACTACTCCACAGGTCCCAACATATATTTAAATGACATTTTAAACTAGCTACATAGCCAAATACATGCTAAGAATGTGACCACAGGTCTCTACAATAAACAATAAAATTCTTAGTTTGTTGTAAAACCAGATTTGTCAAGTCAAAAGGCAAAGCTTATTAACATACAGTATGAAATATGGAAGTATAAGTTTTCTTTCTAAAAAAACTTCACTCATACATAACACACACACAAACACATACACACAACACATGTACAAATAAAACACACAGACACAAAGTAATGATTCCATGGAAAACGGTAAATGGTGGACTCCTCGAAATGGCTTTTGGGTTATGTAGTTGATTTCTTGGCATTGGTTCAGGAAACAATAAATGTTTATGGGAGCGATGTTTGCAGACCTGTAGTAGCTGGAGGGGACTTACCAGTTACCAATGGAGAATAGGTTCAGGTACCATCAGGTCAGGGACTTTATTAAGAAGGGGGTGCTGTCGTTTCTAACGCTGCCAGTCTTGGTGCTGCAGGATAAGCTTCTGTCCAAAGATGAAATTGGGGAGAGCAAGGTTGCAGACATGTATGGGGAGCTGATGAAAACGAAGAGTTCTCCTGTGGACGAGGTCAGTCTCAAGTTGGGGGAGGAATTGGGAAGAGTGTTGTGGGCTGGAATGTGGAGGGGAGCTCTGCAGAGGGTGAATGCATCCTCTTTGTGTGCAATATTTAATTTAATTTAATTTAGAGCCCACCTGACGGTGTCCAAGATGAGTCGATTTTTCCAGGGTGGAGGATAGGTGTGGGTGGTGTGGCGAACCATGTACATCTGTTCTGGGCATATCCAAGGTTGAGGGGGTTTTTGGAGGGATTTTCAGATGTAATGTCAAAGAAAGATTCTGGGGGTTGAGGTAGCTCCAAGTCAATATTTGGAGTGTTGGAGAATCCGGGGGTACAGGTGGGGAGAGAGGCCGATGTCTTGGCCTTTGCCTCCCTGATAGCCCAGAGATTGGTTTTATTGTGCTGGTAGGACTCAGAACTGCTGAAGGCAGGGTTATGGGTGAGTGATTTGGCAGAGTGCCCCTGCATTTGGAAAAGATCAAGTTTGCCATTCGGGGGGTGGAAGCTGTTTGTCGGTTTCTTTAAGGGATATTGAGTTGTCAGCGGAGGCGGGGAGGTAGGGTTGTTTTATTTTTTATTTGGGGGGGGAAGTTTGGAAAGGGAGGCGGCTGCCGGGGTGGTAGCGAGGTGAGTGGGGGGTGTTGGTCGGGGGGGGGGGGGGAAGGGGGTGGTTTCAGGGATTCAGGGAGGGTGGGGCTCGTTACCTGTTGCCATGGTTGGCTTTTGTATTTTTGTGATTATGTAAATATTTAAAATGCCTTCAATAAAATGTTTTTTTTAAAAAAAGAGTATATTTGGGACAATTTCCTCAAACAATATGTTATAGATCCACTTCAGGATCAGGCTATTTTGAACCTGGAAATATATAATGAGGCAGGTTTAATAAACAATCTGAGTGAAAGATCCCTGAGGAAACAGTGAGCACAACATGGTAGAATTTAGCATTCAGTTTGAGAGTGAGAACCTTGGGTCAGAAACAACTGTGCTGAACTTAAATAGGGGTAATTACAAAGAAATGAGGGAAGAGTTGGCTGCAGTAGACTGGGAAAGGAGTTTAACAGAAAAGACAGTTGATCAGCAATGGCAGATGTTTATGAAAATAGTTCATGACTCACAACAAAGATAGATCGCTCCCAGTGTGGAAGAAGGATTCTAGCAAGGGGATATATCAACCATGGTTAACCAAGGAAATGAAGGATAGTATTAAACTTAAAGAAAAAACGTACAATGTGGCAAAGATCAGAGATAAACCAACGGATTGAGAGAGTTTTAAAAAAAATTAAAGATTATCAAAATATTATGAAGATGAGGGTAAACTAACAAGGAATATAAAAAAGGCAATAAGATTTTCTGTAAATATATAAAAAGGAAGAGAGAGGCCAAAGTAAACATGTGCCCATTAGAGAATGAGACTGGGGAAATAATAATGGGGAACCAGAAAATGAAAGGGGTGTTAGATAAATACTTTGTGTCAGTCTTCACGATGGAAAACACTAATGACAATCCACAAATATTAAATAATCAAGGGGTAAAATGAGGGGGGGAAACAAATACAATTACTATTACTAGAGAACATGTTTGGATTTGGATTTTGTTTATTGTCACCAAGATACAGTGAAAAATATTTTTCTGCGAGCAGCTCAACAGATCATTAAGTACATGAAAAGAAAAAGAAATAAAATAAATACATGATAGGACAACACAAGGTGTACAATGTAAAGATTAGAACAATTGTAAGATAAGTAAAAAGGGGATCTGTTAGGGAGAGCTCGCAGAGTCGCCATGCTCTGGCGCCATCTTGTGCGGGTACAAGGGAAACTGATGGGGCTAAAGGCCGGTAAATCCCCTGGACTTGATGGCTTGCATCCGAGGATATTAAAGGAAATGGCTACAGAGATAGTGGATACACTGGTAATAATCTTCGAATCCTTAAAGACCTTGAAGATTGGAAAACTGCCAGTGTAAAACCCTTATTCAAAAAGGAAGAGAGGCAAAAATGGGTAACAACTATAGGCTAGTTAGCTAAACATTTGTCATTGGGAAAATATTATTGTCCATTACAAAGGATGTAATATGCATTTATAAATAGATAACATAATTACGCAGAATAAGCATGGCTTCATGAAGGCAAAATTAGGCCCAATAAACTTATTAGAATTCTTTGAGGTGTTAACAAGCAGGATAGATAAAGGGGAACCAGTGGACGTAATGTACTTGGAGTTCCAAAAAGCTTTCAATAGGTACCGCATAAAATTTTGGCTACTTAATAAGACAAGAGTCCATGACATTGGGGGTAGTATATTAGCATGGATAGAGGATTGGCTAACTAATCAAAGAAGCGAGTTGGAATCAGTGGGGCATTTTCAGGATGGCAATCTAGCTCGTGGCTTGTCACACGGATCAGTGCTGGGGCCACAATTATTTCTAATAGAAATGCCTTGGACAAGGGGAGTGAATGTACTATTTCTAAGTTTGCGGATGACACAAAAAAGGTGGGAAGGTCGGTGGTGAGAATGACACAAAGAGGCTACAGAATGATACAGGCAAGTTAACTGAGTGGGCAAAAATTTGGCAGATGGAATATAATGTAGAAAAATATGAAGTTATGCACTTGGTCGGAAGAATAAAGGAGCTGAATATTATTTAAATGGCGAAGCCTGCAGAAAGCGGCAGCACAGAAGGATTTCCTTGTGCATAAATCACAAAAAGCTAGCATGCATTTTCAGTGGGTAATAGGGAAGGCAAATGGAATGTTGGCTTTATTTCAAAGGGAATGGAGTATGAAAGTTGGAAAGTCTTGCTAAAAGTATACAAGGCACAAGTTAGACTACACCTGCTGTACTGGAACACTTTAGGTCCCCTTATCTAAGGAAAGATATACTGGCATTGGAAGTAGTTTTCGGCACGGGCTTGGAGGGCCGAAGGGCCTGTTCCTGTGCTGTACATTTCTTTGTTCTTTGTTTGTAGTCCAGAGAAGGTTCACTGGGTTGAGCAGAGGTTGAGTAGGTTAGGCCAGGACCCATTGGAGTTTAGAAGAATGAGAGGCGACCTTATTGAGACATATAGAATTTTCTGGGGCCTTGGCAGGGTAGATGCTGAGAAGTTGTTTCCCCTTGTGGGAGAGTCTAAGGCCAAAGGGCATAACTTCAGGGTAAGGAGTTGCCCATTGAAGACAGCGATGAGGAAGAATTTCTTCTCTCAGAAGGTAGTGAATCTGTGGAATTCTTTACCGCAGAGTGCTGTAAAGGCTTGTCCGTTAAGTATGTTCAAGGCTCAGATGGACAAAATGGGTAAGTGGAATTGAGAATTGTCATACCAGTTTCAATGGTGGAGCAGATTGGATGGGCTGAATGGCCTATTTCTCCAATGACTTATGGTGTTATTGATGTCACAGACCTTTGAGTGTCATGTGAGTGCAGTTGATGGCACCCTGCACCTGTGGAACACACAGAGATATACACAAATTCCATTGATCTTGCCTCACCCCAGTCAAGATGGATGAGATTGTGTGTCTTCGTGAAGATTGTGTCTATCACCTCCTGGATGCACCTGTGTGCGGTGGCTTGTGAAATCCCACAGAGATCACCTGTGGAGCCATGGAATGAGCTCCTGGTGTATAAATTGAGTGCCGCAGTAACTTTCAGCGACACTGACAGTGGACACCCTCCAAGTCCCCGTAGTGCCAAATCCTGCAGCAACTGGTAGATGTGACCAATACGTTCCCTGGACTGGACATGTGTAGTCTTCTCTGACACTGGTTCTCAGACATCTCCAGGTACGTTAGGCACCATCGCAGACCCTGGGTCGAGTGAGGTGCCTCTGAGTGACAGCTCTCTGGGAACCATTCTCTGCGTGTAGAGCAGGCCCTGTCACCCCTTCCTCTTCATGATTCTGTTCCAGCTTTTGGTGAGCAGGTGCCTCTGCTGAGGTCTTCTCCTCTCCTGCCTATAAGCGAGAGGAATGACAGGTTCCATGTTCCTGATGGCTTCCACACTGCAGTATCAAAGACAAAGACTCAACCATTACCATTTGTCTCCAAAGGACCAGTCTATGTTCATTCATCATTTAAAGCTGCTTTTCAAAGCCCACAGAGTTATGTGCTGGCCACAACCAGTCCTTGGTTTGCTTACTGGTTTGGCAAGACCCCACAAAACCCTTGCTCCAACCACATGACCAAGATGTGATGCTTTTGGCTGCTTGACTGCATCCTGAGCTCTCATCTCCGGTGCAGGCATTATCTTAAGCTTCACTCCAAGGCCTTGCACTCAATTTCATCCATTGGGGACACCTGTCAACACACATCTCAGCACACAACCAAGGATTAGGAGCGCTATCCTCAGGTGGTGTGCCATTTCTTTTTTTTTAAAATATATTTATTAAGATTTTTTTGACAACACAATTTTTTCCCCTTACAAACAATAACCCCCCCCCCGTAACAAAATAACACAAAATCGCATTGAGCAAGATATATACATGGCAAAATGGTATATTTACATAGCTTTATACACTGGCTCTCGCCCGCACATGCCAGTTTCCCCCACCCTCCATGTTATCTCCCGCTCATCCATCCCCTCAAACAGTCTCTCGTCACCCCCCCCCCCCCCCCCCCCCCGGGTTGCTGCTGCTGACCGGCCTTCCTCTAACACTCCGCGAGGTAGTCTAGGAACGGTTGCCACCGCCTGTAGAACCCCTGCGCAGACCCTCTCAAGGCAAACTTAATCCTCTCCAACTTAATGAACCCGGCCATGTCGTTTATCCAGGCCTCCAGGCTAGGGGGCTTCGCCTCCTTCCACAATAACAAGATCCTTCGCCGCGCTACTAGGGACGCAAAGACCAGAATTCCGGCCTCTTTCGCCTCCTGCACTCCCGGCTCATGCACTACTCCGAATATTGCTAGCCCCCAGCTTGGCTTGACCCGGACTTTCACCACCTGAGATATTGCTCCCGCCACTCCCCTCCAGAACCCCTCCAGTGCAGGGCATGACCAAAACATGTGGACATGGTTCGCCGGACTCCCTGAACACCTTCCACATCTGTCCTCTACCCCAAAGAACCTACTCAACTTCGCCCCCGTCAAGTGCGCCCTGTGAACCACCTTAAATTGTATCAGGCTGAGCCTGGCACACGAGGAGGAGGAATTAACCCTACCTAGGGTATCAGCCCACAAACCTTCCTCGATCTCCTCCCCAGTTCCTCCTCCCATTTACCCTTCAACTCTTCTGCTAGGGCTTCCCCCTCTTCTTTCATCTCTTGGTGTATTGCCGAAACCTTGCCCTCCCCGACCCATACACCCGAGATCACCCTGTCTTGAATTTCTTGTGCCGGGAGCAACGGGAATTCCCTGACTTGTCGACTCATAAAAGCCCTCACCTGCATATATCTAAACGCATTTCCCGGGGGTAACTCAAACTTCTCCTCCAGTGCCCCTAGGCTCGCAAATGTCCCGTCAATGAACAGGTCCCCCATTCTTCTATTCCCCGCCCGATGCCAGGCCTGAAACCCCCCGTCCATCTTCCCCGGGACAAACCGGTGGTTACCCCTGATCGGGGACTACACCAAGGCTCCCACTGCACCCCTGTGCCGTCTCCACTGGCCCCAGATCCTTAATGCTGCCGCCACCACCGGGCTCGTGGTATACTTTGATGGCGAGAACGGCAGCGGTGCCATCACCAACGCCCCCAAGCTCGTTCCTTTACAGGACGCCATCTCCATCCTCTTCCATTCCGCCCCCTCTCCCTCCATAACCTACTTGCGGATCATCGCCACATTTGCTGCCCAGTAGTAGCTCCCTAGGTTTGGCAGCGCCAACCCTCCTCGGTCCCTACTGCGTTCCAGGAACCCTCTCCTTACCCTTGGGGTCTTATTCGCCCACACAAACCCCATAATACTCCTACTTACTCTCTTAAAAAAGCCCTTGGTGAAAAAGATGGGAAGGCACTGAAACACAAACAAAAACCTCGGAAGAACCACCATTTTGACCGACTGCACTCTACCCACCAACGAAAGCGGCAACATGTCCCATCTTTTGAAGTCTGCCTCCATTTGGTCCACCAACCTCATCAGATTCAATTTGTGTCGGGCCCCCCAACTCCTAGCTATCTGGATCCTCAGATACCGAAAACTCCCCGTCGCCCTCCTCAGCGGTAGGTCCCCTATCCCTCTTTCTTGGTCCCCTGCCTGTAATACACTCTTCCCTACATTGAGCTTATAGCCCGAGAACTCCCCAAACTCCCTCAGAGTCTGCATGACCTCCACCATCCCCTCCATTGGGTCCGCCACGTACAACAGCAGATCATCCGCGTATAGCGACACCCGATGCTCTTCTCCCCCGCGGACCACTCCCCTCCATTTATTAGACTCCCTCACTGATATGGCCAAGGGTTCGATCGCCAATGCAAACAACAGGGGGGACAGGGGGCACCCCTGCCTCATTCCTCGGTACAGCCGAAAGTACTCCGACCTCCGCCGGTTCGTCACCACACTCGCCACCGGGGCACTGTAAAGGAGCTTAACCCAGCTAATAAACCCTCCCCCGAACCCAAACCTACGTAACACCTCCCAGAGGTACTCCCACTCTACTCGGTCAAAGGCCTTTTCCGCGTCCATAGCTGCCACTATCTCCGCCTCTCCCTCCTCCGACGTCATCATTATCACGTTTAAGAGCCGCCGCACGTTAGTGTTTAATTGCCTGCCCTTTACGAATCCCGTCTGGTCCTCATGTATCACCCCCAGTACACAGTCCTCAATCCTCGTGGCCAGAACCTTTGCCAATAACTTAGCGTCCACATTGAGGAACGAAATCGGCCTGTACGATCCACATTGCAGTGGGTCCTTGTCTCGCTTCAGAATCAAGGAAATTGTCGCCTCCGACATTGTCGGGGGCAGGGTCCCCTCCTCTCTTGCCTCGTTAAAGGTCCTCACTAGTAGCGGGGCCAATAGGTCCGCATACTTTCTATAGAACACCACCGGGAACCCGTCCGGCCCTGGGGCCTTCCCCGCCTGCATACTCCCCAGACCCTTACTCAACTCCTCCAACCCGATTGGTGCCCCCAAACCAGCCGCCTCATGCACCTCCACCCTCGGGAACCACAGTTGGTCTAGGAATCTTCTCATCCCCTCTTCCCCCCCTGGGAGCTGGGATCTGTACAGCTCTTCATAGAAGGCCTTGAATACCTTGTTTATTTTCGTTGCACTCCGAACCGTGGCTCCCCCTCCATCTTTGATTCCCCCTATTTCCCTCTCTGCCGTCCTCTTTCGGAGCTGGTGTGCCAGCATCCGACTGGCCTTTTCCCCGTACTCGTAGGTCGCCCCCTGCGCCTTCCTCCACTGTGCCTCCGCCTTCCCCGTGGTCAACAGGTCAAACTCTGTCTGGAGCCTTCGCCTTTCCCCAAGTAATCTCTCCTCCGGGGCCTCTGCGTATCTCCTGTCCACTCGCAAAATCTCCCCCACTAACCTCTCCCTTTCCATGCCCTCTGTCTTCTCCCTATGAGCCCTGATGGAGATTAGCTCTCCCCTGATCACCGCCTTCAACGCCTCCCATACCACCCCCACTCGCACCTCCCCGTTGTCGTTGGCCTCCAAGTACCTTTCGATACACCCCCTCACCTTCCCACACACCACCTCATCTGCCAACAGACCCACGTCCAGCCGCCACAGTGGGCGTTGGTCCCTCTCCTCTCCCAGCCCCATTTCCACCCAGTGCGGGGCATGGTCCGAAACGGCTATGGCCGAATACTCCGTCTCCTCCACCCTCGGGATGAGCGCCCTGCCCAGAACAAAGAAATCTATCCGGGAGTAGGCCTTGTGCACGTGGAAAAAGAAAGAAAATTCCCTGGCCTGCGGTCTTACAAACCTCCATGGGTCCACTCTCCCCATCTGATCCATAAACCTCCTGAGCACCTTGGCAGCCGCCGGCCTCTTTCCCGTCCTTGATCTGGGGTGGTCCAGTGCTGGATCCAGCACTGTATTGAAGTCCCCTCCCATTATCAGTCCTCCTGCCTCCAGGTCCGGAATGTGCCCCAACATGCGCTTCATGAATCCAGCATCATCCCAGTTTGGGGCGTATACATTTACCAACACCACCCACGTCCCTTGCAACCTACCACTCACCATGACATATCTCCCTCAATTATCCACTACGATAGTCTTGGCCTCAAATGACACATGCTTTCCCACCAGAATTGCCACCCCTCTATTTTTCGCGTCCAGTCCCGAGTGAAATACCTGTCCTACCCATCCCCTTCTTAACCTGACCTGGTCTGCCACCTTCAGGTGTGTCTCTTGGAGCATAGCCATGTCTGCCTTCAGTCCCTTCAAGTGCGCGAACACTCGAGCCCTCTTCACCGGCCCATTCAGGCCACTCACGTTCCACGTTATCAGCCGGATTGGAAGGTTCCCCCCCCCCCCCCCGCCGCCAGCTAGCCATCTCCTTTTCTGGGCCACACCCGTGTCCGCGTCTCCCTCACCCTCCAGTCCCCCAGCCAGGGGACCTCCGTCCCGACCCCCTCTTCTGTGTCCCATTCCCTTTCGGCCAGTGCAGCAGCAACCCCCCCCCCCCCAACTAGACCCCTGTCTAGCTTTTTTGCTCCCCACATATCACTCCCGTAAGTCAGCTGACACCTGCTGACCCCGGCTTCCCCCGCCATCCCTTTGACCCCCCCATGTGGGAGTCTCCCCATCAATATACGTTCCTTCGTTCCCCTTCCCGCCTTTCTTCCCGCGCGCGGGAAAAGAACCCCGCGCTTTCCAAAGCCTGCCCCGCCCCCCTCTGGCGCAGCTCCTGTCGCGGCCTTGTCTCTCTCCCCCAGCCCATATAACATTCCCTGCGTGTGATTGACCCCCTATATACAACAACCATCGTACTTTAACCCTCAAACACCCCCCACCCTCACAAACCCTCAATTAGAGTCCAACTTTTCAGTTAGTATAAAGGCCCACGCCTCTTCGGGCGTTTCGAAGTAGTGGTGTTGGCCATTATGTGTAACCCACAGTCGCGCTGGCTGCAACATTCCAAATTTCACTCCTTTCCGATGCAGCACCGCTTTGGCCCGGTTGAAACCCGCTCTCTGCTTAGCGACCTCCGTGCTCCAGTCCGGGTATATTCTGATCTCTGCGTTGTCCCACTTGCTGCTCCGCTCCTTCTTGGCCCATCTCAGGACCCTCTCTCTGTCCGTAAACCGGTGAAATCTCACCACCATCGCCCTTGGCGGCTCATTTGCCTTGGGCTTCCACGCCAGCACTCGGTGATCCCCTTCCAGCTCCAGCAATCCCGGGGGGGCCTCCGCGCCCATCAGCGCCCCGATCATTGTACCCGCCTATGCCGCGGCATCAGCCCCCTCCACTCCTGGGAGACCCAGGATCCTCAGATTATTCCTCCTCGACCTGTTCTCCAGGTCTTCGAGTCTTCCCGCCCACGTCTTGTGTAGCGCCTCGTGCCGCTCCACTTTCACCGCCAGGCCCAAGAGCTCGTCCTCATTCTCACTCACTTTGTCCTGGATCTCCTGGATCTTCACCTCGTGGGCTTTCTGGGTTGCCCCCAGTCCTTCAATTAGTGCCAACATAGGTGCCACCATCTCCTTACGCAGCTCCTCGAAGCAGCGCTTGATGAATTCCTGCATCTCCCCTTTGTCCCCGGCCGTCGCCATTTTGCTTGTTTTCCCTCTCTTCTCCCGCTGCTCCAATGCCACTTTTTTGGCCGTTTCGCTGCGGGTCCTGTCCATACAAGTTAGTAGGGGACCTCTCTCCTCTCTTCCCCACGGGTTGGCTGTGAAAAAACGTTCCGTTGGGGCTCTTCTATCGAGCCCGAAAGTCCGTTTTCGCGGGAGCTGCCGAATCGTGCGGCTTAGCTCTGCATAGACGCAACCGGAAGTCCTGGTGTGCCATTTGTAAGACAATATAGTTGTTTGCTTAGTCAGGTAATGGTACAGTCACACTCTGGCAGTTATCGATTTCAGCAATCGGTGCGCCAAGCGTTAATAGCTGAGCAGCAATCAGCGGCACTGACACACATAAGTGCTGCTTCAATGGGAATAATTGTGTGACTACTTTGACTCTAAGCATGTAAATTGAGTTCAAGCTGAATGGTCTCCGCTTCAACAGGGTACTGATCAGTGACATGTTTTTCCATTATCCTTGCTCTTGTGAACATTGTGCCTCCAGAAGTAACCCCTCCCCCCCGCCCCCCTCCCCACCCCAGTGATTTTGTGGAACCGTCAGTTTGTGGTGACTGCCCACCCCGGTACGCTGAAGCCTATGCACCAAGCTTCCCTTCCCTCTGTACAGCCCTTCCAAGAAGATTGTGACCTAGGCTTCTCTTCTTCCTGCACAGTCTTTCCAAGACTTCTGTGACCTAGCAGCAGATGGCATCCTCCAAAACGTTGCTTTTCACACTTACTTGTGAACGACCCTGCCCGCCCCCTCCCCTAAGTCAATGATCCTACCCCCCTCCTCCCCCGAATCACCCTTGACTCACCCCACTGTCTTCTCTGGCTTGCCCCGCCCTCCACCCCCACCCATCTTCCCAGACTCATCTCCCAGGCCCATCCCTCTCCTCCCATGAGTCAACCCCCATACCCCTGGCTCAACATTCATCTCCCCCAGATCAACCCCTGTACCCTCTGACTCAATGCTTCGACTCAACCCTCATACCCCACTCTCCCTCCAAAGACATGTAGTTGCTTCACAAGCAGTGTGCTCACCTCCAAGTTCCCCTCAGAGTTCTGCTTGCCCGGTGGATACCTTTTGATAGCAATCGTGCTTCGCGCCGTTCTGACATCATGCCACCATTGTTAGATTTTTTTACGTGGGGATATGATTCCTTCATATGGACCTAATAATGAGATGCTAATATATTACAACAAGTTCCCTATGTTGAACGGCAGGAAATGAGGCCTGCCCCAACGGGGAGGGGGTGATCGTTCCCTGCTTTTGCATTGACGTGTAACGCGACTTTGGCCTTGCAATATTTTCCGCTCTCATTACCAAGCTTGCCTGTCTTGAACAGGAGTGGAAAATCCCAACCACTGCCTTTTCGTAATATACTTGTGGAAGAATTGTGGTGGTATTCACAAAGGTCCTTGTTCAGCCATCCCTTGTGACTATCGACCCATCCATGCCTTGACACAGAGTGTGCAGGAATATAAACCATTTAGTGACCCTGATATAGCAGACCATCTCATGAAATCTTTCAGTGCTGCACATCACACCAGATGGCAGGAAACAACAGCAGGGCTCAAATTCATTAATTCCAGTCGGAGGTGCTGGACCTTGATTCGCTATCACGGAGCAGACCAAAATTCACCTACATTAGTCACCCCTAACCAAGTTGCCATGTATTCCATATTCGGGGTGGACAATGAATGCTGTCCTAGCCAGCGACGCTTGCATCCCATGAACAAATAGAAAAAGGTAGCAAGGGCACCATTGAAAAAGAAATTAAAACACAACACATAACAAACCGAAAAAATCAACATCAGAAACATCCAGAACATAACAGTCCTGATCCCTTCAAGATCACAGAGCTGGGAAAAGTTTAAGGGGTCTGAAATGTGGCAAAGGAACAGGATATGACAGCATTGCACCAGAATTCCTGAAACAATGTGGCCCCCGTGCTCATGCCTAGCTGAATGAGTTCTACATAAGAATCATTAGCCCAAACTCACTCCCGAAGGTGTGGCATATGGCAAAAATCATTGCCATTCCAAAACCTGGAAAAGATTTCAAATTGGTGGCCAGCTATTCACTGATTCCAGTACATCTGTGTGCTTTAAGATCTCTGAGCATCTTATTCTGCAGCACATATCTCAGGAAATAGAGACTATCCTTAATGTTGACCAAACTGTTTCCGTAACACTCCAGACCTCAGCACTTGCCCCATTCTACTCTGCAGCAGACACTGTGCGAAGGTCATCATGTGCACACCAAGTTGACACTCAACTAAATGCAGCAGTGTGCATCATAAATTGAACTCTCTGTTCAACATCCCTCCCTGGTTTCCTGTTCTTGTAAACATCGCTCTGCTACATTTGCCAACTGATGAAAATTCACAAGCTGGTTGAAATATTTGTGTTGCATCTCATGTTCCACTCCATGAATACCTGTTCAAACCACCTACTACCAGCCTTCCACCTTGGCGCCCCATATGGAGAACCCTTCTTGAGCAAGATCTACTAGCAGACATCCTTTGGATCAAGTAGCAGGAAACACAGGAAGTCACTAGAAAGTTCCTTGTGACAAACTCCTCTGTCGAATGTTAGGCTTTGAATTGCCACGGCATCAGTGCTCCGTGCTAAATAGTTTTAGGGCAGACTATGGCCCTTGTGCAGCCAACCACCTCCTTTGGGGCCTCAGTACAAAGTAGGGCCCCTGTGCAGCCAACCTTTACCGCTGAGGATTCAGTACAAATGCCTTACACACTTGTGGAAAGGCACAAACAATGTTGCACATTACAGAGAAATGTCAGCAAATGTTCTGGAGGCTTTGGATTTGATGCACTATCAATTACCACAAAGACGAGAGTAGTGGAATAATCAAGGCTTTATTGAGCAACGATGTGCCTCCTGTAGCTGCCACCAGAATGGATGCAGCACCGGCGAGCACACACATTTATACGCCGCCTACTGGGTGGAGCCAGCAGGCAGGGATTTACCCTTGTACCTCTATTATACATATCTTACCATAATACATATAATACTGTTAGTGGTGACGACTACAGGCTTGGCTTCGATGGTTTGTATTTGAAAATCAATAACAACCTTCTAGGCTAATGCATGAATAATGTTTACTTGAGCTAAGAATGTTTGTGGAACTATACTCCAGCATATCATTGGGCGTCATTTTTATCTTCACCATCTGCGAAGCAATCTGTCAGAATGGATTGAATGGGACCTGTTCTGCAAATAGGTAGGTGATCTGTCAGATTAACATGCAGGAAAATTATTCCCGGTATGTTTAGCAAAGACAAGGAAATAATAGACAAGTATAATTTAAATAATTTTATCAAGAATGATTGTGTAGCAAATTGTATTTTTGTATCTCCTCTCCTTGGGCGAAGCCGAATTGTTTATTCAAAGCAGAAAAATGGTTTTCACTTTTCAAGCGTTACAAGCTGTTTTGAACTGAAAAATATAAATTAGTTTACTAAGTTAGTGCAGGAAATAAGAAAGATTTCAGATTTAGTTTTGTTTTCAATCTTCAGAGATTTCAGGAGTAAAATCCGAAATCTTATTACATGGAATGATAACTGTTAAGAAATGTATAGCTTGTTTTAAATAATAATTAGTTCAGGATCTCGTTCCGGATATATTAGCACTTTTAAAAACTTTTGCGTGATAACTATTCATCTGTCTTTCAGGAACAAACTCGAATAGTTCCAGTATTGACTTCATCACATTATGGTAAACGCCCACCACTTGAAGCACCAAATCGAACTTTTGTCAGAATTGCCCGAGTCCAAACAGAATTTTACAGAAGAAATGGCATTGCCAATTATTTGGAGGAGGATTAGTAATGACAAAGAAGAGTAAAGTCAGACTAATATGGTCTTCTTTCCTCTGCAATTTTAACATGTCCCTTTTTAAATCTAGATTTTGCTTTTTTAAAAAGAATTCTTGATTAAAAATTGAAACTCCGTTCAAGACTTTTTTTACACACACGGGGTAATCTCTTCACAGATGGGGAGGTCATCTGCAGGGAGGTATCATTCTATATACTATGGGCAAGCTTTTACGTTCAGTGGCAAAGGAATGTTGTCAGTCATTCTTATACCTATGTTTCCCGTACAGTTTTTGGGGCTTTTGCACTGTACGTTCATGTCAGCCAGCTAGTGTCGTCTACAGGGTATCAGAACTGAGAGTAGGGCAAGGGTCTGTATATTTCCTGAACTAATCAACTTGAAAAACCATTAAGGAGCACAGAGTTTGGTCCATAAGTTTCCATCATATTCACTGACAAATCAGGTGCAGCATGCAAAATAAAGAGAAAATATACTGAATTGAGAGAAAGAAATAAACGAAACAGTAAAACATTTTAAAAATTCACCAACAATAATTAAAATCTTTAAAAATGAGACTCCACACTTGTTGAAGTTGCCAGAGAGCCTATTTGCCCATGAAGCGAGTGTTTAAACTGGAATGGACACGCCCTTACATTTCCCGATGAGCTTCTCACTCGCTGGAAGTCTTCTGTCCTGCGGGTCGATGGTGGGAACCGGAACAGCAGGCCAGTAAATCCAGAGACTGGGGAAAAAAGTGAGACGGAGATTAACATAGTGCAGAGTAAGAGCAGATAGAGGGAAGCCGCATGGCTCAGTGGGACTGTAGGTCTGGTGTGCGTTTGGTTCAATGCAAGAAGTGTAACAGGTAAAACAAATGAACTGAGAGCCTGGATTACAGCATGGAACTATGATGTAATTACAATTATGGAGACATGTTTAAAGGAGGGTCAGGACTGGCAGCTTAACATTCTGGGATATCGTTTTAAATGGTACAGAAGGGGAAACAAGAAGGGCTGCATGGTGGCACAGTGATTAGCACTGCTGCCTCCCAGCTTCAGGGTCCCAGGTTCAATTCTGGCCTCAGGTTACTGTCTGTCTGGAGTTTGCACTTTCTCCCCGTGTTGGCAGCATGGTAGCACAAGTGGCTAGCACTGTGGCTTCACAGCGCCAGGATCCCAGGTACGATTCCCCGCTGGGACACTGTCTGTGTGGAGTCTGCACGTTCTCCCCGTATCTGCGTGGGTTTCCTCCGGGTGCTCCGGTTTCCTCCCACAGTCCAAAGACGTGCAGGTTAGGTGGATTGGCCATGCTAAATTTCCCTTAGTGTCCAAAAAGGTTAGGAGGGGTTATTGGGTTACGGGGATAGGATGGAAGTGAGGGCTTAAGTGGGTCGGTGCAGACTCAATGGGCCAAATGGCCTCCTTCTGCACTGTACGTTCTATGCATGGGTTTCCTCCGCGTGCTCTGGTTTCCTCCCACTGTCCAAAGAAGTGCAGGTTAGGTGGATTGGCCATGCTAAATTGCCCTTAGTCTCCAAAAGGTTAGGTGGGGTGACTAGGTTACGGGATTAGGGTGGAGGTGTAGGCTTAAGTAGGGTTCTCTTTCCAAGGACCGGTGCAGACTCGATGGGCCGAACGGCCTCCTGTACTGTAAATTCTATGATTCTATGAAAAAAGGCGAAGGAGTTGCATTGCTGATTAGGGAGCAGATCACAGCTGTGTTGAGGGAGGACATATTGGAGGGATCTTGTAGTGAGGCATTATGGGTGGAGCTCAGGGATAAGGAGGGTGAAATCACAATGTTGGGAATGTACTATAGACCTCCCAACAACCCGCAGGAGTCAGAGGAGCAGTTGTCTAGTCAGATACTGAAAAGGTGTGAAAAAAGCAGCAGTAGTTGTGATGGGCGATTTTAACCTTCCCCATATTGATTGGATATCCCTTACAGCCAGGGGCCCGAATGGAGAGCAACTTGTTAGATGCGTCCAGGAGGACTTTTTGAAACAGTATGTTGACAATCCAACTAGAGAGGGGTCATACTAGACTTGGTGTTGGGGAATGAGCCAGGCCAGGTGATCCATGTTTCAGTGGGGACTAGGTGTCATTCCATCAAAGACACGTTTCTCATGGAACCCAACAAAGATCTTTGGGAGAGATGGGCCTAGAGGAGATCCCATGGCAACACCAAAATGTCAATGGCTTGTTCAGTGCACATATGTGTCAGTAGATGGTTTTAGTTGTAGCACCTGTCTGCACCTGGGACTGAGTGGTGGATGAGCATCAGGAACCACCTGTTCAGGGTACGACCCTTATCTCCCAGCAGGCATCTACAGCGTCTGGATGTTAGTTTGAAGATGGGTAGCACTTGGAACTCTCAAAGAATATTAACATCATGACAGATGCCTAGAAACCAAGCTTAAGTTGCAAGATGCACTTCCAGACCAGCTGGTCATTCACTGAGTGAAATCCTTTTCTGTTCAGGAATCTAATTGGCTGGTTTTGCCATTTTGCTGTTTGCATGGGTCCAATTGATGATCCACTGGATCTGGGGTAGTCTCTTGCAGGTAAAGAAGATATTGGGCTGGATTCTTCCATGTCCGGCCCGCCGCAACATCACCACAGGCGGGACGCGGTCCATGTCAAGGTCCATTGACATCGGGCAGGAATTTCCAGTCACCGGGCGGTCACGGCCGGAGAATCCTGCCCAATGCGTTTTGATGCCAGTGATGGTCCATGTGTCCAAAAGTAAATGTAGCCTCCCACCTTCTGGAAGAAGGCATCTGTCACCTGCCTGATTGCATGATATGCAGCCAACTGCAAGATGCCACTCAGGTCCACAATTAATACCTGGAATGACCTGAAAAATGTATCCCATTGGAAACATTGACAGCCGCTAGTGTAGGGGCTTCATGGGGGCTCTAGGGCACCGGAGCACAAATGTCCAAAACCATCTGCCTGGATAGGCACCGTCATCTATAGCACTAGCGCTCTCTCATTTAACTCTTGGGTACTACACCATGTCTTGGGTAGCACCTTCTTCCACTAACACGTCCCCGCTATGCTGCCCTGGCCTCCCACTCCTGATCAGGAGAATGCATCTTCTGAAACACCTCGCTATTCTGTCCAATGTCAGAGTGTTCTGCCCCCATCTCTAAACCCCTCCCTGATGTTCATTGATTCACCAAGACTTTGTCTCCCCACCTCTGCCCAAGTGGTGCCAGGAGTCTCATGTCCCTCTCAAGAGTCCAATGACTTACTGATCACAGATCCAAGCCTTGCACCACTAGCAAAGCCAACTCTCTGAGTTGTTGAGTGAAATCTCCCATTTCTTACCAACCGTCGAGCAGTGCATTCATTCACAGTGATGGCTCTCTGCTGTGTTCCCAACAGCTGCCACATAACATGTTACGTCCCATTTGCATTTATTTACATGCTCCCACTGGGGTCAGGTGTGGAACTCACTTGCGCCGCCAGCATGGGTTCGGAGCATGGGGCTGGGTTCTCTGTTTTGGAGATTAAGTCCCCACGCTGGCGTGAAAACGTTGGTGAGAACAGGAAAACTGGCGCAGAATGGCCACCGATTCTCCGTTTTGCTGGGGGCTAGCAGGGAGGCAGCGTAGAGCTCGCAGCTCGAGCTGCCGATATAGCCCTGAGCATTTCCGGTTCCGTGGCCTTGCATGTGCACGGCGGCGGCCTGCAGCGGTCACGCTGGGCTCCATGGCGGACTCAGCCTGCGGACCTGGACCGCAAAAGTAATGCCCCCCCTTCGGCCACTCACACACCTCGGACCGCCTGCCCACAGTGCCTCCAGCCCTGAATGAAGCCCCCCCCCACCCATGGATCGGACCTCCCCCGACTGTGGCGGCGCCGGAACTGAGTCCGCACCCACCATGCGGTGTGAGCACACGTAACCCACGTCGTCGGGAACTCGGCCGGTCAGGGATGGAACATCGTGGGACGGGCCTCAGGCCGTACTCCTAGAGTACCCCGCTTTTCAGGGGGCGGAGATTACAAAAACCGGCGCCGCTCCTGCTATTGGCATCAAAATGGATTTCCTGCCCCGGCGTCGAACCGATTTCGGCATCGGGGAGCGGAAAATCCAGCCCATGGTGTTGGTGGCGCCCGGTGCTAATCCCAATTTTGCTACGATGCCTGATTCTCCATCCCATCGAACACATTCCAGGCATCCCAGCAGGAGAACCCAGCCATTATATCCATGCTGGGACCTCGGCATGAGTTTGGAAACTTTGCTCCCCCCAGATCTCCAATTATGTGATGCCAAGTCATCATTACATCAGCATCATGTGCTTCTGATATTCACCCTTTATTCTACATCTCTCCTCAAGTGTTTATCCCAATGATAAACATCCTCTTACACCCCCAAAGTCTCAGACTTCATAGGGTTAGTCTCTGAGGTGCCATGACCAATGTTCCTGATCTTATTCTGACCTCTTTCTGAGTTTGAGGACATTCCATACTCTCCCTTCTGTCCTGAGAATAATGATGGGAGCTGGTTACCTGAATGAATCCATATTCCTTTGCAAAGTGATAAATACCAAGAAGCAGTAGCTCCAGAGGCCACAAAGAGACCAAAAGCAGCGGCAAAGGACAGGAGAAGCGAGCGAGCAAATCAGTGTACCCACAAAGTGGGGGGTCCCCAGCCACACCCGAGAGAGGGGGACCAGCAAGCCACAAAACAAGTGCCCCCCCCCCACCCTGCTGGAGAATGTATGGAAGTTCCTCATGAGGGAACTAACGGAGCCGAGGATAAAATTAAGGTCGAGATCAAGGCAGTGGTTAATGTGGCGGTTACAGAAGAGTTGGCCACCATGCAGGTGGCCATCGACAAAGTAAAAAGGAGATTGGATAAATAACGGATTGTCGCCTTGGAGGCGGAAATAAAAAAGTTGGCGGCAACCTAGGGGTACATGAAGGGAAAAATTGAGGACCAAGAGAAGGGTAGGGAGCATTATTTCACGACCCATGTGGTTGCGGACGTGTTTCATCAAAAAGAACGGGCTGGGTAAAAAGCAGCAGAGACAACGATGAGGCAGACACCTAAGATGTAGGGGCTGGTTTAGCACACTGGGCTAAATAGCTGGCTTGTAATACAGAACAGCGCGGGTTCAATTCCCGTACCGGCCTCCCCGACAGGCGCCGGAATGTGGCGACTAGGGGCTTTTCACAGTAACATCATTGAAGCCTACTCGTGACAATAAGCGATTATTATTATTAAGATGCGGAGAATGCTAAAGGACAATTTGCGCAGGACTGTGACGCCTCGTTCTGAAGCTGGGAACCAGAGCACAGAAAGGAGGGGGCGAGGGCAATGGAGCACAGGAAAGGGTGAGGAGGAGAAAGAGGGGAAATCAAAGCAGCGGGAGATGAGTGGCCATCGACAAAAACCTAGCCTACCCCAGGAGGGGGGCCACCAGATAGTGGGAAAGCTAGCGGCAGGAGGTACAAGTGGGGGAGGGGCCGTGGTTCATCTCCCACTAGGGAGAGAATGCCTGGCGACGGGGTGGGGGGTGCGGTGTACACCAATGTGGGGATGGCTAGGGGATAGAGAATGGGGGTGGGGGACAACACTAGGGAAGGGGGGTAGGGAGGCTGAACCACAGGGGGAACAAAGGGACAAGGGAGGGAAGGGCTCTAGGTTGGCCACAACTAGCCACACAAAGGAACAAGGGACAAAATGGCACTGCAATAAATCACTTTGGGGGGTCCCCAAAGGGAAAGTCCCGAGTGCAGGGTCTCACCCACATGGTGTACACATTGTTGGTGGCCATGTTGGGTGGCCCCTGGACAAAGGCAAACCCCGGACACAAGGTAAGTATGGTTGATCCCGCAGGAGGGGAGTGACCAAAATGCCCCATCGGAATAGTCACCTGGAACATCAGGGGACTTAATGGCCCAGTGAAAAGATGCAGAGTCTTTGCCCACCTGAAAAGTATGAAAGCCGACATAATCTTCCTCAAGACAGCGAAAACAGCGCGAGAGGAGAGAGAGCCGGGACAGCGAAAACAGCGTGGGAGGAGAGAGCCGGGAGATTTAAAAAGCGCGGGAGGAGAGAGCCGGGACAGCAAAAACAGCGCGAGAGGAGAGAGAGCCGGGACAGCGAAAACAGCGCGAGAGGAGAGAGAGCCGGGACAGCGAAAACAGCGCGGGAGGAGAGAGAGCCGGGACAGCGAAAACAGCGCGGGAGGGGAGAGCCGGGAGATTTAAAAAGCGCGGGAGGAGAGAGCCGGGACAGCGAAAACAGCGCGAGAGGAGAGAGAGCCGGGACAGCGAAAACAGCGCGGGAGGGGAGAGCCGGGAGATTTTAAAAGCGCGTTGGAGAGAGCCGGGACAGCGAAAACAGCGCAAGAGGAGAGAGAGCCGGGACAGCGAAAACAGCGCGGGAGGAGAGAGCCAGGAGATTTAAAAAGAGCGGGAGGAGAGAGCCGGGACAGCGAAAACAGCGCGAGAGGAGAGAGAGCCGGGACAGCGAAAACAGCGCGGGAGGAGAGAGAGCCGGGACAGTGAAAACAGCGCGGGAGGAGAGAGCCGGGACAGCGAAAACAGCGCGAGAGGAGAGAGAACCGGGACAGCGAAAACAGCGCGGGAGGAGAGAGACGGGAGATTTAAAAAGCGCGGGTGGCGAGAGCCGGGACAGCAAAAACAGCGCAAGAGGAGAGAGAGCCGGGACAGCGAAAACAGCGCGAGAGGAGAGAGAGCCGGGACAGCGAAAACAGCGCGGGAGGAGAGAGCCGGGAGATTTAAAAAGCGCGGGAGAGCCGGGACAGCAAAAACAGCGTGGGAGGAGAGAGCCGGGAGATTTAAAAAGCGCGGGAGGAGAGAGCCGGTACAGCGAAAACAGCGCAAGAGGAGAGAGAGCCGGGACAGCGAAAACAGCGCGGGAGGAGAGAGAGCCGGGACAGTGAAAACAGCGCGGGAGGAGAGAGCCGGGACAGCGAAAACAGCGCGAGAGGAGAGAGAACCGGGACAGCGAAAACAGCGCGGGAGGAGAGAGCCAGGAGATTTAAAAAGCGCGGGTGGCGAGAGCCGGGACAGCAAAAACAGCGCAAGAGGAGAGAGAGCCGGGACAGCGAAAACAGCGCGAGAGGAGAGAGAGCCGGGACAGCGAAAACAGCGCGGGAGGAGAGAGCCGGGAGATTTAAAAAGCGCGGGAGGAGAGAGCCGGGACAGCGAAAACAGCGCGATAGGAGAGAGAGCCGGGACAGCGAAAACAGTGCGAGAGGAGAGAGAGCCGGGACAGCGAAAACAGCGCGGGAGGAGAGAGCCGGGAGATTTAAAAAGCGCGGGAGGAGAGAGCCGGGACAGCGAAAACAGCGCGATAGGAGAGAGAGCCGGGACAGCGAAAACAGCGCAGGAGGGGAGAGCCGGGAGATTTTAAAAGCGCGGGGGGAGAGAGCCGGGACAGCTAAAACAGCGCGGGCGGAGAGAGCCGGGACAGCTAAAACAGCGCGAGAGGAGAGAGAGCCGGGACAGTGAAAACAGCGCGAGAGGAGAGAGCCGGGACAGTGAAAACAGCGGTGGGGAGGAGAGAGCCGGGAGATTTAAAAAGTGCGGGAGGAGAGTGCCGGGACATTGCTGGGAGAGGTGAGTGCACAAAAGGTGTGGCAGGAGTGCCTTTAGTCACGGAGTGCTGATTGGAACAGAGTGCATCTGAGTTTAGGTGAGTGACTGTGCTGATTGGAACAGAGTGCGTCTGAGTTTAGGTGAGTAACTGTGCTGATTGGAACAGAGTGCATCTGAGTTTAGGTGAGTGACTGTGCTGATTGGAACAGAGTGCATCTGTGTTTAGGTGAGTGACTGTGCTGATTGGAACAGAGTGCATCGGGGTTTAGGTGAGTGACTGTGCTGATTGGAACAGAGTGCATCTGAGTTTAGGTGAGTGACTGAGTTCGGGTGAGTGCCGAGAGAGGGCTGTGTTTTTGTTGGTGTTCGGGTTTATCCTTGAGGTTATATTAAAAAAAATGTTTTTAATTATTATTTCAATTAATTAGCTAATTGAATATGGCTGGACAGGTGATGTGCTGTTGCTGTATGATGATGGAACTGGTGGATCCCATTGAGACCGTCAGTGACCACATCTGCAGCAAGCGTTGGCTGCTCGAGGAACTTCGGCTCAGAATTGATGAGCTGGAGACCGAGCTGCACACACTGTGGCACATCAGGGAGGGGGAAAATTACCTGGACGCTTTGTTTCAGGAGGCAGTCACACCCGGTAGAATAAGTACTGTTAATTCGGACAGTGGTCAGGGACAGAGTGGTGTGACTGCAAGGGAGGCAGGTAGGGGGAACCTGAGTTTAGGTGTTGAGGAGCCTCAGCCCTTGACCTTGTCCAACAGGTATGAGGTACTTGCTTCCTGTGTGGATGAGGAAGAGGGCTGTAGGGAGGATGCGTTGACTGACCACTGCACCATGGCACAGGAAGCCATTCAAGAGGGGGGAGCAAAAAGACAAGTGGTAGTTGTAGGGGATTCTATAATTAGGGGGATTGATGGCATCCTTTGTAAGCCAGATCGAGAGTCCCGCATGGTATGTTGCCTGCCCGGTGCCAGGGTGAGGGACATCTCTGATCGGCTTGAAAGGATTTTGGAGAGGGAGGGGGAGGATCCAGTTGTTGTGGTCCACGTTGGGACTAACAACATAGGTAAGACTAGGAAAGAGGACCTGTTTGGGGATTATCAAACACTAGGGACTAAATTAAAGAACAGGTCCTCCAGGGTTATAATGTCTGGATTACTACCCGAGCCATGTACCAATTGGCATAGGGTTGAGAAAATTAGGGAAGTTAACACGTGGCTAAAGGAGTGGTGCGGGAAAGAGGGATTCCATTTCATGGGGCATTGGCATCAGTACTGGGGCAGGAGGGACCTGTACCGTTGGGACGGTCTTCACCTGAACCATTCTGGGACCAGTGTTCTAGTGAATAGGATAAATAGGTTGGTCACAAGGACTTTAAACTAGCAAGTTGGGGGGAAGGGAAGTGTAAAGCTATGGACAGTATAATGGTTAATGGAGATCAAGGCAGCAGGTTACGTGACAGGTTATTATGTAGAGATATGGGTTCAAAGACAAGGAAAATTAGGAGAAAGGGTAAGAGGAAAAATAATTTGCGAAAAGTTACTGATCAAGGTGTTAGGATTCATAACAAAGACATAAAAAACAGCATAAGTGTACTTTACTTGAATGCTCGTAGTATACGAAATAAGGTAAATGAGTTGATGGCGCAAATCATCGTGAATGACTATGATTTAGTGGCCATTACTGAAACATGGTTAAAAGATGGTCACGACTGGGAGTTAAATATCCAAGGGTATCAGACTATACGAAAGGATAGAATGGGCGGTAAGGGCGATGGTGTAGCTTTGTTGTTTAAGGATGGCATCCGGGCAATAGTAAGGGATGATATTGGTGCTATGGAGGACAAAGTTGAATCAATTTGGGTGGAAATCAGGAATAGTAAGGCGAAAAGGTCACTGATAGGAGTAGTCTATAGGCCATCAAATAGTAACAGGATGGTAGGGCAGGCAATAAGCAAAGAAATAATGGATGCATGTAGAAATGGTACAGCGGTTAGCATGGGAGATTTTAATCTGCATATCGATTGGTTTAACCAGGTTGATTCACCTGAGGAAGGAGCAGCGCTCCGAAAGCTAGTGACATCGAAACAAACCTGTTGGACTTTAACCTGGTGTTGTAAGACTACGTACTGTGCTCACCCCAGTCCAACGCCGGCATCTCCACATCAGGTTGGTAAAGGCAGCCTTGAGGAGGAGTTTATAGACTGTGCCCGGGATAATTTCCTGGAACAGTATGCAATGGAACCTACAAGGGAACAAGCAGTCCTAGATCTGGTCCTGTGTAATGAGGCAGGATTGATTAATGATCTCATAGTTCGGGATCCTCTTGGAAGGAGCGACCACAATATGGTGGAATTTAAAATACAGTTGGAGGATGACAAGGTAAAATCAAACATTAGTGTTTTGTGCTTAAACAAAGGCGATTACAATGGGATGAGAGCAGAACTAGCTAAGGTAGACTGGGAGCAAAGACTTCATGGTGAAGCAGTTGAGGAACAGTGGAGAACCTTCCGAGCGATCTTTCACAGTGTTCAGAAAAGGTTCATACCGACAAAAAAGAAAGACGGTAGAAAGGGGAAAAATCGACCGTGGATATCTAAGGAGAGTATCAAATTGAAGGAAAAAACATACAAAGTGGCAAAAATTAGTGGGAGACTAGAGGACTGGGAAGTCTTTAGGGAACAACAGAAAGCTACTAAAAAAGCTATAAAGAAGAGTAAGGTAGATTATGAAAGTAAACTGGCTCAGAACATAGAAGCAGATAGTAAAAGCTTCTACAAATATATAAGACAAAAAAGAGTGGCTAAGGTAAATATTGGTCCTTTGGAAGATGAGAAGGGAGATTTAATAATAGGAGACGAGGAAATGGCTGAGGAGCTGAACAGGTTTTTTGGGTCAGTCTTCACAGTGGAGGACACAAATAACATGCCAGTGACTGATGGAAATAAAGATATGATAGGTGAGGACCTTGAGATGATTGTAATCACTAAGGAGGCAGTATTGGGCAAGCTAATGGGGCTAAAGGTAGACAAGTCTCCTGGCCCTGATGGGATGCATCCCAGAGTGTTAAAAGAGATGGCTAGGGAAATTGTAAACGCACTAGTGATAATTTATCAAAATTCACTAGACTCTGGGGTGGTCCCAGAGGATTGGAAAGTAGCAAACGTGACATCACTGTTTAAAAAAGGAGGTCGGCAGAAAGCGGGTAATTATAGGCCGGTAAGCTTAACTTCGGTTGTAGGGAAAATGCTGGAATCTATCATTAAGGAGGAAATAGCGGGGCACCTGGAGGGAAATTGTCCCATTGGGCAGACGCAGCATGGGTTCACAAAGGGTAGGTCGTGTCTGACTAATTTGGTAGAATTTTTTGAGGACGTTACCAGTGCAGTAGATAACGGGGAGCCAATGGATGTGGTATATCTGGATTTCCAGAAAGCTTTTGACAAGGTGCCACACAAAAGGTTGCTGCATAAACTAAAGATGCATGGCATTGAGGGTAAAGTGGTAGCATGGGTAGAGGATTGGTTAACTAACAGAAAACAGAGAGTGGGGATAAATGGGTGTTTCTCTGGTTGGCAACCTGTAACTAGTGGGGTCCCTCAAGGATCAGTGTTGGGCCCGCAGTTGTTCACAATTTACATAGACGATTTGGAGTTGGGGACCAAGTGCAATGTGTCAAAGTTTGCAGACAACACTAAGATGAGTGGTAAAGCAAAAAGTGCAGAGGATACCGGAAGTCTGCAGAAGGATTTGGATAGGTTAGGTGAATGGGCTAGGGTCTGGCAGATGGAATTCAATGTTGCCAAGTGTGAGGCTCTCCATTTTGGGAGGAATAACAGCAGAATGGATTATTATTTAAACGGTAAGATGTTAAAACATGCTGCTGTGCAGAGGGACCTGGGTGTGCTGGTGCACGAGTCGCAAAAAGTTGGTGTGCAGGTGCAACAGATGATTAAGAAGGCTAATCGAGTTTTGTCTTTCATTGCTAGAGGGATGGAGTTCAAGACTAGGGAGGTTATGCTGCAATTGTATAGGGTGTTGGTGAGGCCGCATCTGGAGTATTGTGTTCAGTTTTGGTCTCCTTACCTGAGAAAGGACATATTGGCACTGGAGGGAGTGCAGAGGAGATTCACTAGGTTGATCCCAGAGTTGAGGGGATTAGATTATGAGGAGAGGTTGAGTAGACTGGGACTGTACTCATTGGAGTTCAGAAGGATGTGGGGGGATCTTATTGAAACATATAAAATTATGAAGGGAATAGATAGGATAGATGTGGGCAGGTTGTTTCCACTGGTCGAGGAAAGCAGAACTAGGGGGCATTGCCTCAAAATAAGGGGAAGTAGATTTAGGACGGAGTGTAGGAGGAACTTCTTCACCCAAAGGGTTGTGAATCTCTGGAATTCCTTGCCCAGTGAAGCAGTTGAGGCTCCTTCTTTAAACGTTTTTAAGAAAAAGATAGATACCTTTCTAAAGAATAAAGGGATTCGGGGATATGGTGTACGGGCCGGAGAGTGGAGCTGAGTCCACAAAGATCAGCCATGATCTCATTAAATGGCGGAGCAGGCTCGAGGGGCCAGATGGCCTACTCCTGTTCCTAGTTCTTATGTCCTTATGTTCTTATTCCGGAATGGCCCTGTGTGGGGTGTGAGGATTCCATGTTTGTATCAAGCCCAGGAAAAGGGGCTGCTTCATTGGTTTTGCTTGTTGATTGTGCTCTGTATTCACTGCTGTGCATATTTCTCAGCTTGCATCTGCTGCCCCCCACCCTCTGTTTTATTGGTGAGCTTTGAATCTGTTTCTTTTGTCTTTTTAGGAATCTGTTGACTTGCCAGGTCTGTCACTGCTTCTTGGAGTTTAAAAAAATGTATTTTATCGTTGGAGATGAATCCATCTCCAACAATACCCAAGAAGCTTAACACCATCAAGGACAAAGCATTCCACTTGATTAGCAATCCTTTCACAGATATTCACTGCCTCCACTATCGACGATCAGTGGCAGCAGTGTGTACCATCTACAAGATGCACTGCAGGAACTCACCAAGGATCCTTCGACAGTGCCTGCCAAACTTGTGACTGTTACCATCGAGACGGACAAGGGCAGCAGATATATGGGACACTGCCAGCTGAAAGTCCCCTCCTAGCGATTCAACATCCAGACTTTGAAACGTATCACCATTCCATCTCTGTCGCTGGATCAAAATGCTGGAACTCCCTCCCTAATAGATCTGTGGTGTAACTGATGCACTATCAATTACGACGAGACGAGAGTAGAGAGTAATCGAGGCTTTATTACACAGAGATGTGTAACTTCCCGCAGCTGCTGCCAAAATGGCTGCAGCTCGGAGAGCCCACACATTTATACTCTGCCTACTGGGCGGAGCCAGCAGGCAGGGATCTGCCCCCGTACCTGTAGTACAGGGGCCTTACCGTAATACCCCTCGTATGCGGTATATACAATACAACAGTGGTGACTACCACATTCACCCCCTGTTAAAAGGGAGTCCAGCAGGGGTGGTGGAAAACTATTTACATTTAGGTGTTTAACATTTTAAGGAAAAGTTTACAAATTCAGACGATCGGGCGCCTTGATCCGTCGTTGCGAGCGCCACAGTTCTGTAGCCACTTTGGCGTTGGTTCGGTCGTCGGTGACTCCGGGAGCGTGTCGACCCCATCTTCATCCCCGTGTGGGTCCAAGGGGAGGACGAATCGTCCTGGAGCGGGGGCTGTGGTGGGGTGTGCCGGGGGGAGGGAGGGTGGCGCCGGGGCTGAGGGGGGGGGGCTGCAGTGTGGGGACCCAGCTGGTGCCAGGTTCCTGAGGGAGACTGTGTCTTGGCAGCCGTCGGGGTACGCTACGTAGGCGTACTGCGGGTTTGCGTGAAGTAGCTGTACCCTCTCAACCAACAGGTCTGCTTTGTGTAGCCACACGTGCTTGCGGAGGAGAACGGATCCTGGAGCTGCCAGCCACGTTGGGTGCGAAACTCCGGAGGTGGACTTCCTGGGGAAGGCAAGGAGACGTTCATGGGGAGTTTCGTTAGTCGCAGTGCAAAGGAGCAACCGAATAGAGTGAAGGGCGTCGGGCAGGATCTCCTGCCAGCAGGACGCCGGGAGATTTCTGGACCGTAGGGCGAGCTGGACGGTCTTCCAGACCGTCCCATTCTCCCGTTCCACCTGCCCGTTTCCCCAGGGGTTGTAGCTGGTCGTCCTGCTCGAGGCAATGCCCCTGTTGAGCAGGTACTGGCGCAGTTCGTTGCTCATAAATAAGGATCCCGGTCGCTGTGGAGGTAGGCGGGGAAACCGAACAGAGCGAAGATGGCGTTGAGGGCTTTGATGATGGTGGCGGACGTCATATCGGGGCATGGGACGGCGAAGGGGAATCTGGAATATTCGTCGACCACATTACGAAAGTACGTGTTTCGGTCGGTGGAGGGAAGGGGCCCTTTGAAGTCCACGCTGAGGTGTTCAAAGGGGCGGGAGGCCTTCACCAGGTGCGCTCGGTCTGGCCGGTAGAAGTGCGGTTTACACTCCACGCAGACGTGACAGTCTCTGGTGATAGCTCTGACTTCCTCGATGGAGTAGGGCAGATTGCGGGCCTTTATGAAGTGATAAAAGCGGGTGACCCCTGGGTGACAGAGATCGTCGTGCAGGGTCCGGAGTCGGTCCACTTGTGCGCAGGCACAAGTACCTCGGGATAGGGCATTGTTGAGCTTACCGGTGTGATACAAAATCTCGTAATTGTAGGTGGAGAGCTCGATCCTCCACCTCAAGATCTTATCATTTTTGATCTTACCCCGTTGTGTGTTGTTGAACATAAAGGTAACCGACCGTTGGTCAGTGAGGAGAGTGAATCTCCTGCCGGCCAGGTAATGCCTCCAATGCCGCACAGCTTCAACGATAGCTTGGGCCTCCTTTTCGACGGAGGAATGCCGAATTTCGGAGCATGGAGGGTGCGGGAAAAGAATGCCACGGGCCTGCCTGCCTGGTTGAGGGTGGTGGCTAGAGCGACGTCTGATGCATCGCTCTCAACTTGGAAGGGGAGCGTCTTATCGACCGCGTGCATCGCGGCCTTGGCGATGTTGGCCTTGATACGGTTGAAGGCCTAGTGAGCCTCAGCCGTCAGTGAGAAAATGGTGGAGTGGATGAGTGGGCGGGCCTTGTCCGCATAGTTAGGGACCCACTGGGCGTAGTACGAGAAGAAGCCCAGGCTTCGTTTGAGGGCCTTGGGGCAGTGGGGAAGGGGGAGTTCCATGAGGGGGCGCATGCGATCGGGGTCAGGCCCTAGCAGTCCGTTCTGGACCACATAGCCGAGGATGGCTAATCGGTTCGCGCTGAACACGCATTTCTCCTTGTTGTAGGTTGGGTTGAGGGGTTTAGCGGTGTGGAGGAATTTGGAAAGGTTAGCGTCGTGGTCCTGCTGGTCGTGGCCGCAGATGGTGATGTTATCCAGATACAGGAAGGTGGCCCGCAGTCCGTATCAGTCAAATATTCAGTCCATCTCCAGTTGGAAGACCGAGACCCCATTATTGACGCCAAAGGGAACCCTAAGGAAGTGGTAAAGGCGGCCGTCCGCTTCAAACGCGGTGTACGGGCGGTCCGCCTTGCGAATGGGGAGCTGGTGGTAGGCAGATTTCAGGTCCACTGTCAAGAAGACCCGGTACTGTGCAATCTGATTGACCATATCAGATATGCGTGGGATGGGGTACGCGTCGAGCTGCGTGTACCGATTGATGGTCTGACTGTAGTTAACAACCATCCTCTTTTTCTCTCCAGTTTTCACCACTACCACTTGGGCTCTCCAGGGGCTGTTGCTGGCCTCGATGATACCTTCCCGCAGCAGCCGCTGGACCTCAGACCTGATGAAGGTCCTGTCCTGGGTGCTGTACCGTCTGCTCCTGGTGGCGACGGGTTTGCAATCCGGGGTGAGGTTTGCAAACAGAGAAGGGGGGTCGATCTGAAGGGTCCTGAGACCGCAGACGGTAAGGGGTGGTAGGGGGCCGCCGAATTTCAGGGTTAGGCTCTGGAGCTTGCACTGGAAGTCCAGGCCGAGTAGAGGTCGGGGAGAACGTAGAGCCGGAAACTGCTGAACTCTACACCCTGGATGGTGAGGGCGGCGGTGCAGTACCCCCGGATCGCCATGGAGTGGGATCCGGAGGCTAGGGAGATTTTCTGGTTAATGGGGTGTACCGTGAGGGAGCAGCGCCTTACCGTATTGGGGTGGATGTAGCTCTCAAATTTCCCGGAGTCCAGAAGGCAGGATATCTTGTGCCCGTCGACCTTCCCGGTCGTAGACGCGGTCGTGAGGTTGTGCGGTCGGGACTGGTCGATCGTGATGGAGGCGAGACGCGGCTGGTCGGCGGCGGTTGCAGGCAATGAGCGGCCCGATGAGGTGGCTGACGAGCAGGGGTCCTGAGGCGAGGAAGATGGCGGCGCCCACGGGTCGCAAGTGGGGGGTGCAGGGACAATAGCAGCGATCGAGTGGGCCTGGCACACAGCAGCGAAATGTCCCTTCTTTCCACAGGCCTTGCAGAGCGCGCTCCGCGCCGGGCAGCGCTGCCGGGGGTGTATTGTCTGTCCGCAGAAGTAGCACTTGTGTCCCCCAGGGTTGGTTGGCTGCCACGCGGCGCAGGCCTGAGGTTGGTTGGGGGCGGTCGCTGATGGGGTCCACAATGGGGTGTTCGCTGGCGGGGTCCTGGGTAGACCCTTCTAAGAGGCGCTGGCAGATGTAGGCCGACCCTATGCCCGTAACGAACGCATCTCTAGCTAGCAGGTCAGAATGTTCAACGGCCGAAATGGGCTGGCAATCGCAGTCTCTCACCAGGACGTGCAGGGCATGCCAGAAATCTTCTACAGAGTCACCGGGGAGTTGATGCCGTGTGAACAGAAGGTGCCTGGCTTAGAGTTTGTTAATCTGCTGAGTGTAGTTCTCCTTCAGTGGTGCCATGGCCTCAGCTTGGTCGGCGTGTCCCGGATGAGGGGAAAGACATTGGAGCTCAGCCGTGTGTACAGAATCTGGAGCTTCTGTGCTTCTGGGATTGGGTCTGTCGCAGATCCGATGTATGCTTCAAAGCAAGCTAGCCAATGTGCGAAGGCCGACTCGGCATTGTCTGCTTGAGGATGCAGCTGCAGGCGATCAGGCTCGACGCGGCGATACATCGTTGTAAATCTCTGCGTATTAAATTGATGCACTATCAATTACGACGAGACGAGAGTAGAGAGTAATCGAGGCTTTATTACGCAGAGATGTGGAGCCTCCCGCAGCTGCTGCCGAAATGGCTGCAGCTCGGAGAGCCCACACATTTATACTCCGCCTACTGGGCGGAATCAGCAGGCAGGGATCTACCCCCGTACCTGTTGTACAGGGGCCTTACCGTAATACCCCTCGTATGAGGTATATACATTACAACAGTGGTGACTACCACAGTAACTACACCACAGGGGCTGCAGCAGTGCAAGAAGGCAGCTCACCACCATCTTCACAAGGGCAATTAGGGATGGGTATGAATGTTGGCCTAGCCAGTGATACCCACCGCCTGTAAAAACTGAATCAAAAAGAACTCCGCTGGCTTCACTTTTGCTGATGTTCTGCCATATGTTTGGCGTCTAGATGGAGTTATTTAGGGCTTCTCTGTTCTCCCAAAGTAAACAGCTTGAGTCTGTAGTTTGTTAAAATCATGACTTTATTTACAGCTATTGAATAAATATTGGGACCTCTGCATGTGTTTGCTCCCTCCAGATCTCTGTTACTCAAACATGTGATGTTACATCTCCACTACAGCTGCATTGTATGCTTTACAGTGTCCATTTGGCTGCACCTAAAGTTGAAGCTTGGTGCGACCATCAATTCACATGAGACAGAGAGTGGAAGTGAACAGTGGCTTTAATCAACTAGAACAGTGCCTGCCTGCGACTGCTGTGCAGTGAGAGCCGCCTACAGGGCAGGTGCTCTTTATACCTCCCCTCAAGGGGGCGGAGCCCACAAGGGCACCAATATGATACAATCAGTGTAGTACAGTACAATGGTCCATAGCTGGAGCCCACAAGGGCAACAGCGTGATACAATGTAGTACAGTGCTGAATGGTTACCATAATACGTTCACCACATTCACTCCCTGTTAAAAAAATGTAAGTCCAGAGGGGGTGAAGGGCTTACAGGTTCAGTCTGTCCGGCGCCCTGATCGTGCGCTGCGATCGCCGCAGCTCTGATTTTGCAGTGGGCATGGGTGTCAAACCCGTCGGTGCGGCATGGGTGGGGAACTCGTCGATGTGGGCACAGGTGTGGACTCCGGGAGCGTGTCTTCAGGAGCTTCATTCCTGTAGGTCGGCGAAGGGGGAGGGGGTACAGGAGGGAGTGTGGAGGCCATGTAGGGGTGGGGGCGCTGTTCGGTGTAGGTTGGGGGGGGGGGGGCAGGTTGGGGTGATGGTAGGGGATCCTGCGGGTGCCAGGTCCCGGAGGAAGACCGTATCCTGTCGGACGTCGGGGTGCTCTACGTATGCGTTCTGGGGGTTGGTGTGAAGGAGCTGGACCCTCTCAACCTTGGGGTCGGACTTATGGCTCCTCACGTGTTTGCGGAGCAGGACGGGCCCTGGTGTTGTCAGCCAGGCTGGAAGCGAGACCCTGGAGGTGGATCTCCGAGGGAAAACAAACAGGCGGTCATGAGGGGTCTCATTCGTGGCTGTGCAAAGGAGCGACCTAATGGAGTGGAGCGCGTCGGGGAGGACCTCCTGCCAGTGGGAAACTGGGAGATTCCTAGACCGTAGGGCCAGGAGGACAGCCTTCCATACCATCGCGCTCTCCCTCTCCACCTGTCCATTTCCCCGGGGGTTGTAACTGGTAGTCCTGCTCGAGGCGATGCCCTTACCGAGCAGGTACTGACGCAGTTCCTCGCTCATAAAAGAGGAGCCCCGGTCACTGTGGACATAAGTGGGGAAACCGAACAAGGCGAAGATACTATGCAGGGCCATAATGACGGTGGCCGCGGTCATCTCGGGGCATGGGATTGCAAAGGGGAAGCGGGAGAACTCGTCAATGGCGTTGAGGAAATACGTGTTGCGGTTGGCAGAGGGGAGGGGCCCTTTGAAATCGATACTGAGCCACTCAAAGGGCCGGGATGCCTTCATCAGGTGGGCCTTATCCGGTCGATAGAAGTGCGGCTTACACTACGTGCAGATTTGGCAGTCCCTGGTCATGGCCCTGACCTCCTCGGTGGAGTAGGGCAGGTTGCGGGCCTTGATGTAGTGGAGAAGCCGGGTGACCCCCGGGTGGCAGAGGTCATTCTCCCCGTTAAGAAAATTGAAGTTCGGTGGGGGTGAAGGGCTCACAGGTTCAGTCTGTCCGGCGCCCTGATCATGCGCTGCGATCACCGGAGCTCTGATTTTGCAGCGGGCACGGGTGTCAAACTCGTCGGTGCGGCATGGGTGGGGAACTCGTTGACACGGGCACAGGTGTGGACTCCGGGAGCGTGTCTTCAGGAGCTTCATTCCTGTAGGTTGGCGAAGGGGGAGGGGGTATGGGGGGCAGGGGGGGTGGTGTGTGGAGGCCATGTAGGGGCGGGGACGCTGTTCGATGTAGGTTGGGGGGGGCAGGTTTGGGTGATGGTAGGGGATCCTGCGGGTGCCAGGTCCCGGAGGAAGACCGTATCCTGTCGGCCGTCGGGGTGCTCTACGTCTGCGTACTGGGGGTTGGTGTGAAGGAGCTGGACCCGAGGTCATCGTGGATAGCCCGGAGTCGGTCAGCTTGCGCGCTGGCGCATGTGTCACGGGACAGAGCATCTGGGGGCTCGTTGAACTTCCCAGGACGATACGCTATATCGTACTTATAGGAGGAGAGTTCGATCCTCCACCTCAAGATCTTATCATTCTTGATCTCGCCCCGCTGTGTATTGTCGAACATGAAGGCTACCGACCGTTGGTCGGTGACGAGGGTAAACCTCCTACCAGCGAGGTAGTGCCTCCAGTGCCGTACAGCTTCCATGATGGCTTGAGCTTTTTCGACTGAAGAGTGTCGAATTTCAGAGGCGTTGAGGGTACGGGAGAAAAATGTTGCTGGCCTGTCCGCCTGGTTAAGGGTAGCAGCGAGGGCGACCTCTGATATGTCGCTCTACACCTGGAAGGGGATGGACTCGTCCACCGCGCGCATCGCGGCCTTGGCAATATCTGCCTTGATGCGGCTGAAGGCCTGGCGGGCCTCAGCCGCTAGTGGGAAGATGGTAGCTTTGATCAGTGGGCGGACTTTGTCCACATTATCATAGAATTTACAGAGCAGAAGGAGTCCATTCGGTCCATCGAGTCTGCACCGGATCTTGGAAAGAGCACCCTACCAAAGGTCAACACCTCCACCCTATCCCCATAACCCAGTAACCCCACCCAACACAAGGGCAATTTTGGACAGTAAGGGCAATTTATCATGGCCAATCCCCCTAACCTGCACATCTTTGGACTGTGGAGGAAACCGGAGCACCCGGAGGAAACCCACGCACACACGGGGAGGATGTGCAGACTCCTCACAGACAGTGACCCAAGCTGGAATCAAACCTAGGACTCTGCAGCTGTGAAGCAATTGTGCAATCCACAATGCTACCGTGCTGCACCAACATAGTTGGGACCCACTGGGCGTAATAGAAAAAGAACCAAAGGCACCTTTTCAGGGCCTTGGGGCAGTGGTGAAGGGGGAGTTGCAGGAGGGGACGCATATGGTCGGGGTCGGGCCCTAGAACTCCGTTTTCCACGACATAGCCGAGGATGGCTAGTCTGGTTGTGCGGAAAACGCATTTCTCCTTGTTATAAGTGAGGTTGAAGGCTTGGGCGGTTTGGAGAAACTTCTGGAGGTTGGCGTCGTGGTCCTGCTGGTCGTGGCCGTAGATGGTGATGTTGTCCAGATACGGAAATGTGGCCAGCAGCCCCTACTAGTCCACCATTCGGTCCATCGTTCTTTGGAAGACTGAGACCCCATTGGTGACGCCGAAGGGGACCCGGAGGAAGTGGAAGAGGCGGCCGTCTGCCTCAAAGGCCGTGTAGTGGCGGTCCTCCGGGCGGATTGGGAGCTGGTGGTATGCGGACTTCAGATCCACCATGGAGAACACCCGGTAGTGTACGATCTGATTAACCATGTCCGCTATCCGGGGGAGGGGGTATGCATCGAGGTGCGCGTACCGGTTTATGGTTTGGCTGAAATCTACAACCATCCGGTTCTTTTCCCCGGTCCTGACGACCACCACCTGAGCTCCCCAGGGGCTATTACTGGCCTCGATGATCCCTTCCCGCAAGAGTCGTTGGACCTCGGACCTGATAAAGGTCCTGTCCTGGATACTGTACCGCCTGCTCCTGGTGGCAACGAGTTTACAGTCGGCGGTGAGATTTGCGAAGAGCGGGAGAGGGTCAACCTTCAGAGTCGCGAGGCTACATACGGTGAGAGGGGGTAGGGGCCCGCCGAACTTCAGGGTCAGGCTCCTGAGGTTGCACTGGAAGTCCAGACCCAACAGAAGAGGAGTACAGAGATCGGGGAGTACATATAGCTTAAAGTTAGCGTATTCAACACCTTGTATCGCGAGGTTTGCGACAGTGTGCCCCCGGATCTGCACTGAGTGCAATCCGGAAGCGAGGGAGATTGTTTGAAGTGCGGGGGAAATTTGGAGTGAACAGCGCCTTACCGTGTCTGGGTGAATGAAGCTCTTTGTGCTCCCGGAGTCAAACAGGCAAGGCGTTTCGTGTCTATTGACCTGGACGGTCAACATGGAGTTCCGGAGGTGCTTTGGGCGTGACTGGTCGAGGGTGACCGCGCCGAGTTGCGGGTAGCTGGCATGGTCAGGGGTGGTGGTGTGGTCCCAAGATGGCGGCCCCCGACGGTCGCATGTGTCGGAGGCGTTACAGATGGTGGCCACGGTGGCAGCCCCCGCCGGTCATACATGTCGGGCGGCGAGGAAGATGGCATCCAAGATGGTGGCCCCCATGAGCCGCACATGGCGGGCCGCATGGGAGACGGTGGCCAAGATGGCGGCTCCCGTGAGTCGCATGTGTTGTGCGGAGTCGAAGATGGCTGCCTCCACAGACAACACGAGGCGGGTGACGCGTCTGGAAGGGGCGGAGCTGCGGGGTCTGCGGGCCTGTGAGTCCGAGAGTTGGGCCTGTGATTTGGAGGACTTGGACCTGGCCAGGCAAACTTTGGCATAGTGTCCTTTCTTGCCGCAGTCGCTACAGTTTGCGTTCCGAGCCGGGCAACGCTGACTGGGGTGCTGGTGCTGGCCGCAGAAATAGCAGGGTAGCTCCCCGGGTTGGGCGGGCAGCCGCGTGGCACAGGCCTGGGGTACTCTCTGGTCGGGAGTCCACGAGAGGGGTCCAGTGATCGGAAGGGAAAGCATTGAGGCTTTGAAATGCTACTTCTAGGGAGGTGGCTAGTTTTACCGTCTCTTCTAGGTCGAGGGCACCCTCCTCGAGCAGGCGCTGCCTGACGTAGTTGGACCGGAGCCCAGCCACGTAGGTGTCCTGGACGGCGAGTTCCATGTGTCGGTAGGCTGTGACGGCCTTGAGGTTGCAGCTTTGCGAGAGGACCTGGAGGTCGCGTAGGTACTCCTCCAGCGATTCCCCGGGGCATTGGCGGCGAGTGGTGAGGAGATGCCGCACGTACACTTCGTTCACCGGCCTCACGTATAGGCGCTTCAGCATCGCGAGGGCATCTGCCTATGTGGTCCCTTCCTCGAGTTGTACGGAGATTCGATGGCTCACCCGGGCGTGGAGGAGGCTGAGCTTCTGATCGTCGGTAACGGAGGGCGAGGAGGAGGCGGCGAGGTAGGCCTCGAAACATCGGAGCCAGTGTGAAAAAATCCCTTTGGCTTCCGCGGCCTGTGGGTCGAGTTCCAGTTGGTCAGGTTTGAGGGCTGCTTCCATCGCGATGTTGTAGTTGATTAAATTGATGCCACCATCAATTCACACGAGACAGAGTTGAAGCGAACAGTGGCTTTAATCAACTACACCAGTGCCTGCCTGCGACTGCTCTGCAATGAGAGCCGCCTACAGGGCAGCTAATCTTTATACCTCCCCTCAAGGGGGCGGAGCTCACAAGGGCAACAGCGTGGTATAATGTAGTACAGTGGTGAATGGTTACCATAATACGTTCACCACAAAGCTATTCTTTCAAAATCGCACATATTATCTGATAACATGTGAATCCACAAATTCTGAGATGCTATCCAGGATGTTGGGACTTGTTCTTGATTGAACTCAAGAACAGAAAGAATGTTTTAATTTGCGCCCTCAACTCATCTGTCTTGTTCGTCAGACTCCTTGGATTAAAATAAATACCATCCAATCTTACCAAACTCCTTTTTAGTTCAACTGGTCTGTAACTTCCAGACTCACTTGCTTTTCTTCTAATTTTGGTTGTGCATCTCCCCCTGCTGAACCTTCTCTCAGGATCCCACCTCCCAACCAAGTTAGTTTAAACCCTTTCCAACAGCACTATCAAACCTCCCTGCAAGGACTCTGGTCCCTTTTTGGTTCAGGTGCAACCGGTCCACCTTCTACAGGTCCCACTGTCCCCCCAAAAGGCCCCAAAGTCCCAGAAATCTAGAGCCCTCCAGCCTGCACCATCTCTCCAGCCATTCATTCATCTGGACTAACCTCCTATTTCTGTACTCAATAGCATGTGGCACCGGAAGTAATCCAGAGATTACTACCTTCTGGGCCTTAAGCTCCCTAAATTCTGCTTGCAGGGCCTCATCCCTTTTTCTGCCTATACCATTGGCACCAATATGTACCACAGCATCTGTCTGTTTTCCCTCCCCCTTTAGAATGCCCTGCAGCCATTCAGTGGCATCCCTGACCCTGGCACCAGGGAGGTAACACTTGCTAAGCCAATCCCAGCCAGCTCACAACAATGGAGCCGAGGAGACCAGCCTCTTCTGCAGCCACAGAAATGCCTGTCTATTTATAGTTTAATACAGGAAATGTGCTTTGAATGTATGATGTGCCAACTAGCTAAATTTTCTTCTTTTTCTGGCATAAAGAACTAACAATCCCTCATAGTGTGTCATAATGCACAAAGAATTCTCCTAAGTACTACTTCAAAAATTGTTAAATTGATGACAATTTTTCTGGTTATCATTTCCTCCTATTTACATTAAAAATTTAATATCAGTGAGACTTTCTTCAAAAGATAAAGAATAAAGACATGTCTATTTGATCTTCTGACGATTATGTCCCGCTGCATAAGTGCTGCATAAATCAGTATTGTGACTTTGGCGAACTTTATTATGAGGAGGACTTTCTGCCGCTCCCCGCCGGCGAGTTTCTCAGCTTTAGGAGGTGGCCTGCTGTTGGCCGCGGATCTTCTGGTCCTGCTGCTGCCAATGGGATTTCCCATTAAATCTACCCCCCATCGCCGGGAAACCCGTAGCGGGGGTTCACCATCAGCAGAACTGGAGGATCCCACTGATGAGAATGACCGGAACATCTCATATCTTTTAAAATTAAACTTCAAATATTTAATCCCCTGAATTAATTTCAATCAATGGTAGTAATATTCTGATTGTAATAAGCAGTTCCTGAAGTAGATTATTAAATGCAATGTTCAGCATGACAATACTCCAATAATTTTTCACCGTGTGGGATTTTCTGGCTGTTCACACTGGCGGAATCTTAGGGTCCCCCAGACGGCGCACCCCACCATGTGTCTCACATTGGTAAGGGGCGTGTTCAATGGGAACCCCATTGATAATGGCAGGACCAGACCATCCTACCTCCAGCCACTGGCGAGCTGCCCACTGCCATTGCAGAACACGCCATGGAGAGGGAGAAAAATCCCACCCACAGTGTTTTGTGAATTATCCACCACTGATAACGTCTGTTTTGGTTTGTTATTGCCACAAAGGAGCATTGCTTGATCATTTTTGAATGTGCGTCATCACTTTCATAAAAATCTCCATGGAAAAAGTGGTGTCAATTTTCATTGCTTTGCTCCTTTTCCCAGGCACATCCATCAGGTCTTCACTCCGTTGTGCTGCTGCAGGAACAGAGTGAGGCCTGCAATTGCTCTTGAGCATCACAGAACAAAGGATTCTCAGCTTTTTTTTTGTAGGGTGGGGAAAGAAATCAGCTCCAATATTTTCTTGCAGCACTGTAATGCATCTCCCGACAGAAGTGATGATATTTGTCTGGAGCCATTTTCTGATCAATCAGTATATGTTCAAGCTGAAAGGTAAGGGGATCCATTGAAATTAGTCCTTAGGCTTATTCAGCATGCACAGAAGGAGGCCATTTGGCCCATTGGATCTCTGCCAGTTCAATCAGACATTCAGACATCAACGTTGGGCTGCCTCTCTCACTATAATCTAAGTCCTGGGACAGGGAATAGTGGCAGTGGGTGGTTGACAGGGACGGATTGTTTTGACCCGGGACCCCAAAAAGAAAATGTCCCCATAATAATTTATCAGTGGTGCCAACTTCTATGCACATTGGGTGTAAGTTCTCCTACTGCTAAACTGGTATTATTTGCACCAATTTTTCGTCTGAAAACAGGCATAGACTTGTTGTAAACTAACAATTCCATTATCTATGTGTAAGTTTAGATTTACAAGTCGATGATGATTTAAGAAGCAATAAATACAATTAAAACTTTCTTATGTGAAGTCAGAGTCAAGACACAGGTTAGGATTATCCATTTGGGAGAATATGGGTGTGATCCAATGGCCACACTCTGCCTGAAAAGCAGCCCGCCGCGGCATAGCATGGCCGATAAAAGCCGGGAGACCCTGCTCCTGGGATCTATCCGGCTCACAATGCCTCGTTGGGATCTTGCTATGGGACTTCGTTCCCAACTAGTTGATTTGAGCCCTATGTTCTCTCGCCTGAGGTGAATTGGAATTGATTTGCACTTCCGAGGGAATACCACTATCGGGCTGCCATTTTGAGAAGGTGGCCTGACAGCAAGGTCCTGCAGCTGCATCCCCCCTCTCTGTCAGTTTCCAGCTCTGCACTTCAAAATCACTCAAATGCGAAGGGGGGTGATTAGAATGCACTTAACTCTCTTTGAAGTAGTTGATGTTTGTAGACATTGTTTTCAGTGCACTTTAGAGTAACTCATCCATGAAAGAAGATGAATGAAGCAAGGCTGTCAATCACAGCCCACTGAGAGAAATGAATGAATGGCTTGCAGCTGAAGGATTGAGGGGTTTTAACACCGGTTACTGCTTTTCTCATTCCAGGAATGGCCACATGATGCTTCTGCTGTCTGAACCAGCAGGTGTAAGCCCACGTGAGTGTTGCAACAGTAGTTTTCTTCACTGCCCCTTTCTGGACTGCTCTCTAGCTTTTAGACATGGGTCTCTTTGCTGGGGAGGTCTGTGGAGGGGAGGTTCATTTTCAGGCAGTCTCTGGAAGGGCGGTGGAGGGGTTTGGTTGGGGACGAGTGGGCAGGTTGTGCACTATAGAAGGGAGGTCACCCAATTGTGGATGTTGGGGGCACCTCCCTTAAGGGGTTATCCCCTTGGCCCACAACAAAGTCCACCACGTCAGGGTCATGCTGCTAAATAACAGTAGTGATCTCTGCCCACGTGATTCTGGCCCAGAGAAATTAGGACGAATTTTCATCTATTAGTATCCTCCTACCGGTGCGCGGTGCAAACCCCGATCCTGCCGCTACTGGGGGACTGGAGCACATCGGTCTGTTCGGCGGCCGATTATCCGCCCAATCGCAATCAGCACTGCCGACAACGTGGGCCAGAGAATCCAGGTCAATTTTCATCTCGCTGAAGTGACCTTTATGTCTTTTGCAGTGAGTTCCTAAAATGGTACTCACAGACTTTAGCTCTATATTGGGGGATTTTAACAAAATATATTTGAACATTTATTTCTGGAGATGAGTTAACCTCCCATGTGTCTCCAATCTGAAAAGACTCATTACGAAACATCTTAAAATGCTTACATTTAGTTTAACCTTGCAGATTGAAAGAAAAGATGTGCTTAATTAAATGTACACTTGACAGAAAGGATTTTAACTTTTGCAGTCACTTTCACTATTGTGAACATCATTGAACTAAGGAGTCTTATCACACTATAAATCTAATTTGTAGATTTTACATTCACAAAGAACCAAACAAAGCTCAAGTTGAAATTTATAACTGGCTCACTGTTGGCAGATTTATTAGTCTCCAGTGAAATAATTTTTGCTGGTGAAGCCAAAATTGTGAAAATATCCTTTGGATTGTACATTGGAATTTAATTTATAGCCCAGTTAATCAATGTCCTTGGCTCTACAGTCTGCACCTAACAGATTGTGGCAACTGTGTTATATATTCAGAACTAGGGTTGACAATTGTGACTAAATGTGTTTCTGATTGCTTCATCACATGACTTGCCCCCACATTCCAGCCAATAGTGTGCCTCATTTACATGTGCTAGAAGCTACATATAATCACATACAGAGCCCTGTCCTTTGTAGACAGAAGGAGCATGTCCACACATTACACGTTTTTTTCAACAAACCAAAAGCTTAGGGGAGAGCCATTCCCTGGTTCTTTCCCCATGGCAATGCCTTAATCAGAATCTACCTGCCTAGTTTGAATTTGAACCTGGAGGTTAAAGATCTCCTCCGGCAATGTCCGGGAGCAAAATATAGCCTGCTCTATCTAGCCAGATGAAGAATCACAGATAGCAATGGTGTTCCAGAATCAGTGAAATACTACATTGCCTGAAACCATAGTTCCTGCTTGGCCTGATCTGTTTGATAGACTGGACTGACTTGTCGACATTCTGTCAGATTTCAAAGCTTCTTTTTCTCTTTTTGAATATTTTGTCTTCCTTCCTACAGCTGCCCATAGCGTATTACTAATCTCAAACGTTTGATAGTACAATATTAACGGAGATCGCAAAAATTGCAGGACCCTTGATTATGTTGCTAATTGTGATAACAGTTTCAGTGTGACAATGTTAATGTGATTGCCGGGCTATTTGATATTTGTAGCAAGGAATGATACTTAAGCTTTGTTTTACTCTGAGTGGAATTTGAAAAAGATTACTATGTTTGTATCCATCTCGGGGATATGGTGCAATCTTTCATTTCGGGGCAAGGCCAGCATTGGGGACTTCTTTTTTGTTCCTTTTATCTTACCTCTCCTGGGCGGTATTCTCCATTGCTGAGACCTAAGTGATGATGCCAGCGCAGGATTCGTGAACTTCCATGACAGCAAAACTGGCACCGTATCTGGACCGATTCAGCGACTGTTGAGGGGCTAGCACTGGTGCCAGGTGGAACACAATCGATTTGAATGAGAAATGGATTTGCGATTGATACTCAGGAGGCTGACAAGCTGCATCCAAGAATGCACACTTCAATCCCCACCACCATCCCAGCTAACAAGATGGCAGAAAGATGGACAGCCCCACAATGTATGGACGGCGAGCTGGACACCCTCCTGGACGCAGTGGAGAAGAGGCAGATAACCCTGTACCCCAGCCCGGTAAGGACGCTGCTAGCAGCCGCCGTTCGCCTTGCCTAGACACAGGTGTTAGAGATGGACAGTGCCATCAGCAACACCATTTGGACTGGCCAGCAGTGCCATATAAAACTGAACAATCTCCTTAGGGCGGCCAGTGTGAGTAGTCAGCACTGTGCCCCTAGCACCAACATCCAGTCCATACACCCGTAACCCTACACCCTCTAACCCTGTGGGCGGCCAAACCCCCACCCTGTACCACATGCCGGCACCCATATCAGCCACCATGGCCAGGTGCCCTGGCCACTGAGGCCACCAGCTTCCCACCCCCTGGGCTGCATGCATCAGACTGTTTAGCACTGTCGTTTTCTATCACCCACCCCCCCAGCCTCAGGAGAAGACCGCCCATAACAGCAGGGAGTGGGAGAAAACTGGAGGGGGCCTGCCAGATCTGTGGCCTCTCACCGTGGCTGAGCAAAGAGCCCTGGATGTGGTCGGCGGCCAAGAGGAAAGGGAAGTCGCCGAGGAGAGAACGGCAATGGGCGAGGAAGTGAGACCCCGCTGAATTGCGGTTCCATGTGTGTCAACTCCCCCTCAAAACCAGCCCCACACCACCCTCGACCCGAACACCACTCCTACATCTCCCCCACCCTCACCCCCACCCTCATACTCACCTCCACCCTCACCCCCACCACCCTCACTCCACCCCGGCCCGCGGTCTAATCATGTGTCTTGTCTTGTATCTTGCACGACCTGCTTGTGATGAGGTGGGTCCATCTGGTGTCCCCCGGCCTCAGTCAGTGCCACAGCCGGAGTCTCCCCATGTGCTGACCATCGATGAGAAGAGCAGCACGGATGGGAGCCATATTGCTGTGATCCAAGACATCCTGGAGCTCGAGTCTGGGGATGACACCGACTTCCCGTTACAGCTGTCTCCAACATGCTCCACCATCCCAGAGGCACTCACCTTGGTTGGGCTCTTTAGTGAAGAGGCTCCTGGGACACTGTCTGGTGCTCACCACACAGCTGCTCCGGTACAGCAGGTGGAGGTAGGAACACCCGAAGGAGCGGACGGTTGGAGGGCGGGCTGACCCCAGGAACAAGCTGCTGTTCAGCCAGGTTCCGGGCTCCTGGAACAGAGAATCCCATCGATTGGGGAGAGCCAGGGACTACATGAGGGGTTGTCAGTGAGCATCCAACACCTGCAGGTGCAATTGGAGGAGTCCAGCAGGAGAAGGGAGTGGTGCCGACCGTATGTGCCACTCAGACCAACACCGGATGGGTGGCATCTGCGGGGAGGCATTGGGGGCGAAGTTTTTGGCAATGGATTAGTACGTCCAAGGCCGGCACAGTCTGTGTAGGCTCTGGCCGAGGCCCAGGACATGATTACCGCCTCTCAGGCAGCTATGTCCCAGAGCCACCTGGAAGTTGCAGCGGCGCTCCTGAGCGTGGCTTAGTCACACCAGGCCATGGCTGAGAAGGGTGGCGGCATTGCCCAGGTGCTGGCCGACATTGGGCAGACACAGTGGGAGGTGGCCCAGTCCCAGAGGGAGATGGCGCAGTTACTGGCTGATGTGACACAAACCCAGAAGGTGGTGGCACAGTTACTGCGGTGTCAATGGGAATTCCCATGAGGAGAGATTAAGAAGTTTGGGCTTATATTGCTGGAGTTTAGAAGGATGAGAGGTGATCTGATTGAGTTATATAAATTACTAAAAGGGATTGATAAAGTAAATGTAGACCAAATGTTCCCCTTGTGGGCCAATCTAGATCAAGAGGTCACAGATATAGATTGAGAGGCAGTAGATTTAAAAATGAGATGAGGAGGCACTACTTCTCACAGAGGGTGGTGAATTTGTGGAATCACTGTCCCATAGTGCAGCAGATACTGAGTCATTAAATGGTTCTAAGATGGAGATAGATATGTTTCTGATTAAAGGGATATGGGGAACAGGTAGGGAGGCGGCTTTGAGACCAGGAAGAGATCAGCCATTATCTAATTGAATGGCGGAGCAGACCCGAAGGGCTGAATTGCCGACTTCTGCTCCTAATTCCTATGTTGAAGCCACCCCACACTGCCGGAAACCCGTGAGAGGAGATGCGCTGCTGACGGGACCAGAAAATCCCGCCGGTATAAACGGCCTGATAGGTCCGACCATCGGGTGTGATTTAATGCGCAAAAGCAGAGTCCCGTTTTGGGTATAGCGGGGTATTTCCCTGTGCCTGTAATGTCGACAGTGAGCCCACTATGAAGCCTGGACTCTGTCGGGGACATTCCATCGAGCCCGCACTTGCCTCATTTGGTCTCAGAATGGAACTGCCAGGTTGCCTGGGTGGCAGGGCAAGGGCTTTCTGTGGACCAGTGCTAAACGGCACCATGGTGAGGTCTCCCACTTGCGGGCGTTTGTTCCCGGGCCTCAGGAGAATCAGGCGCCGACATATTTAAATGAATTTAATGACTCACTGAAGTATGTTAATCTGGATTTCGCCCAGTGAGGGTAAGATCCAGTTCACGACGTCCCATGAGATCTCAATAGATTCCGAGCATCACAAATCCAGCGGCCTCGTCGCGCCACCAATCGTGTTCAATCATTTCTCTTCAAAGGGCTCATTTACGCACTTTAGATAATTTTAGATTCAGGAAGGGAGGTTGGGGTAGGTCTTTGGCTACAAATTTCACTCTAACGGGGTGCTGCAATTCTGATTCATAAAAATATCCCATTTATCACTTTACATATCATAACAGACCCTAATGGCCACCATGTGATTGTATCTGGGAGTTTATTTGGTAAACAAGCAATTCTGGTCAACCTAATTGGGATGATGCTCAGTTTTTTAACCATTTTTGCTCCCCTTTGCCTAACTTGCACAATCATCATCTGATTCTGGACAGGTACTTCAATTGCATTTTAAAACCTTCTCTTGATCGCTCTAAAGGTGGGTCATGCTCTTTTGCTATTAATTCCTTTTTATAATATTACATATCCATGGTGTTTTCTTCTCCCTACTGCAAGAGATTTTTATTTTATCTCTCCAGTTCATCATTCTTATTTTTTTTTTTGGATATTATTCCAACACCCTGGGCTAGTGCAAGGTCAATTCCAGCCCCATTTGTCCTGGAGTCACAACACAAGAAATTAACCAATAATTCTTGGAAAAATACTCAAAGTCTTTGGCCCTTGGCTGGCCAATAATTACAGCCATCAGGTTTGTAAATGTAAACACAATTACTGTTTATTTATAACAAGAACCACAATGAAATCTGCAGCAAATACAATGATTAACTATTATCTAATGCCTAATTCCCTGCTTTAACTTTTCCCACCCTCTACACACACACAAGACAGACAAACACAGACTGGAAGAAAGGAGTAAAAAAATAAGTAAAAGCGATAATGAGTCTTTGTTTCAGTGTTTCCAACACTTTATTCCTGTTCAAACTTTGCTTTCAGTTTGTGGATTTCCTGTAGGTGCATTCCAGCCTCTGCTGTTCCAAAAACCCCCCAGCACCCACAGCTTTTCTGGAGAGAAAGAGAGTGAAGGTCTCCCTTTGTCTGCAGCCTGTAATGGTTTTCCTGTGGATTCATTCTTTCTGATTCTCTGCAGCACCAGAAATACAGGGCGGGAATCTCTAATCCTGAGGCTAAGAGTTGACGCCGTTGTAAACGCTGTCGCGTTTTACAAAGGCGTCAACAGGCACCCAGGAGCAGCAATTCTGAGCCCTACAGGAGGCCAGCACGGCACTGGAGCGACCCACGCCACCCCAGCTGCCGATACCGGCGTCAAATGGGTGCCGCGGGTCTGCGCATGCGCGCTGCTACCGGCGCAAATGCGCACTGCGACCGGAGCGATTGCGCGCATGCGCGGTGGCTTCCTTCTCCGCGCCGGACCCGACGCAACATGACATAGGGCTACAGGGGCCGGCGCGGAGCCCCCCCGGGGTGGGACCCCCCTCCCCGCCCACCAGGCTGCCCCCCCGAAAGGATGCACGCCGAGGTCTCGTCGGGTAAGACCACACGTGGACAGCGGATGGAGGCGGCGTCATGTAACGACACCAGTCTGAGAGCATTGGTAATGGCACCTCTGCCATTCTCGCCGGTCCGATACTCCACAAGTCTGGTGGTAGTGGCGGCTCTAAGGGCAATGGAGGAGATATAAGAGAGTGGAGCGAACATCGATTTGGACCCCGATTTATAACAACCACAGGTTTGTACCGGCTAGGCTAGCTGGCGGGTTCCGGAGTTGGCAGGGGGCAGGAATCAGAAGGATGGGGTATCAATTTATAGATGGGAGCTTTCCCAGCTTGAAAGCTTTGGTGGATAAATTTTAATTGCCACCAGGGAATGGCTTTAGGTATTTGTAGGTCCGAGACTTCCTGAGAAAGCAGGTACCGGCCTTTCCGCTGCTGCCGCCATGGGGGATACAGGATAGAGTAGTTTCCAGTACCTGGGTGGGGGAGGGGAAGGTATTGGATATTTACCAGGAACTTTTGGAGGCGGAGGAAACTCCGGTGGAGGAGCTTAAGGGCACGTGGGAGGACGAGCTAGGCGGAGAGATAGACGTGGGTCTATGGGCGGATGCCAGGCTTAGCCTGATACAACTTAAGGTAGTCCACCGGGAACAGATGACAGTGGCTAGGATGAGCAAGTTTTTCGGGGTAGAGGATAGGTGTGCGAGGTGCACAGGAAGCCCAGCAAATCATGTCCACATGTTTTGGGCATGCCCGAAGCTTAGAGGGTTTTGGCAGGATTTTGCGAAGGCAATATCCACGGTGCTAAAAACACGGGTGGTGCAGAGTCCGGAGGTAGAGATCTTTGGAGTGTCGGAAGATCCGGGAGTTCAGGGGGCGAAAGAGGCCGACGTCCTGGCCTTTGCCTCCCTGGTAGCCTGGAGACGGATCTTGTTAATGTGGAGGGACTCGAAGCCCCCGAGTGTAGAGACCTGGGTTAGTGACATGGCTGGGTTTCTCAGTCTTGAGAAAATAAAGTTTGCCTTAAGAGGGTCAATGTTAGGGTTCTCCCGGAGGTGGCAGCTGTTCGCTGACTTTCTCGGGGAAAATTAAAATGTCAGCAGATGGAGTATTCCAAGTGGGGGGGGGGGGGGGGGGGGATTGTTGTTGTTTGCTGGAGGTGTGTGAAGATTGGGCTGGGGGGGGGGGGAAATGTTCATGTTGCCATGTGGATGTTATTGTTTTTGTTAATGTTCTAAACATTTTCAAATCCCTCAATAAAAATATTATTTTTTAAAAAGACCACACGTGGACGGTATCGGCGGGACTCAGATTTTTTTTGGCCACTCGGCCCATCGCGGGCGGAGAATCGGCGGGGGCGCTCACCGGAGAATTGGCGGACTGGCGTCGGGGTGGCGTCACACGATTCACACCTGGTCCGATGCCTGAACTTGATAAGAAAATATTCAGTTTACAGTCAGAAGTTGGGGCAGGATTCTCCATTTGAGAGACTAAGTATTGACGCCGGGACTGGATTGTGAGTGTTCTACGTTGACAGATGCGGTGTCGGTGCCAGGGCAATTCAGGACTCATGAATGGGCTAGCATTGGTGCCACATGGAACTAATGCAATTTCAATGCATTATGCCGTCAGATTCGCCAGGGTCGGGACTGGCACTCGAGAGCCTGACAAGTTGCAGCCACATGTAAGCACTCCACTCCCAACACACACACATTCCAGCCAACAAGATGGCACCCCGAAGAGTGGCACCCCATTTTGCCGAAGCACAGCTTGAGACTTTACGGGATGCCGTGGAGGAGAGGCGGGGCACCTTGTTCCCCAGGGCGGGAAGGCAGCTACCACCGGTGGATGTCAACCGGGCCTGGGCAGAGGTAGCAGAGGCCATGAGTGCCAGGGGGTCGTGTCAGGGTGAGACTGTGTTTCTGCTTTTAGTTTTGGTTTGATCAAGAAACTGCCCTCACAGCCTTGATCTCTGCCTAATGGACTCTGCATAAACGTTCAAAGTAAAGCCCTTTCTCTCTTTACAGTCAGATTGAACTACAAGGATGTTCAGCAGCTGCAGGCAGGGCCAGTTGGTGAAAGAACCCTCTTTAAAATCTTGTGAGGGGAACTCTGTATTTCTCAGTAAAGCTAGGGGATATTCCAGTGGTGTTGGAAACCAGGGGCAAATTTCTCCCCCAACGGCGCGATGTCCGCCAACTGGCGCCAGAAACGGCGCCAATCAGACGGGCATAGCGCCGGCCCAAAGGTGCGGAATGCTCCGCATCTTTGGGGGCCGAGCCCCAACATTGAGGGGTTAGGCCGGCGCCGGAGGGATTTCCGCCCCGCCAGCTGTCGGAAATGGCGTTTGTTGCTCCGCCAGCTGGCGCGGAAATGCGGCACATGCGCGGGAGCGTCAGCGGCCGCCGACAGTTTCCCGCGCATGCGCAGTGGGGAGAGTCTCTTCCGCCTCCGCCATGGTGGAGACCGTGGCGGAGGCGGAAGGGAAAGAGTGCCCCCACGGCACAGGCCCGCCCGCGGATCGGTGGGCCCCGATCGCGGGCCAGGCCACCGTGGGGGCACCCCCCGGGGTCAGATCGCCCCGCGCCCCCCCCAGGACCCCGGAGCCCGCCCACGCCGCCTGGTCCCGCCGGTAAATACCAGCTTTGATTTACTCCGGCGGGACAGGCAATTTCTGGGCGGGACTTCGGCCCATCCGGGGAGAATTGAGCGGGGGGTCCCGCCAACCGGCGCGGCCCGATTCCCGCCCCTGCCCAATCTCCGGTACAGGAGACTTCGGCGGGGGCGGGATTCACGGCGGCCAACGGCCATTCTCCGACCCGGAGGGGGGCTAGGCCGGCGCCGGAGGGATTTCCGCCCTGCCCGTTCCAGCCATAAGATTCTTGTTAGTCATCCGACAGGTGGTTCTCAATCACTCTGCATCTTGGAAGGACAGACAGCTGAAAAAACAACTTTGACATCTGAATCAAGGGCACTCATCTTCCATCTCTCATTAATCCCCTTTTATTTTCCCCCTCCCCCTCCCTCAGCATGTCTAGGTCTTGTGTGTTTGGGTGTGGGATGGTAAAAGGGGGGGAGCTGTTGTAGATTAGCTGGCTGATATTCTATTATAATTATTGAATGTCTTATCTCTATTCTTATAAATTTTTAATTTTTATTTTTTTAAAATAAATTTAGAGTACCCAATTCATTTATTTCCAATTAAGTGTGTTCAATCCACCTGCCCTGCACATCTTTGGGTTGTGGGGGTGAAACCCATGCAATACGGGGAGAATGTGCAAACTCCACACGGACAGTGACCCAGAGCCGGGATCGAACCTGGGACCTCGGCGCCGTGAGACTGCAGTGCTCCCACTGCGCCACCGTGCTGCCCTTATTCTTATTATAAATGAACAGTTATGTGCTGGTCCACAGAAATGAGGACCAGTCAGATGGAACAACACTTGGGGGGGTCTCCCAGACCACGAGGCCCTTGGGTGATCAGGGACAGGGCAAAGTGGCACTCTGGCTCTTCCAGGCACCAGAAACCTTGACATTTCCCGGATGGCACCTTGACATTGCCTGGCTGTCAGTGTGGAAGTGCATGGGTGCCAGGGTGGCACTGCCAAGCATCAGGGCGTATGGGGAACGATGCCCATGAAAGGAGGCATGGGGGGGGGGCAGTATGAAGGATATGGGTTAAAGGGCAGGCATGAGTGGCCTCTGGAATGTAGGAGGGTACAGGGTGGGTGTCCTGGAAAGGGGGAGGCTGAAAGGGGGTGCAGGAAAACCTGACAAGGGGGGACCTCAGCCACCACATGGCAGGGTGTCCTCACTGGGGAAGGGGGGGAACGGTGTGGGGCAATGCACATGTGTGTGCGGACTGACACCGCCTGTGGGTGGGGGGGTGGGGGTGACCCCCAAGCCCACTCATAGATCGGCGCACCCTTTCAAAATGATGATCTGATCTCTGAGGAGCAGGTCTGGCCAGCAGGTTTGGCTCCCCAATGCTGTAAATAATTCGAAGTGTTGGCTCGCCCAAAGAAAAACTCGCTGGGGCCCCAAAGAAATGTCTAGATGCCGTTCGATAGTAGTCAGGAGCTCGCAAACGTGTCTGCCGAGGAGCTCGGGGGGAACCTCGCTTGCTACGGCACTTTGAACTTGGCCCGTTCAATTGTACCACTTGACTCTGATTATCTCGTAGGGCAGCATGGTGTTCCCAAATCTCATTTACTTAGGTACTTACAGGTTCGCAGTTTTGCCAGTAAATATTTTGCTTTCTCTCCTTCTCTATCTCCTGACAGTCCCATTAATCTTTGTTCAGGTTATTCCCATTTTAATGGGCTCTGTTTAACCCATTTATAATATTATTCAAAAGCGCTTTTTTTTGGCTAATATCAAGGCATCTTGGGAGCCGGACTTAAACACTGAGTTTTCTGGTGATCTATGGTGGTTGATTCTTTATCACTGTGTCGCAGGCGTGATCTGCTTCAGTTCAATGTTCTTCATCAGCCCTATATTTCTGGAGCCAGACTTGCTCGGATGTAATATACTCTGGATCCTGCTTGTGCAAAATGTCATTTGTCTCCTGCAAATCTGTTTCATGTGGTTTGGTCATGTCCAAGGCTGGCTACTTTTGTGTCCTCGGTGTTCTCAACGTTTTCATACATGCGTGGAAAATCTCGTGATATTAGCCCTTTTTGGTATTTTTGACATAGTCCCTGACCAGTTGATTGTAGATCATCACCAATTTGTCGCCTCATTGCTTGCATGTTGACTTACCTTATTCAGTTGGAGGTCTGTGGCTCCACCCACCCACTTGCAATGAGTTAAGGAAATGATGTTTCTTAATTTTGAAAAAACAAAATATACCTTACATGGATCAATTAAAAAAATTGATTCAGTCTGACAACCTTTTATTCATTATTTTAACAATCTTTCTTTTCCCTCTCCAAGTTGCATAATTCTGTTTATTCCTCTTCACTTTTTTCCCATTGTTTCTTTTTCACCTTCTTCTCTTCTAACTTTTTCTTGGCCTGTATTTTATGATGTACCTTTTCGTAAAAAAAATAAAGTTTGGACGAAAACCAAAGGAGAAATGGTCGAAAAAAATAACAAAATAAATCTTTTTTAATGTTCCCTCGATTCTTCTCCAGGGTTGTCCAGTGTCCTGGAGACTGATTTTCAATTCCTGGAGACTCTCGGCTACCCTGGAGGTTCACAAATTTTTTAATTGGATTTTGCTCTGTCCATTTTAAAGGGCACGATTCTCCGAGCCCCGCACTGGGCCGGAGAATCGCCGCAACCGCGCCACACCGCCCCAATGCCGGCGCGCGATTCTGAGGTGCGGAGAATCGGCGCCATTTGCGCCGACGGTCGCGGGCTGCTGTCCGAGGCGGGGCGCGGCACAACTGCGCGTGCGCGGATTGGTGCGGCGCCCACTTGGCGCCGGGAAGGGAGGCTGGAGCGGCGTGAACTGCTCCAGCGTCGTGCTGGCCCCCTATGGGGGCCAGAATCGGTTGTCCCCACGCCCATTTTGCGCCGTCGTGAAACGGGACGCCGTTCACGACGGCGCGAACACTCAGTCTCCATTTTGTGCTCAGTGGATGCCCAGGGCGCACGCCTGAAAGTGATTGTGATGCTGTGGTTGATATTTGGGGGGCACACAGCTGACACCTGCCACTTTAAAGCTAGGATTCAAGTTTTCCACTCGTACAGCCTAGAGCAGTGCTCCAGCCATAGCTTGATCTTTTTCTGATTGCATCCCCCAGAAGCTGGTGAGGCCTTTGCCGGCATCTGAATTAGCGCATCTTGCTGCAGGTTCCCACCGCCAGTCACCAACCTCCACCCCACTAACCTCCAGCCCCCAACTTGCCTTTGGTCCTGCGGCTGGAGTCTGCAGTTCATTGATACTATCTGCCGATCAATTCATGGCCTTGTTGCCAGCCTCATTAGGAGGAGCAATTAGGTTTGATCCAATTTTTAGACTAGTGGTTCTTCCCTCCAAATATTAGTTATTCTAATGCGCTTAGAGATGGAAAGACAATTTTCAGTCAGTTTAACCAGTGGAGAAAATGGAGAGAAGGGTAGTTAAAAGTTGACCCCTGGTGGTAGGAGCAGTGATCTACATATCAAGGTAAATGAGGTCAACCTTAAAACATAAAACATTACGCTTTATTTTTCCATGGAATAACAACAAATGACAGATTCTATAAAGAAAAGAACATACAAACTTTTAATGAATTAGTCATTACAAAACAATGTAACTTTAAATGCAGAACACATTTGTAAAAACTGGTTCTTGTAAATGATTCTTTTAGTTTGCTCAATCAAAGCAAATAGGGTGTCCACAGCACGTGTAATTGCTTCTAAACCTAAGAGTTTAGATGTAAGTAGCTCTACATATCCAAAACATAGGCAATGTATGTGCAGCTAAGGACAGAATCAAATCTATGTACAAACAGTATTTATTCAGAATACTCTTTCAGAGGCTGGTCTTACTTTGCCGCTGAACATGTGATCATTGATGTTGAACCTGTGTCTCACTCAGGTCATTAGATTTCCTTGCGACAGTGACCGTGTCATTTCTGTATTTACAAAGTATGTTTTCAGCTCTCCTTTCCCTTTGACATTTATTATGCCCCTGCATGTGCAGTTGTAGCCAAGTGTTTGCAAAATGTTACTGGTTTCTTCTGTGATCTAGGAATAATTAAAAATGAACAAAAAAAAGACTCAATACTACAGTAATTTATTCAACACATATAAGACTCTATATTGCTATAGATTTGAGTCTCTAACTTAATGTTGTAAAATGTTATAAGTGGCATGTGGATACTTTGATCTGGGTTTTCCTTCTAATTACTGACCATTTTCAGGTGGTTTCTGGGATCCTTAAAAGAGTAAAGTCAACCACCTCTATTCACTGCAAGCATTGCACCAAAATTGATGTCCTGGAAGTACGTCATTCACTTGCAATGCCTTGAACGTACTCACCACAATTAAATAATAGAGCATGTGATCAACATACCTGCTCCATTTCCTTCACCTTCTATGATAAATCAGACACAAATAACAGTAAATGATAAATCACAGCTGTATCCTTGAGACTGACAGTACATTCAGGAGGCCATTTTGTTTGCTGGTAGTGTCAGCAGTCTGCGATAATATGATTAGTTGATCAAAAGCTTGAACACTTCCCAGGTTTTGCTGAATGGGGTTGGGACTGCTTCAGTATCTGAGGAGGTGAAAATGGTCCTGGGCACTGCACTCATCAGCAAACATATTGCAGGGACAACCATTAATGAAGCAGCTGTAAATGGTTGGGCCTAAGATACAACTCTGAATAACTCCTGCAATGATGTTTTGGAGCCGAGATGATTGGCTTCCAACAAATGCAACCAACTTCCTTTGTACCAGATATGACTCAAACCTGTGGAAAGTTTCCCCTTGGATTCCCATTGACTTCAATTTTGCTAGGGCCCCTTGATGCAACACTTGTTAAAAGGTCTTGATGGCAAAATAAATCATACTCCCTCACCTCAGGAATTAATTTCCATTCAGAGGGACCTAGGTATCCTTGTACATGAATCAATTAAAGTTAACATGCAGGTACAGCAAGAAATTAGGGTGGCAAATGGTATGTTTGATTTTGAAAGAAAGAGACTGGTGTATAAGAATAAATAAATCTATTTATAACTATACAGGGCATTGGTGAACACAATTTTGGTCTCCTTACCCAAGGGAGGGCATATTAGCTGTGGAGGCTGCGTAGCAATGATTCAATAGACAGGTTCCTGGGATGAGAGGATTATCTATAGGAGAGATTGTGTAGACTAGGTCTATATTTTCTGGAGTATAGAAGAATAAGAGCTGGTCTAATTGAAACATATCACATTTTTAATGCACTTGACTGATGCAGATGCTGAGAAAATGTTTCCCCTGGCAGGAGAATTAGGAATGAATGGTCCAAATCTACACTGGCCTTTCTCTTCTATTGTTATATTATTCCAATATGATTCATCATAATACATAGATTTACATGTATTTCCAGAATGCCACATCACAGTGTAGCAAAGCTATAATGCATCAGTCCACCAGCCATATGGGGAATTGTAAGAGATACATTCGATGAAAAGCTCCAGTACTAAAAGAGGTGATTTCTAACTTCTGGAAACCACACGGAAAGCATAGCATGGTGGCAGCAGGTTTTTGTGAGTAAAACCCAAGCACTATAAATGAAATAAACATTGAAATTGATTGAGAAACTCACCCCAAATTAGTGGCAGTGAGAGATGAAAGTGAGTGAATTGCGCAAAAAACAAAACGGCCACCAGCGTATCAATAAAAATGCAGCTCCAGAACACGATGGATTACAGGTTGATGAAGTCGCTGAAGCATTTGAGAAGTTTAAACAAGAATGCAGATTGACATTTAGTAGCTTTTTAAAGGCTGAAGAGTGGAATCAATCTAATGAACCTCCTCTGAAGTGCCTCCAATGCAATTACATCCCTCCTCAAATAAGAGCACCAAAGCTGTACACCGAAACCCAGGTGCTGTCTCACCAATGCCTTGTAGAGTTACAGTAACACTTCCCTATTTTTATACTCCATTCCTTTAGCTATAAAGGCCAAAATTCCATTGCCTTCCTTATTACCTGCTGTACCTGAATGCTAGCTTCCTGCGATTCATGCACAAGGACACTCGCAGATTCCGCTGCACTGAAGCACTCTGGAGTTTCTCTACATTTAGATAATAAGTCGCCTTTCCATTTTTCTGACCAAGGTGGATAACCTCACAATTTTCCACGTGAAACTCCATCTGCCACATTTTGGCCCACTTAACTAACCTATTAAATACATTTGTAAATTTCTTATTTCTTCATTGTAACTTGCTATCCCATCTATTTTAGTGTCATCTGCAAACTTGGACACATTGCATTTGGTCCTCAAATTCAAATCATCCAAGTAAATTGTGAACAATTGTGGGCCCAACACTGATCCCTGAGGGACGAGGGACACCACGGGCAGCACGGTAGCATAGTGGTTATCACAATTGCTTCACAGCTCCAGGATCCCAGGTTCGATTCCCAGCTTGGGTCACTGTCTGTGCGGAGTCTGCACGTTCTCCCCGTGTGTGCATGGGTTTCTCCGGGTGCTCCGGTTTCCTCCCACAGTCCAAAGATGTGGAGGTTAGGTGGATTGGCCATACTAAATTGCCCGTAGTGTCCAAAATTGCCCTTAGTGTTGGGTTGGGTAACTGGGTTATGGGGATAGGGTGGAGATGTGGGCCTGGATAGGGTGCTCTTTCCAAGAGCTGGTGCAGACTCAATGGGCCAAATGGCCTCCTTCTGTACTGTAAATTCTATGATTCTATGACTACGAGCTGCCGATTGCTAACCAGAGAAACACCCATTAATCCCCACTCTTTGCTTTCTATTAATTAACCAATCCTCTATCCACGCTACTACTTTACCCTTAACGCCATGCATCTTTATCTTATGCAGCAACCTTTTATGTGGCACCTTGTCAAAAGCTTGCTGGAAATCCAGATATACCACATCCATTGGCTCCCCGTTGTCTACTGCACTGGTAATGTCCTCAAAAAATTCCACTACATTAGTTAGGCACGACCTGCCCTTTATGAACCCATGCTGCGTCTGTCCAATGGGATAATTTCCATCCAGGTGCCTTGCTATTTCTTCCTTGATGATAGATTCCAGCAAATTCCCTACTATCGAAGTTAAGCTAACTGGCATATAATTACCCGCTTTTTGCCTACATGCTTTTTTAAACAGTGGTCTCACATTTGCTAATTTCCAATCCGCCGGGACTGCCCCAGAGTCAAGTGAATTTTGGTAAATTATCATGAGTGCATTTGCGGTTTTCCTAGCCATCTCTTTTAGTACCCTGGGATGCATTCCATCAGGTCCAGGAGACTTGTCTACCTTTAGCCCCATTAGCTTGCCCATCACTGCCTCCTCAGTGATAACAATCCTCTCAAGGTCCTCACCTGTCATAGCCTCATTTCCATCAGTCACTGGCATGTTATTTGTGTATTCCACTGTGAAGACCGACCCAAAAAACATGTTCAGTTCCTCAGCCATTTCCTCATCTCCCATTATTAAATCTCCCTTATCATCCTCTAAAGGACCAATATTTACCTTTGCCACTCTTTTTTGTTTTAGATATTTGTAGAAACTTTTACTATCTGTTCTTATATTCTGAGCAAGTTTACTCTCATAATCTATCTTACTCTCCTTTATAGCTTTTTTATTAGCTTTCTGTTGCCCCCTAAAGGTTTCCCAAACCTTTAGTCTCCCACTAATCCTTGCCACTTTGTATGCTTTTTCCTTCAATTTGATACTCTCCCTTATTTCCTTAGATATCATAGAACATAGAACATAGAAAATACAGCACAGAACAGGCCCTTCGGCCCACGATGTTGTGCCGAACCTTTGTCCTAGATTAATCATAGATTATCATTGAATCTACAGTGCAGAAGGAGGCCATTCGGCCCCCTGAGTCTGCACCAGCTCTTGGAAAGAGCACCCTACCCAAACTCAACACCTCCACCCAACACCAAGGGCAATTTGGACATTAAGGGCAATTTATCATTGGCCAATTCACCTAACCCGCACATCTTTGGACTGTGGGAGGAAACCGGAGCACCCGGAGGAAACCCACGCAGACACGGGGAGGACGTGCAGACTCCACACAGACAATGACCCAAGCCGAAATCGAACCTGGGACCATGGATCTGTGAAGCAATTGTGCTATCCACAATGCTACCGTGCTGCCCTTAAGAACAAATAAATCTACACTATATAATTTTCCCGTAATCCATGTACCTATCCAACAGCTGCTTGAAGGTCACTAATGTTTCTGACTCAACTACTTCCACAGGCAGTGCATTCCATGCCCCCACTACTCTCTGGGTAAAGAACCTACCTCTGATATCCCTCCTATATCTTCCACCTTTCACCTTAAATTTATGTCCCCTTGTAATGGTGTGTTCCACCTGGGGAAAAAGTCTCTGACTGTCTACTCTATCTATTCCCCTGATCATCTTATAAACCTCTATCAAGTCGCCCCTCATCCTTCTCCGCTCTAATGAGAAAAGGCCTAGCACCCTCAACCTTTCCTCGTAAGACCTACTCTCCATTCCAGGCAACATCCTGGTAAATCTTCTTTGCACCTTTTCCAGAGCTTCCACATCCTTCCTAAAATGAGGCGACCAGAACTGTACACAGTACTCCAAATGTGGCCTTACCAAAGTTTTGTACAGCTGCATCATCACCTCACGGCTCTTAAATTCAATCCCTCTGTTAATGAACGCGAGCACACCATAGGCCTTCTTCACAGCTCTATCCACTTGAGTGGCAACTTTCAAAGATGTATGAACATAGACCCCAAGGTCTCTCTGCTCCTCCACAATGCCAAGAACTCTACCGTTAACCCTGTATTCCGCATTCATATTTGTCCTTCCAAAATGGACAACCTCACACTTTTCAGGGTTAAACTCCATCTGCCACTTCTCAGCCCAGCTCTGCATCCTATCTATGTCTCTTTGCAGCCGACAACAGCCCTCCTTACTATCCACAACTCCACCAATCTTCGTATCGTCTGCAAATTTACTGACCCACCCTTCAACTCCCTCATCCAAGTCATTAATGAAAATCACAAACAGCAGAGGACCCAGAACTGATCCCTGCGGTACGCCACTGGTAACTGGGATCCAGGCTGAATATTTGCCATCCACCACCACTCTCTGACTTCTATCGGTTAGCCAGTTCGTTATCCAACTGGCCAAATTTCCCACTATCCCATGCCTCCTTACTTTGTGCAGAAGCCTACCATGGGGAACTTTATCAAATGCCTTACTAAAATCCATGTACACTACATCCACTGCTTTACCTTCATCCACATGCTTGGTCACCTCCTCAAATAATTCAATAAGATTTGTAAGGCAAGACCTACCCCTCACAAATCCGTGCTGACTATCCCTAATCAAGCAGTGTCTTTCCAGATGCTCAGAAATCCTATCCTTCAGTACCCTTTCCATTACTTTGCCTACCACCGAAGTAAGACTAACTGGTCTGTAATTCCCAGGGTTATCCCTAGTTCCTTTTTTGAACAGGGGCACGACATTCGCCACTCTCCAATCCCCTGGTACCACCCCTGTTGACAGTGAGGACGAAAAGATAATTGCCAACGGCTCTGCAATTTCATCTCTTGCTTCCCATAGAATCCTTGGATATAACCCGTCGGGCCCGGGGGACTTGTCTATCCTCAAGTTTTTCAAAATGCCCAACACATCTTCCTTCCTAACAAGTATTTCCTCGAGCTTACCAATCTGTTTCACACTGTCCTCTCCAACAATATCGCCCCTCTCATTTGTAAATACAGAAGAAAAGTACTCGTTCAAGACCTCTCCTATCTCTTCAGACTCAATACACAATCTCCCGCTACTGTCCTTGATCGGACCTACCCTCGCTCTAGTCATTCTCATATTTCTCACATATGTGTAAAAGGCCTTGGGGTTTTCTTTGATCCTACCCGCCAAAGATTGTTCATGCCCTCTCTTAGCTCTCCTAATCCCTTTCTGCAGTTCCCTCCTGGCTATCTTGTATCCCTCCAATGCCCTGTCTGAACCTTGTTTCCTCAGCCTTACATAAGTCACCTTTTTCCTCTTAACAAGACATTCAACCTCTCTTGTCAACCATGGTTCCCTCACTCGACCATCTCTTCCCTGCCTGACAGGGACATACATATCAAGGACACGTAGCACCTGTTCCTTGAACAAGTTCCACATTTCACTTGTGTCCTTCCCTGCCAGCCTATGTTCCCAACTTATGCACTTCAATTCTTGTCTGACAACATCGTATTTACCATTCCCCCAATTGTAAACCTTGCCCTGTTGCACGTACCTATCCCTCTCCATTACTAAAGTGAAAGTCACAGAATTGTGGTCACTATCTCCAAAATGCTCCCCCACTAACAAATCTATCACTTGCCCTGGTTCATTACCCAGTACTAAATCCAATATTGCTCCTCCTCTGGTTGGACAATCTACATACTGTGTTAGAAAAGCTTCCTGGACACACTGCACAAACACCACCCCATCCAAACTATTTGATCTAAAGAGTTTCCACTCAATATTTGGGAAGTTAAAGTCGCCCATGACTACCACCCTATGACTTCTGCACCTTTCCAAAATCTGTTTCCCAATCTGTTCCTCCACATCTCTGCTACTATTGGGGGGCCTATAGAAAACTCCTAACAAGGTGACTGCTCCTTTCCTATTTCTGACTTCAACCCATACTACCTCAATAGGGTGATACTCCTCGAACTGCCTTTCTGCAGCTGTTATACTATCTCTAATTAATAATGCCACCCCCCCACCTCTTTTACCACCCTCCCTAATCTTATTGAAACATCTATAACCAGGGACCTCCAACAACCATTTCTGCCCCTCTTCTATCCAAGTTTCCGTGATGGCCACCACATCGTAGTCCCAAGTACCGATCCATGCCTTAAGTTCACCCACCTTATTCCTGATGCTTCTTGCGTTGAAGTATACACACTTCAACCCATCTCCGTGCCTGCAAATACTCTCCTTTGTCAGTGTTCCCTTCCCCACTGCCTCATTACATGCTTTGGCGTCCTGAATATCGGCTACCTTAGTTGCTGGACTACAAATCCGGTTACCATTCCCCTGCCAAATTAGTTTAAACCCTCCCGAAGAGTACTAGCAAACCTCCCTCCCAGGATATTGGTGCCCCTCTGGTTCAGATGCAACCCGTCCTGCTTGTACAGGTCCCACCTTCCCCAGAATGCGCTCCAATTATCCAAATACCTGAAGCCCTCCCTCCTACACCATTCCTGCAGCCACGTGTTCAACTGCACTCTCTCCCTATTCCTAGCCTCGCTATCACGTGGCACCGGCAACAAACCAGAGATGACAACTCTGTCTGTCCTGACTTTCAACTTCCAGCCTAACTCCCTAAACTTGTTTATTACCTCCACACCCCTTTTCCTACCTATGTCGTTGGTACCAATGTGCACCACGACTTCTGGCTGCTCCCCCTCCCCCTTAAGGATCCTGAAGACACGATCCGAGACATCCCTGGCCCTGGCACCCGGGAGGCAACATACCTTCCGGGAGTCTCGCTCGCGACCACAGAATCTCCTATCTATTCCCCTAACCATTGAATCTCCTATAACTATTGCTTTTCTATTCTCCCCCCTTCCCTTCTGAGCCCCAGAGCCAGACTCAGTGCCAGAGACCTGGCCGCTAGGGCCTTCCCCCGGTAGGTCATCCCCCCCAACAGCATCCAAAACGGTATACTTGTTTTGAAGGGGAACGGCCACGAGGGATCCCTGCACTGTCTGCCTGTTTGTTTTTTTCCCCCTGACAGTAACCCAGCTATTCTTGTCCTGTACCTTGGGTGTGGTTACCTCCCTGTAACTCTTCTCAATCACCCCCTCTGCCTCCCGGATGATCCGAAGTTCATCCAGCTTCAGCTCCAGTTCCCTAACACGGTCTTTGAGGAGCTGAAGTTGGGTGCACTTCCCGCAGGTATAGTCAGTGGGGACACCGGTGGTATCCCTCACCACCCACATCCTACAGGAGGAGCATGTAACTGGCCGAGCCTCCATCCCCTCTTACCTTAAAGAATATAGCTGCCCTGTGGACTAACTAGATCTCCGCCCTCCGACTCTGCTCCCAGTCAGCTACACTTCCTGTAAACACCTGGCTCTCTTTGCACTCTTTGCGGAAATGTCGGAAACAAAATGAAAGGAGCACCTTACTCCCTCCTCACCTAACTCCCTCGGTCACCAAACTCTCACTATCGCACTCAAAAAGCACCAAATTCAGCACTCCCTCGGTCACCAAACTCTCACTATCGCACTCAAAAAGCACCAAATTCAGCACTCCCTCGGTCACCAAACTCTCACTATCGCACTCAAAAAGCACCAAATTCAGCACTCAGTGCAAACAAAGTCTGCACTGTAGGGGATCACTTTTATACTGTGAATCTAGCCTCTGAAAAACTGGTCTAATCCAATTAACTAATTAACAAGCTCCAGCTGCAAGTGCCTAGAAGTAGAAGCCTGTTTCAAGCTGATTGAAAATTCACCTTCTTCTAAACCAAACAGCAACTTTTAAGTTAATTAACTAAATAAAAGAAAGACTAAACTTTAGATAAAAATGAAGCCTTATACTCCCTCGGTCACCAAACTCTCACTATCGCACTCAAAAAGCACCAAATTCAGCACTCAGTGCATATCCACAATCAATTTTCCATTTTTCTACCATCCTTCCTTTTTGTTGGTGTGAACTTTTGCTGAGCACGATGAGGGATCAGGGAGGGTCAGTAACATTGTTACGCAGGAGTTAGAACTGGATTTAATCCTTCTAACATTTCCTGGGTAACTACTCAGCTCAGTCTGGAATCATCTGAAGTCTCTGATTTCAATCGGAGTATTGGATGGTTCCCAAAGCAGGGGAATTACCCAAAGTAAGTTTAAACTTCCGTTAGTTTCCATGCAGTCCTTGTAAGGGGACCTCCGAGGGGTCCCCCAGTGCATCTTCCGTAGCACCTGCAAGAAATGGAAGATATGGACTAGCGTTTTGAAAAATGAAAATAAGGTATAAAAGACTCTTAGAATTTTCTAAAAGTTGATTGTTAATTCTTTTTAGCTTAGACACAAAAATGTTCGTGATTGGAACAGTTGAACTGATATAGAGGCATCATATATTTTTTAAAGAAAGAAGGATGTTGCATTGTTATATTATTCCAACATGATTTAGGAACTATATTGTAATATGTAGGTGTCATATCCAGAATGTCACATCACTCACTACTGTATTATAGTCAGTGTACCAAAGCGACGATATATCAGTCCACAGCAACTTGTGCCAGGCTAGCACACAGATGGCAACTGCCAGGGTCCCCAGGGTGGCACCAGCAGTGCCAGGGCACCACCCTGCCCAAAGGCAGCTGAGGGCCTCCAATCCCCTGGGAGACCCCCACGAGTGCCATTCCGTCTTGTCCCTGTTTGTGGAGACCAGTGCTGAACGACACTCGCCCAAGGGCTCCAAGGCAAAGGAGATGAATTGCAAAGCCTCAGGTTCCTCGGGAATTTGCACATTAAAGTGAGACTAGCTGTCTCGCTCTAATATGCATATTTGGCAAAAGGTGGTCCCGTCCACAATGGGTGGGATTTACATCACAATGTCTCACGAGATCATGTTGGATCTCGCGAGGCGTTGCAAGTCAGGTAGATTCCTGGAGCGGGATCTCCTGGCTTTTATCGGCCACACTTCACTGCGATGAGCTGCTTTTCTAGTGCCGTGTGGCCATTGCCTCTCGCCCAGAAATCTTTGGGGAGAATCGTGCCCAGTATTTGACTTTGTTAACACACTTTAAACTGTTGCATATTGGTCTTCCTACCATCTTGCATACAAATGTCGGTCATGAAGTTGATGAAAAAACATTGAGGGGTGGATTTCATGGAGGATTTAATTATCCACCTCCCCTCCCCGTCCAGCAAACTAAAAGTCAGTTGACACCTTGGCACTGTGAAATCTGCCCACCCTACAGTGATAATATGCTGAGGGAAGCCTTAACTGGATCAAGGCGGGACTTCCGTCCCTCAGGGACAAGAATTCCTGCCCGAGAGAATGCTGGCCAATTGGATTTGCCAGAAGTCTGACGTCCCAACAGTGCCTGAAGAAAGTAGTGGCCACTACTTGGACGAAAAGCAGTTCCGAGTGTTTAGGTTTTAGAAATGCAATCCTGTATTGCCTGAATAAATGGATTGCTATAGTCAATGAGGCAAGCACTGTAGGCTGTCATTTCTAGCCAGTTCAATAAAGACTCTCTTTGAGTACACACTCAATTCCAGCTGTCATTAGACATGAAACACCAAAGAAGTTAATGTTCTTCTAATCCCAGTCCTGGGATTTTGGGCAGGCAGCGCTGGAAGACCGCACTGAGGTGAGAGGTCAGATTAGAAGTGCCAGTGGGGGAGGGACGACATAGGCGGTTAAGATCATTTGAGGGGGGAGATGGAGATAGAAGCATCTTCCCGTCTTACCTGTCAGCAGCCCTTTTAGTGAAAGCTGTTCGCCATATCTCTGCCTTCCCCCATAGAGTGAAAAATTGTGGCAGAGGCAGAATCAAGTAATTAATTGGCAGTTAATCGTCCACTTAAGGGCTTCAATAGACCAAAGGACAGGTGAGCTACCTGATGTCTTAATACGGAGTGGGGGAGGATAGTGGGCTTGCAATCCACTTAATTTTTTATTCCCCTATGTCTTCAGGTATACCGATGGGGAGCTGTAAAATTAATTCCTGAAACTTCAGGTGACTTAGTGACTGAATTTTCCAGTAGCATATTGAATGGTGACTCTTCTCAATTATGTTTGGTGTTGGACGCCAGTGGCATTTGTTCATTGTAATGCAAGCTACATTCTCCTATCTATTAATTCCTGATTTTAAAAAATAGTGTGTCATTAGAAATCATTCCCAAAGCTTTCAGCTATTATTTACGATAATTCTGAATGTGATGCAGGGAGGTATTTGGCTTGTAGAAGTTAAATTACCACTCTAAGCAGGGCGCTATGTTTGAGGAAAGCGTGGATCAGAGACAATGCTACATTGATTTTCTGGCATTGATTTTTTGATGTGCTTCTGTTGAGTACAGCTTCCCATTAAGAGTATGAGATAGTGAGCTTATTCTTTGGAAAATAATTACAAAAGGCAGCTTTAAAAATCAACGGTCTTTGATGATGAGCACAATAAACCTTGTTACAATCTCTCTTCCCTCTACTAATGTGATTAAACCTTTTTTTTCCTTTTTGGTACACTACAAATTACTGGATTCTGTTGTAGCTTGCGATTGAAAGTATTTGATATGCTAATTGTTCATTATGAAAAATACTTATTTATAGCACATGAAGTGCATTCATTAGGTACTTGAATCTGAAGAAAAATGTAGAAGGGGTTTAGATGAGAATACCTGTATTTTGCCAAGGACTCCCGTGCTGTCCATTCTGCTGGCTACGTTGACACTATTTCCCCAGATATCATACTGTGGTTTCTGAGCTCCAATCACTCCAGCAATAACAGGGCCGTGGTTAATACCTGCCGAAAAACTAGGTGGTCACTTTACAAATGAAGGTGTATTTATCCATTGTTACTAAAACTGGGGCAAAGGCAGTGCACAGGTAAGTGCACAACAAATATGGCAGACAAGACGAGGAGAAAATGTTTAATTCCTCCATCACAATTACATATTTGTAGAAGGCATGTGCAACTCCAGTCCTTTGATTGGATGATTCAAATTTGAGTTACTCCGTTACAATAAACATGCAATCAATTGATTGGATATTTTCAATCCAAAAGGAACACTTTACACTGGATTAAATGCATATAGCACATAGCTACATTTACCAGCATAATGCTATATTTTTTTTGGCATGCAAGTGGTTTGGGCCAATATGGGAAAAATGGGTGCAGGGAGGTTGATCTGTGAACACCCATCCCTATATCATGCTGCAGAAACTTTACTGCCTTGCCATCAGCAGTGATCATGGCTCCCTGGCCATTGGCCATCCCACCACATTCAAAAGATGGCACGGAAGCAAGACTTTACTGCTGCAGTACCACTAACCCGCAACTAGACTGCTACCGGGGTGGTACCACTGTCTTTGGTGACAGAATCAACATGGGAGGAGGCAGGGAAGAAATATTTTTGTCAACCCCTCACTCTTTTAAGAGTCCTGACAACTGGTATGTCTGTTTTAAATAATCTTATTTAACAGTTGCCTTCTTTAACAGTTTTCTAAGTTTTCCTAGGTTGCAGTGCTGGACTCCCCCTGCAGAGAATCAATATTGAACCTGGCTTGGGAAAATGAAAAGTTCTTCCCCAACGTAACTCCAGCAGAAATACCATCCCAGTTGAAAATTCAGTTTTATAGACCAGGGGATTAATAGTTTTATCTATAAAAATGAGTTGATGAAGGAATAGCTCTTTGATTCAATATTTTGTTTATCTGACTCTCATACTTATGGCCAATTTCCAAAGAAACATTCCTGTTCTGTACTATTTAAAACTGGATGATGCAAGTACTGCCTGTATCAGCTGGAGTCACCAAATGCAGAATGAAGAACTCCTTGTATTTGCGTAAGCATTCATCAAAACAGGTTAGTTTATCTATCAGAAAGGGATATGGAACAGGAGCGTCACCAGTGCAGCAACATCTTAAGCAGGCAGTGGTCTCAAATTATAACTGCAGTTTAAAGGCAACAAAAAGTACTTGGGTACAGGGGCTGGTTTAGCACACTGGGCTAAATCGCTGGCTTTTAAAGCAGACCAAGGCAGGCCAGCAGCACGGTTCAATTCCCGTACCAGCCTCCCCGAACAGGTGCCAGAATGTGGCGACTAGGGGCTTTTCACAGTAACTTCATTTGAAGCCTACTTGTGACAATAAGCGATTTTACATTTCATTTTTGATTTCACCATCGCATCATGAAAGCAGACAATATCAACATACGTACCAATACGCAGCTTAAAGTCATTGAAAGAATGCCTGTTGATCACGTCAAGTTTTATCATGAGTGCAAATGCAAACTCTAACATGGTTCCAATGTGCGTGTACTGTCTGTCTGCCTCCTGTCAATCAAGCAACATAGGATCAGAGGAAATTGCATGGTAACAACTCATGGTTTACAAATGAAAGACATATTGATTTAGAACTGAGCAAAAATAAATCTATGGATGAAGTTAAAAATGCATCAAATGCTATTAAGCACATGATTAGTTTTGAGGGAAAACATGGATCAAGACTCATACTAAAGACTAAAGGTGGGATTTACCAGCCATGTCCCGCTGGAATTGGGATGCGACGAGGCCGGTCGATCCCGTGAGAGGCCTCTTCCGGGATTCCCGACGGTCGTTATGACTCACGAGATCTCCAAGATCTCGGATTCGCGCTATCTGGATACGCTTCACAATGGGAGTGATCCAGACATGCAGAGTTAAGTGAACGTAAAAGCTCACTTAACTCTGCCGACGCCAGATCAATCAGGCTCCCAGGATCTACCAGCCTCGCTGAGGAGACCCCAGCCAGGCGCAACTTAGCACTGGTCCCCACAAACGGGGACCAAGCAGAACGGTACTTGGAGGAGTCTCCCAGGTGATCGGAGGCCCCCGGGTAGTTAGTATCTGGGAAGCGCGGCATCCTGGCACTGTTGATGCCACCCGGGTACTTTGTTCTTGCCAATCTGGCACCCTGACAGTGTAACCTGGGTGCCACTCTGGCACTGCCAGGGTTCCCAGGTGGCACTTGCAGTGTGCCAGGCTGAGAGTGTCAAGGTTCCCATATGGCAGTTTGCCTGCCTCCCCAGGCAGGCTCCTGGATCCAGGAGGTAGGTATTAGAGATATTCAACTCCTTGATCTGCCAAATCTTCGTCCTGACGAAGCTACTGAGTTATCAGATCCTTGGGCAATTCAACTGAAAGCAATTAAATTCAAAATTAGATTAACAATGAAGCTCACAGTCTCAGTACCAACCGTCTCCTTCAAGCAGGTTGGTTGACTGCCCATCTCCTAGACTGTTAAAGTCAGAAGTACGTTTGTTAGAGGAGAGTGTGGATTGAGAGACAGATTTCTCAGATTTTGAGTCCCCAACCAAACCAAATCATTTTTTCTTGTAAGAGGTCTTACAACACCAGGTTAAAGTCCAACAGGTTTGTTTTGAATCACTAGCTTTCGGAGCACTGCTCCTACCTCAGCTGCCCTCTGAAAGCCAGTGATTCAAAACAAACCTGTTGGACTTTAACCTGGTGTTGTAAAACCTCTTACTGTGCTCACCCCGGTTCAATGCCGGCATCTCCACATCATTTTTTTTAGGTTTAATTTCCATCTCCCATTAGTGAACGGTTTTGAAGATATCAGCTTTTGCTATTTTTTCTAGGTTGGCAATTACTCATGCAACACTGTCTCAACTAAACAACAGAGTCTATTCATTTTGATATAATTTACATGGAGGATAAACAAATTATTTAACTTGGATAACAACAACCATTTTAGTGGAAATAATCTGTGGTCGCGGTAGATGTTCTACAGTTACATCGTTGAAAAGCAAAATGTCAAGTACCTTTTAGCAATGAAGGTGAGGAAGATTATAGCACTTTTTTTTATAGCAGATTGCATCACTAACAATACTGTTGAGATTTACTAAACAATGAAGAGGGTGAATAAAGCTCTTCACATTATTTGAATTCTAAGAAACCACAATAACTCTTTTTAATTGGTTGCTATCATTAACACGTGAATAAATTTCATAGTGAGAATTCTAATTAGCAATTCAAATTGATACTGCAATTACCAAATTAAACTCATTTACGGAATCGAATAATGCTCTTTCCCTTTGAAATTTAGGTGCTGAAGCTTGTCACTCATTTTGTAAAATCAGCATAGATGTAACAATTCTAGTGTAACCACAGTAATATTCTTCATAACCACACAGACCATTATAGATTGCTGTTTGTGCTGTAAATCATAAACAAGAGCATGTGCTGCGAAAGGTACTTCATTATGTTTGAGAAAAAGATCAGGAGTTGGCTTCTCCATTCCTGAGACTAAATGTTGACACCGGCGCAGGATTCGTGGAGTTCCACGACAGCAAAACTGATGTCGCACCTGGACCGATTCAGCAACTGTTAAGGGGCTGGCACCAGCGCCACGTGGAACACAATTGATTCCAAGCTTTAGCCGCATATACAAACTGCACTCCCCACACACACCATCCCAACCAACAAGATGGCAGCGAGAAGAGCAGCTCCTTGGTTTGCAGACACGTTGGATGAGAGTCGGTTGACCCTATACCCCGGCCCGGAAGGAGGTTACAAGCTGGCGCCATTCACCATGCCTGGGCGCAGATGGCAGAGGTGGTCAGCGCCATGGGCAAAACCATCCGGACCGGCCGGGGTATTGAAACTGCATGATGTGTCGCGGACACAGAGGGAGGTGGCCCAGTCCAAGAGGGAGATGGCGCAGTCACTGGCTGATGTGACACAGACCCAGAAGATGGCTGATATGGCGCAGTCCCAGATGCCGATGGTCCACTCTCTGTGCTCCATGGCTACGAGCATGCAGATCCTGGTCAAGACCAGAGTGGGCCTCCAGGACTGGCGGCACAGGTGGAGGAGGCGCCTCAGGGGTTAGCTCCGCTTGCAACCCCGACCCATGGAGTAGTCAGGGGGGCATTGGGCCCCGGGGGAGGGGGAGGTGATGGGGTAATGCCGGTGACTTCCGCAGGGGAGGTGCTGGAACACTGCAACACTTCAGACTCCCCCATCCTGTCCCTGGTGCATATGGTGGGAAGTGGGCAGAACAAGGCAGCACAATGCTATCTGGGACACCCGAGCACCAGCTGGGTCCATCCAGGTCCACACACCCCAGAAGACTGCCGCCAATGGGGACTCAGGTCGCAAGGTGGGAATCAAAGCAGGCCACCTCCACTCCTGATGTACCGTCTGGGGATCCACCTGGACGTAACATTAGGGCCCATAAGGCCAGGAGGTTAGACACCAGTTAAGTTGGCACGGGGGCAGGGCACAGTTTAGTGATAGTGACTAGGGCACAAATCTGTATATACATTGTCACTTTGAACACCTGTTCCCACTATTACAACCTGCCTCGGGTATCCCCCCCCCCTCCACCCACCCCCGACTGTCCCCACCACCATCAGTCATCCCAGACATCCGATGGGACAGTGTGATGGAATGGTCAACTCGCATGCAAGGGTCAAATGAGAAGGAGGACTTGAAGGAAATGAGTATTAGCAAAACAGTAGTGTTGGAGAAACTAATGGGATTGAAAGCAATCCCTAGCAGCTGCCACAAACCCTGCATATTATGTAGCTCCCAACTATTTCAGCTATTTCAGCCATCAACGCAGATCTGTGGTTAGTTCCTAGAGACAAGGGCTGCCCATTAAAAACTTGGTTGATATTCCTTGGCTGAAGAACCCACAAACAGAGGCAGAGCTCAACTACAACAGCACCCATGTCATCACGAAGAGTACAGTAAGAAGTCTTACAACACCAGGTTAAAGTCCAACAGGTTTGTTTCAAACACTAGCTTTCGGAGCACTGCTCCTTCCTCAGGTGACCAGGTGTTCACCATCGGCAGTGGGTCCTTTTTCAAAACAGATTTTCATGAGATTCACCATTTACCTTTGGCCAGTCCCTGGTGACATATTTCAACATAAAGAGCCTTACAAATTCATACCACAGTTACTTAGTCTAATGAGGGAGCCTTGCACCTTTTTTGGATGAGACACTGTTCTTGCATCCACTTCAAGTGCTGCTGTATCTGTCTCTCCACGAGACTGGCCAATGTCACATGGTCAGATCTTATGTGGTCGAGCCCCCTAGACAATGTGGAGCTCATGGCAGTAAGAGTCTCCTCCAAACACAGTCCAAGAGATCCCTCTGCCTCAGGGAGCTCTGCCAAATGTCCACACATCTGATTGCGCATCCACAATTTCTACCCAGGCTTTCTCGGTTGTGGTAGGTGGATTCCGATGGTTCGCAGAGTATTGAGAGTATTCTTTCTCCTCTAAATTCAATTAAGACCTGTGGGTGTTGACCTAAGAACTTTTTACGCAACCGCTCTCTGTGGTATTTTATTAATGAGAATGTATAGGCGAAAAAATTCACGAGTAATTAAGATCGCATTGCTCTCATTCATTTTTGTTTTCTTACGTGCTTATGGTCATCAATGAATACTGCTAATGCTGTGGTGGAAAGTGTAGAGATATCATGGTTGTGTTGTAATTTATTCACTGGCCACTAGGTGTCGCATTTGTATGTAAGTGAATAGTAGAGTCAGGTGATCTCAGACTGACTAGGGAGCTGGGAGATAGTGGTTTGTGCATGTTCATACTGTTATTCATCTATTGTTTTGTATATATTTGACCCACAGTTAATGCTAATAAATTATTTATAGCTTTAGGTATAAGTGTTCTTGTAATATAAATCAGGCCAGCTGACAAGAACATTACAGAAAGAATGGCTCTGCACATATGCTCGGTGCCACGTTTGTTGTGGTTGTTTCTCCAAGGTAGTATGCAGTGCTCCATGACCACTGACAGCTCTATTAGTTTAGTCACACTGTTATGCCATGTCAATGTGCGATGTCAGGGTCATGTGTTCACAGTGTTGGCACATCCGGATAGATGGATGGCAAGAGAGCAAGTGAATGGGATAATGAGCATGGCAATGTTCATCATTCATTCACTGAGTCTAGCCAGCTATCCAGATCACTGCATATTAACAGCACCAGTTAGTGGTGGCAAGATGGTGTCATCTCCATGGTTGTATCTTGAGGTTTCACTCAGTGTTTTAGTTCAGTAACCTTTGTTTAGGCAGCAGCAATGTCAAATTCTCCCATAGGGAAAGCCCATGATGGGCCAGTTATTCCATGGTCATCTAAAAGTTGGACAACATTTACAGCTTTGACAGTCACCTGATGACCGACAGACATCTCCTCCAAGGCTTAGGAACTGTAGCACTGAGGGCCAACTTCTCAAACATTCCTTTCAAAAGGGATGCATTATATATGCACCCAATTACCCAACCTTTACTGGGCCCACCTTTGACTCCTCACTACTTCCGGGGTCACCCAGTCCAACTTGAATCTGGCCAGCACCACTGCCCACCTCCCAATGGAAATTGCAAATGCAGACAACATTTTTTAAAGATTGGGGTTGTGGAGCTGGAAATTCCTCCGACTCTGTACACCTGGCCTGGGAGGGAAAACCATAGGTCTGATTTTCCAAACATGTCTGCTCTGGTGAAATAGAGACAGTTTACTCTTGAAGAAATGTGTTCCTTTTTAAATAAGCTGGCATGAAATGATGAATGTAAGAATTTCAGATATATTGCAGTGCTTGGTGAAATAAGGATTAAAAGCCTGGGTTAGATTGTGTTTGACTGCTAAAGTCATGGGTGTGATTTAACGAAAAAAGAGTTCCGTTGTGGGTGTTGAACGAACTCGCTATCAAATGGGGCTCTGTTATTTTTTTTAAGGCCTCGGTATGGCAATTACCTTCATTTCCTGCACTGAGAGCTCTGCTTGTCCATGCAGGAAGAGATTGAGGTGCCATTTTTAATGCCAGGCTGGAAGTGCCCAGGTGGCATCTCGGTGACACTGCCAGTGTGCCTGGGTGGCAGTGACAGGGTGGCTTGAGCAGTGTCAGGGTGCCACCCTGCCCAGAGGCCATGCACCTGGGGGCTTACGATGGCCTGGGAGACCTCCACAAGTGCCGTACCACCAAATCCCTGTTTGTGGAGACCACAAATGGCGCCCGACCTGGGTCTCCTCAGCAAGACAGTTGGACCCCGGGTGCTGGTTAGCTCTGGCAGAGACATATTTAAGTGTGTCTAACTGCATTTATGTGATTTTCCCATCGGCAATTTTTAGAAACTTGAATACTTCCTCATTTTAGACTCACAGGCTGTCTTCCCATCATCCGCAGTGGGAAATGGAGCAGATGGGAGAAGGATGTTGAAAAGCGATAGCATGAGGGTTAAGTGAGTGGAAAAAATTATGGGAAAAATAGTTCAGTTTTGTAAGTGTGAGGATATCACCTTGGACCTATGAGAGATTAATCAGAGTACAGTCTATATGGTGAGATACGGAGATCTCTATAGGATGAAATAGATTTAGGGGTCCAAGTCCACAAAGCATTAAAGGTCGTGGTCAGGTAGAAAAAGGCTACTGGAACATTGTTCTTTATTCTAAAAATCTTGGAATACAAAGGGGAGTAAACTATGTTTAAATTGTTTAGAACCTTGGTTAGATGTCATCTGCAGTAGTACATTCAGTTTTGGGCACTGTGCTTCAGGAAGCATATATTGGCCTTGGGGAGGGTACAAAGCAGATTTGCCAAAATTACTCAGATTTTTGGTTAACCTGTGGGGGCAGGTTGCAAAAAATTGTCCTGTATTCCTTTGAATATAGAAGATTCAGGGGTAACGCGATCAAGGTGTTTAGAATTTTCAATAAATTGGATATTTGCTGTGGTATGAGAAATCACTGATGCGACCATCAATTCACTCGAGACAAGAGTAAAAGTAAACCGTGGCTTTAATCAACTGAGAACAGTGCCTGCCTGCGACTGATACAATACTGTGCGCCGCCTACAGGTCGACTGCTCTTTATACCCCCCTAAAGGGGAGGAACCATGGGCGGAGCCCATACAGGTCCCAACATATTCCCCTATGGATAATGCCATACAATGGCCCATAGGTGAAGCCCACAAGGGCAACAGCATCGCATAGATGCAAATACAAAGGCAAAGCATGGTACTGCTACAGTGGTGGATTATTGGTATAATACATTCACCACAATCACGAACAAGAGAATATTAGCTGGGATTTTGTCAGTACTCTGGAGGTAGGCTAGGAGGTAGAGAGACAGGAAAGTGACATGGAATTTCATCGGCTGGGTGCTCCCTGGCTTAGTCCTGCTGATGGACTGTTTTCAGAGCAACAGAATAGCTCAACTGCCTGCTAACCAGAGCAAACTATTTAAATAATTAAGGGGAAAATCGACCTTTACTTTTCCAGGCTGCTGCCTCTTTCCCAGGCTGCTGCAATTTTCCCAGACTGCTGCAGTTTTCCCAGGCTGCTGTCATTTTTCCAGGCTGCTGTCTCTTGCCCAGGCTGCTGTCATTTTTCCAGGTTGCTGTCTCTTTCCCAGACTGCTGCAAATTTCCCAGACAGCTACAGTTTTCCCAGGCTGCTGTCATTTTACCAGGTTGCTGTCTCTTTCCCAGACTGCTGCAATTTTTCCAGATTGCTGCAGTTTTCCCAGGCTGCTGTCATTTTTCCAGGCTGCTGTCTCTTTCCCAGGCTGCTGCCTCTTTCCCTGGTTGCTGCCTTTTTCCCTGGCTACTGCAATTTTCCCAGGCTGCTGGCATTATCCCAGGCTGCTGCCATTTTGCCAGGCTCCTGCAATTTTCCCGGTTGCTGTCATTTTGTTGGACTGCTGCCATTTTCCTGGGCTGCTGTCATTTCCCCAGGCTGTTGCCATTTTCCCAGGCTGCTGCCTATTTTCCCAGACTGCTTCCTATTTCCCAGGCTGCTGCTTATTTTCCCTGACTGCTGCCATTTCCCCAGGCTGCTGCCATTTTCCCTGGCATGCTGCCATTTTCTCTACTGAGAAAGGCTGTACATACTAGGATAATTGGATATTTCTGTGTTATTGACCTAGGTTTAGAAAACTCCAAAGGATATCATGGAGTTCACCTGACCTGTAACTGTTTATTGATTTTGGTTATGATGAGCACAAGAGCCTGCCTTTCAGGTGTTATGCAACAGAGTTCATAGGCGCTTTTAATCAAAAAAAGCAAGCTTATTTCTACAAATTTAGTTAACATTTGTATAAACACACAGTAAGAATTTTTATCAACTACAAACATAAAGACCCGACACAGCTACAGTAATATATGTATAACCCTTAATGAATTCCCCCTTAACTGTTCCAATTCGTAACAAAATCCAAGTAAAACCAGAAACCCCTTTTCAAAGGTGTGGCCCAGCACACGGCATTCTTACTGGTATACGTATGGTTATTGATACTCTGATCCCCTTTTCAAACAGCAGGTTTGAATTCCTTCCAGAAAGCAATTATCTCCTTTAAGTTACCGAGTAGTCTGGAAACAGCTTTTAAAATTAAGATAGACAGACACTTCTTTCAACCTTTGCAGTTCAAACCGGTCCAAAACTCAAAGCGAAGATAAAAACTCACAGAGCCACAGCCCAGCTCCATGTACAAAATGACATTACTGAAGCCATGTGATAAGACAAAAACATTTCTTAAAGGGACACTCCCATGACACATGACTGGGATTGACCTTTGTTAGGTAAGGCTTTCAAAGGATATGGAACAATGTCAACAAAATGGACCTGAGTAAAGATCAAGCATGATCCAATTAAATAGCAGAGCAGGTTCAATGAATTGAATGGCATATTCCTGTTCCCAATTGATATATGGGGCTGTATTCTCTGCCTCACGCCACTGATAGCGGAATTCCCGGTGAGGTAAAGAATCCAGCGTTGGGGACAGAATCTGATATTCTGGCTCTCAGCTGGTGATGGGACCCAGGTTTGCACCCGCATGCAAGTGGAAGAATGCAAATTGGTCATTACAACTCATTTGAATCCACTTATTGGGACAGGCACCATATTCTCCAGGCATGCATGCTTTTGTGGTCCTCTGGGCCAGGAATCACATGGGTGAGAATTACTACAGGTATGGACAAACGTGTACCTGGTACGGTGGACTAAGGAGGTACCCACTTAAGGGAATTTCCCCAAAGCCAATCCGAGGGCCACCCTGCCCCCACAATGCAAGGCCTGCCCACCCCTCTGCCAACAGACCGCAATGTTTCTAAACATCAACCACTTCAAACAGAGGTGAGTGCTTTCCAATCACCTCCCTTCACACTTGAGTGACTTAGAAGTGGTCAGCTGGAACTTGACAACACTTAACTCTGTGTGAAGTGGTTGATGTGTGTAAACACTGTGCTTGGAGCACTTCAGAGTTACTCAAGCATGAAGGTGACGAATGGAGCAAAGATGACAGGTGTGTGTCGAAGCTGTTATTCACAACCTGGGAGGGGGGTACTAACAGAAATCTCTGTTCTGGGGGGGCTTTCTGACAGGGGTCTCTTTTATGGGGACATTCCTGACAGGGGTCTCTTTTCTGGGGGGGATCTGTTTATTGAAGGGGTTTCTGGGGAGGCGGCCTCTTTATTGAGGGGCTCCTGGAGGGGGTCTCCTTATTTAGGGGGTCTCTGGGGGAGGGGGTAGTGGCAGTGACCATGCAGTTTATTGGATGCCTGCTTGGATCAAATTAATGTGACTCCTCAGATTTTAACATGTTTCCACTGACAACTGTCCCACTCTCCATGATGCTGCATCATCTCATTCACTGGATTCTCCAAATGACCTATACACATATGTATAAAAATATAAAAATATCTTGTGAAGGATTAATTTTAAAATTATGGTATGCCTTCTTTATGTTTGAAATTGACAATTGATCAGCACCGAAAATATACCATTAGAACTAATTTTAATGCAAAAAGAAAAGAATATATCTTACTTGGCTGTACTCTTGAACTGTGGCAGCACTTAACCCAGTTGCTGCCATATACGTACTCCCAATAGTTTTAATCTTTTCTACTCCACTGAATTTAGGCTTGGACAATAACTGTTGGAAAAAGAACACAATCTCTTGGTGAATATCTAAATGGTAATTTGGGTAGTCAGATCCCATATAAATAGCCTTCGACAACAGGGATTTGCATATATTTAAGGGGATAACATGCTACCATTGTTTTAATACAACAAAAACAAAATATTGTTTTGACATAAACAACATGAGCTAACAGATATGCATAATTTCAAGTACATTCAAAGTATTAATTTCAGTTTAAAACCCACATATTCCAAAAATAAAATGGTGAAATGCAAGAAAAACACAGCAGATTGTTTAAATGTTATTTTTCAACTGAAAGCAGGAGATTACCGGTGAGCAATGATAGCGCTTTGAGGTTATTCTGAAAGCCAACCTGTAGGGTTGCTGAATCCCCAAAATGGTAGGGAGAAGCAAACTGAATGTTGCACAGTGTACAAAAGATAACACAAAGCATTTGAAAAAATGCACACCTTACTTAACAGAAAAAAACAGCAGAAGGAAAAACAAAAATGATCACCAAGAACAGTATATGCTGAATTTCCCATGCACCGAATCATGCAATCATAGAATGGTTTCAGCTCATTAAGTCCCTTCCAGCTCCCTGTAAGAGATATATATCTACTCCACTCCTCTGCTCATCTTGTAGTCCTGGAATTTTATTTTGTTTTAGATGCTTATCCAATTCCTTTTTGAAAGCCATAATTGAACCAGCCCCCACTACCCTCTCAGGCAATGCATTTCAGGTCCTAACAACTTATTTTGTAAAAAGATTTTTTTCCATGTTGTCTTTCGTTCTTTTGCCAATCATCTTAAATCAATACCCTCTGGTTCTCAGTCCTTATGTCAATGCAACAATTTATAGGGGATCCCTGTACGTCACTTGATACCCACAAGTTTTCCCCCCATCCCGCACCCCCATCCCAACACCAGTTCCCCTCCCAGATGGCCTGTCTACTCTGGCTCCCCATCCCCTTTGGTCCCCTCGCCAGGGCCTGCCAGCCTGATCCCAGTGAGACCATGCCACCCATTGCTCCCAGCCACACCACCCCTTCCCCATCTTACCTCTCACCCTGGCTCTGCCTCCTCAGTATCAGGCACTGGATGCAATCCTAGCTGTGGCCATTGCTCCTGGTGGCGCTGCTGAGACTGGACAGCTGGCAGCCATTTGATTGGCCAGCAACTCTCAGGCAAGCCTGTCCAGTTGGGGAAGAAGTCTCAGCTCAATGCAACCAACACCCCTCCACGTGAAAAGTGTCTGGGTTGCTGATACCGCAGGACCCGGGCTCCAGCACCTTGTAAATCAATTCCATTCAGTTCAACAATTTAAGATTATAATCCCTGTCCCATTCTTTTGCTTCTTGTTTTATTGTTTGTGAATATCAGCTGTTGATGAAGATTCGGTACTCCGTATTTGTTTTGATTCTTTACTTATCCCATTAATATTTCATTTTGCCTTGCAACATCGTCCCTTTTATCATTTAATTTCTCCTCTCCACCCCATCATAGAACTTTCCTCTTGTTTTTATCCCCACTTGATTAAAACATATTACATCTCTACTTTTTCCAGTTCTGATTTAAGGTAATTGGCCTCAGCTACTCTCTACACAGATGCAGCTAATCTTGCCGAGCGTTTCTAACATTTCCTGATTTCAGATTTCCAGCATCTGCAGTATTTTGCTTTTGTGTTAACTGTTTATCCATCTGTCTTATATAAATAAAACTGCTTATTGTTTAAAGACTTGGTCTGGTATGAGTACATATTCAGTCCACTTTTGAAGAGGACTTCTATGCAGGTGCAAATAATATACTCCATTAACTGGGAATGTCTGCCACAATCTGGATCTTGCCACCAATTACCAATTTCCTAGATATTGAGGGAAAAGAAGAGGATCAAAGGGGATTGAAGTAAACAAGGTTTGCTTTCAGGAGTGGTCAATGAAGCTGAAAAACAATTAGCAATTAATTAGTGCCTTTAATGAAGAAAAGATTTGATTGGATACAGGATGATACTGAACCAGAAAGGGAGGAATTAGGATAACTGAACGTTTCATCAGAGTTGGGTTTTAAGAAAGACTGTGAAGGAACAGAGGCTGTGAAAAGGTTTCAACATGGTATTGATAATGTTAAATTGGGGATATTGAGGAACTAAGAGCCAATGGAATTCAGTAATCACAGGAGCAGATTAGGATTTGGTCAGCAGTTCTGAATGAGTTGATATTTAAGAAACAGGGAGGATGGGAGATTGGCCAAGTGAACATTGGAATAGTTGAGTCTAAAGGTGTCAAAGCTATGTATGCATGCATGCATGAATGATTATTTAAGCTTAAGCAGAGAAAGAGATGGGCCATGTTACAGAGAGCTTTGTGATGCCAGAAGTTCAATTTGGGGTCAGAAAGGAGACTGGGATTGTGAAAATCAGATTCAACCTGAGACAGTGGCAGGAAATAGGGGCAGGAGCAATGGCAATGTACAGAATGTGGCAGATTTGAAGACAATGGCTTCAGTTTTCCAAATATTTAGCCGAGGAAAATTGCGGCACTTCAAGGACTGGATGTTAGACAAGTGTTCTCACAACATTGATGCAGTGGAAGGGGTGAGGGAGATTGTGAAGAAGTAGAGTTCAATGTCATCAGGGCAGCTCTAGAACCTGATGCCAAGTCTTTGGATGATGTCACTGAGCATAGCATGTAAATGAGGAATGGGTGGCCTCCATGGATAGATATTTTGGGATTCCTAGGACACAAATGTAGAAAGAACATGAGTTATTGGAGATGCTCTAGGAATAATTTGATTAAAAAAGATTGGAACCAAGTGAGCACTGTCCCAGTCAACTGGACAACAGAAGGGAAATGTTGAAGGAGGATAGTGTAAACATTGCAGATTGCAGAAAGGTCGAGGAGGATAGTGCACTATGCTCACGGTTATAAAAAAAAGTCATTTTTTCAGTGTTTTGGCAGTGTTGGAAACTTGACTGTAGAGAGTCAACGTTGAATTGTGGGAATGATTGGACATGGATTTCATAGGCAACGCATATTCCAGAACTTTAGAGGTGCAAGGAAAATTGAAGCTGGCAGTAGTTTGCAAGGGCAGAGGATTCAAGGGATGGTTCTTGGCTGGTAGGAGTGGTGAATAGAAGTCTTTGCGAGAGTAGAAAGAAGGAAATTTCAAACAAATCTGTAGTTGACCTTGTTGCCCATATTTTCCGTCACTCTCCTCTATGATCCCATCCAATTTGAGGTGAGATTGCAGACAGCTGTCTTGGCAAAAACCTTTAATTTTTACCATTAGTTTTGACCACATTAATTTTGTTCAGTGCTTCGCTTCCATTGTCCAGTTGATTGAATAGTCTTCACTTGGTTTCATTCTTTCTTATCCGATGATTAATTGAGCATCTCCATGAATGGCTTTACTCCCTGCCCCCATATTTTTTACTTGTCTCTAAATGAGCAATTCTCTTTTCTTTTGTTCTTGTTAAAATTAAAATCTGAATAAAAGATTGGTTAGGTGAAAAGATTCATAATATAGTAAGCTAGATTAATGTGCTTTCTCCATCAAGGGCTATCATCAGAATATTAATAAAAGGTTCCTGATGATTGGAAAGATCACATCATCATACCTATAGGCTGACAATATTGCCGCATACTTACATCATCAAAGTCAGCAATAATTTCATTCAGTAGTCGTAGACATTCTAAGCCTTCTTTATTTACATCTGACTCTGTATAGAATTCTTTGAAATCTGGGATGGATGCGAACATGACACAGACACACTCATATGATTGATGGTAAAGGTCCTGCCAAGCAAATGAGAGACGTAACATTAGAAATGTACAGGCTTATTCTTTTTCGCATAAAGTTTAAATTCAGCATTTAATCCGATCATTTTTCATGCCAAACCCCAATCATGCATTTTCTTCCGAGTGTCAAAGATTTTTAAATATTCTTTCATGGGATGTGGGCATCGCTGACAAGGCCAGCATTTGTTGCCCAGCCTCAATTGCGTTTGAACTAAGTGGCTTGCTCAGTCATATCAGAGGGTCGTTCAGAGTAAACCCCATTGCTGTGGTTCTGGAGTCATACATAAACCAGAGCAGTAAGTCTGGCAGATTTCCTTGCCTAAAGGACATCAGTGAACCTCATGGGTTTTTGCAACATTAAAAATGGTTTTATGGTTACCATTACTGAGACTAGCTTTCAATTCCAGCTTTATTTATTGAATTTAAATTCCATGAGCTGCCATGGTAGAATTCAAACCAGAGCACTAGCCTGAGCCTTTGGATTACTAGTCCAGTGACATTACTACTATGTCACCATCTCCCCAAGTCTGCATGCTGGCGAACTGAACTCTCGTTTTTACTTGATTAAATGTATCTAAATGTTGTGAAAAAACAAAAAAATGACTATATCTCGCTTAACAATCTATGCCCTAAAATTCAATGAGGTTGTGCCTGTCAATGCCCTTTGGTGCTGACCATAACAGGTTTACAGCGTGATGGGGGTGGGCACATCACTAACCTGAGGCAGATGGCTCTAGGAGCCTCTTTGGGTGCATTTCTGTTACTCTTCCCATGCTCACAGAAAGTTAGGCTGCCTTCTCTCCATTAGACATACAAACAAGAAGCAGGAGCTGGCCATTCAGCCCATCAAACCTGCTCCACCATCTAATAAGATCATGGCTGATCTGATAGTAACTTCAAAACTGCACTCCGCCATTCCCAATAACCTTTCACCTCCTTGCTTACCAAGAATCTATCGACATCTGACACAAAAATATTCAAAGTCTCTACTTCCACAACTGATTCAGGAAGAGAGTTCCAAAGACATTCGACCCTCTGAGTGAATAAATTTCACCTCATCTGTGTTTTAAATGGGCGAACCCATGTTAAAAACACTGACCCCTAGTTCCATATTCTCCTGCAAGAGGAAACATCCCCTCCATATTGACCCTGTCAAGACCACTCAGGATATGATATTTTTCAATCAAGTCGCCTCTTACTCTTCTAAATTACAGTGTATACAAGCCTTTCCTGTCAATCCTTTCTTCATAAGTCAACCCACCCATTCCAGGTAATAGTATGGTAAAGCATCTCTGAACTGCTCCCAATCCATTTACATCTTTCCTTAAATAAGGTGACCAATACTGTAGACAGTACTCCAAATGTGGTCTCATTAGTGCTCTGTACAACTGAGGCATAACTGAAGGAATTTATAATTTATGGGATCTTAACCTTTCGAACTACGCCAAGTTTGGGGGAAGCTTAGTTGATGAATCAAGTCCTGGCGCAATACGACAAGTTGTAAGATTTGTACTATTTGTAGACTGTGTTAAGTAGTTCGATTCCTTGTATTATTCGACTGTGTATAGTTGAAGGAATTTATATCATCTCTGCTATTCGGTTATCAGTAGCACTTTGCGAATACTGGAACTCAGCAGAAATTTGCAGTATAAACTCCTCAGGTGCCAAAAAGAATTGTTTTATTTGTAGTCGCTTGATTACAATTTGAAAGTCATTTAAAAGGCAATTCGTAGACAATTCGAAGCTTTCAGAGAATTACAGACATTATCTTTCTTTGCTTAGGCAGACAGCTCGAAAGTAACTTTTAAAAGGTCAAAGTCTGGCAATGAAACATGAAAAGAGAGAGAAAGCTAATCTTCAGCTAAACTCAAACTCAAAGTCAAAAGTGGACTAACATCACTGACACAGACTGTTAAACTGACAACCCCCAAAAGACATAAACTAAAATGGAGGCTAGAATCAAAGGCAAAAACTGACTAAACTAACAGAAAGACAAAACAGCACAACACACCTTCAAAGACAATAAAAACACACACAACACACTAAAAACTAAACACTAAAACCAAACCCACAAAGACAATACTCACAAAGACAACAAAACCCAAAACTAAAATGGCGGGGAGAAACTTTTTAGTTATACACTTTCATATCTGTCTTAAGTCGTCTAATCACACCCCAATATAATCCTAATTGGTTTGGGTTAGACTCAAACACATTTGATTTGATGGCAAGCCGTCCATCTTCAATGTGCAACATCAGCTTTTCTGACCCAGCTGTTATCTGCATTGTGAACAATGTTGCTGTGTATTCAGTCCCTGTCCTTGACAATTAGCACAAGCAGTGTCAAATTATCTTTGAAAATATGCATTTGCCAGAACAACGGACTTCAGTAAAAGTGAATTATGCTGTATAAATGGGTATTAAAACTGGGGCTCAACATTTATGCTTAAACAGCTATCTTTTACCTATACTAGTTGTATTCGAAATACCTGGCTTCTACAATAACCTCCCTACTTTTGTATTCAATTCCCTTAGCAATAATTGATAACATTCCATTTGCTTACCTAATTACTTGCTCTACCTGCTTTTTGTGATTTATGCACGAGGACAGCCATAGCCCTCTGCACCTCAGAGCTCTGAAATCTCTCACCATTTAGATAATATGCTGCTTTGTTTATTCTTCCTGCCAAAATGCACAATTTCACATTTGCTCACATTATATTCCATTTGCTAGATCTTTGCCCACTCACTTAACATATCTATATATTTTTGCAGCCTCGTGTCCTCTTCACAACTGTGATGAATATAGGAATTTCAGAAATATTGAATTAGATATATTTGGTGCAGTAAGGGTTTAACGTCTAGGTTAATGTGTGTATGACCACTGCAGTGGTGTTTTTCAAAATCCTGGTTCGCAAAACAGCTTTTGGTAGCCGGAGGTGCAATTAAAGCATCATAAAAGCTTGGGCTAATGGATTTATATGCGTTTTCTTTAAGTTTGATACTATCTTTTTAGTTACCCATGGATGGTGGGTGGTGTAAGTGCTTCCTTAGCTCTCCCTGGCTCTCAAACAAAGTAGCCTACCTTCAATATGTTTTATAATACAATCTGGGGTTTGCTACAGGGTCACAGGCTGCTTGTGCTCCCTGTAATACACTGGTGGGGCCCATATACTCTTGTGGTCACCATTCATTAGGTATATCAGTGACCACACAAACAACAGTTCTGATTGTGCATCAGGGATGTGGAATTCCCACCACAGTCTCTACCCCTCATCTGTTATTTCCTTGGTACACAGAGAGAGGTCAGTGAGGAAATACTGATCGACAGTGGAAGCCCAGCATAACTGGATTCTAGTGTTTTCTTTGGAATTCCAATGGGGAAACAAGTGGAATTTATGAGCCATAGCATTTTTGACTCCCATGTGATCAGAACAGATATAGACTTTGGAATGTGAATATGGATAATTGGCACATTTTACAAATGAATATTATATTCCTTAGTTTGCTATTTTCAGGCCTGTCTTATTATTAGCTTTCGGTCAATACCATTAAAAATTGACACAAACAAGCTGTTAAGATGGCTTCTGCCAATCAGATGACGTTTGACATTTGGACGACAGGCAATATTGAATCTCTGGGGCGGCATGTGGTGCAGTGGTTAGCACAGAGCCTGTGGTGGCACTGAGGATCCGGGTTCGAATCACGGTTGTGGGTCACTGTCTGTGTGGAGTTTGCACATTCTCTCCATGCCTGCGTGGGTTTCACCCCCACAATCCAAAGATGTGCAAGTTAGGTGGATTGGCCATGCTAAATTGCCCCTAGAATTGGGAAAAAAAATAATTGGGTACTCTAAATTTTTTTTTTTTAAATCGCATTTCTGGTGAATGACTAGTTCAATATGGAGAGAGGTGAGGGCACCTCACAGCCATTTGTGGAATTCACACATCACAAAGTTTAAGAGTGGCCCAAACCTAAGACGATGACGTTTCCAGGCTGCCTGTCTGCATGCTTTACACTGGACAAAAGGGAAAATTGAAACTCAATGGTCACTATCAACGTCATATTGTATCATGATTGTCTCCTCCATCCAAACCAGGCTGGCGGGCTTCTGTTAGTGTTAACCCAGCAGTCAGGTGGTTAATGCTGGTTTCAGGGACAACACCCTTTTACCCCAGGATCCAGCAGATCCAATTATTTGTCAGCCAGTCTGGGAACCAGACTCTGAAACTAGCTGCAAGTCATCAAGAAACCAAACTATTTAACCTTTTCCAGTTTAAAAGTTGACTTGAGAACTATCTTCTGGATATTCAACTACAAGAAACCTTGCAACCTGCTGTGAACCCTTTGCTTTACAAGACCCTCCCTTCAACTTTAAGTCATCTAATTAAAGAAGCCACTGGACTGCCATTTGGAAGGCTGAAAATTGTAAATCAGAAACCGAATTAACTGTAATCTGTAAAGTGCACTAGCTTTATCTGTTTCCCAATTTTGTTTGTGTGTATATGTGTGTGTGTGTCTGAGGTTGAGCATGTGACATTGCGATAATTCAGCAAAAGTGTGTGAGAATAAATAACATTCTTTACTTTAAACTCACAAATGCATGCCGCTGAATTATTTAATTCAAGTACACACTCAAAAGGTAAGAAATGACACACCTCTTTCCATTCAAAACATACTGATTATGGGTATTAAGATAGCAAATACATTCTGTCTGTCACCTGGATATTAACCATTTTTGAGCACATTATCATTTATATCTGAACTTCACCAACCAGAAAATATAACTGATGCAGACAAAAGGATTTTAGGATCTTTGATAATGCACTAGCCTCAATGCAACTAGGTAATAAAAAGCCAGAATGTTTTCATTCCTATTTGCCTCAACAGCAATGCACTGATAAAAAAATGTGTAGATGTTATTCTCAAACACGCATGGATTGCAAATATGTTCTGTGCTGTTTTTGAACTGGTTAATAACTGAAACAAGGATGAATGATCCCTTTAAATATTGATGGGCTGTGTGGGTGATAATCTCCTTCATACTGGTCAAGTGGCTACATTGTGAAAGTACTCTGGAGGTACTTGTAAATCACAATTTGCAGATTTATCTATAATGGTATTTAATGTGACTTTCTGCCACCACATGCATGACACCTTTGTTCCATAGTACAAAATTTATTCAAAGCATTTCCATTAATACCAACCCGAGCAGTAAGTATAGAATCAGGCACAATTAATCTCAAGCCCTGAGGGAAAAGAACGACTAAATATAAATTAAATCTTAGAAAACCTTGTTACGTATTTGCATTTCTGGATTATTTTTCACGCAGTGTCTTTCACTGGTTCAGCATCATACTCCAATCCGTAAGTGCGCACTTGATCCCTATGACTGTTCCTACCAGCTAGGTAAGTGCTGTGAGCATTTGGTTCCAAACAAGATCACTTGTCATTGTACTCTAGATAACGTGAGCTACCGTGAGACCTTGTCAACTTTAGAAAGTCAGGAAAATATGCATACTATCAGACTGTGGTTTAGACTATAAATTACTAAGCTGATCTATTGAGCAATAATCAATTGAATGAACAATATAAACTATAAATAGAAATCCAAAATTTTAATATAGTCATCAAAATCTTGAAAATAACAGAAATTCTGTACATTAAAGGTCACTTATGTCTTCACTACCACAAATTCTCTGGCTTCATCTATTGGCTTCAAAATGACTGCTAACTCGGGCAAAGTTTTCCTCAGTTATATGAAGCAATGTTCTTTCAAAATACACATAAATGGAAAATATTCAAAATTTTGAGTGAGAAAGGCAAAGGCAGGAGCAGAACCCTGAAGTGGAAGGGGTGGCATGGTCCACTCCACACCCAGAGGATGAGCGGATAGAAACATCCCTTGCCAGACCCATGGCGTACAGGTGGCACCTACCATACCTACAGATGTCCGAGAACGAGTGTCGCTGAACACTACACATGTCCTAAGAGCTGGTTGGTCACATCTTCCACCTACTGCAGGATTTGGTGTCACAGGGACTTGGAGGGCTTCCACTGCCAGTGTCGCTGAAGGTTACAGCGGTGCTCGATTTTTACACCAGTCGCTCCTTCTAGGGCTCCACAAGTAACCGCAGCGGGATTTCACAATCCCAGCACATAAGTTTTAAAAAAATAAATTTAGAGTGCCAAATTCATTTTTTCCAATAAGGGGCAATTCAGCGTGACCAATCCACCTACCCTGCACATCTTTGGGTTGTGGGGGCGAAACCCACGCAAACACGGGGAAAATGTGCAAACTCCACACGGACAGTGACCCAGAGGCGGGATCGAACCTGGGACCTCGGCGCCGTGAGGCAGCAGTGCTAACCACTGCGCCACCGTGCTGCCCACCTCCGCACACAAGTGCACCCGACAAGTGATGGATGCAATGTTTGTGCAATTTTTGTGTGAGGGCACACACTTTGTCCATTTTGACCAGATCAGGCAAGCTAGGATGCAAGAGCGATACTCTTTACTCAAATCTCTGCCTTTTCACAGGTGCAGGATGCTATCGACTGCACTCATGTGGCAGTCAAAGATACGTGGCATCACGCAGTGAACTATGTCAACTGCAAGGGCTTCCTCTCACTCAATGTTCAGCTGCTTTGCGACCACAGCAAACACGCCCTCCAGGTTTGTGCATGGCTCCCAGGGATAGTGCACAACTCCTACATTCAGAGCTCCTCTCAGATACCTGACATGGATCAGGGTCCACAGAGGCTATGGGGTTGGCTTCTTGGGGACAAGGGCTACCCACTGAGGAGGTGGCTGATGACACTGTTGAGACCAAAGAGTGTAGCTGAGACAAGGTACAATAACTCTCATGTTGCAACTTGCACTTTGTTGGAGCAGACCATAGAGATGCTGAAGATGGCCTTCTGGTGCATGGAGCAGTCTGACGGAACCCGGCAATACAATCCGCAGAGGGTATCACACACCGTGATTACTTACTGCATCCTGCACAACCTGGCACTGCAACAGGAGGAGGAACTGCCTGAGAACATAGAACATAGAACATAGAAAATACAGCACAGAACAGGCCCTTCGGCCCACGATGTTGTGCCGAACCTTTGTCCTAGATTAATCATAGATTATCATTGAATTTACAGTGCAGAAGGAGGCCATTCGGCCCTTTGAGTCTGCACCGGCTCTTGGAAAGAGCACCCTACCCAAACTCAACACCTCCTCCCAACACCAAGGGCAATTTGGACATTAAGGGCAATTTATCATTGGCCAATTCACCTAACCCACACATCTTTGGACTGTGGGAGGAAACCGGAGCACCCGGAGGAAACCCACGCAGACACGGGGAGGACGAGCAGACTCCGCACAGACAGTGACCCAAGCCGGAATCGAACCTGGGACCCTGGAGCTGTGAAGCAATTGTGCTATCCACAATGCTACCGTGCTGCCCTTAAGAACAAATAAATCTACACTATATCATTTTACCATAATCCATGTACCTATCCAATAGCTGCTTGAAGGTCCCTAATGTTTCCGACTCAACTACTTCCACAGGCAGTGCATTCCATGCCCCCACTACTCTCTGGGTAAAGAACCTACCTCTGATATCCCTCCTATATCTTCCACCTTTCACCTTAAATTTATGTCCCCTTGTAATGGTTTGTTCCACCCGGGGAAAAAGTCTCTGACTGTCTACTCTATCTATTCCCCTGATCATCTTATAAACCTCTATCAAGTCGCCCCTCATCCTTTTCCGTTCTAATGAGAAAAGGCCTAGCACCCTCAACCTTTCCTCGTAAGACCTACTCTCCATTCCAGGCAACATCCTGGTAAATCTTCTTTGCACCTTTTCCAAAGCTTCCACATCCTTCCTAAAATGAGGCGACCAGAATTGTACACAGTACTCCAAATGTGGCCTTACCAAAGTTTTGTACAGCTGCATCATCACCTCACGGCTCTTAAATTCAATCCCTCTGTTAATGAACGCGAGCACACCATAGGCCTTCTTCACAACTCTATCCACTTGAGTGGCAACTTTCAAAGATGTATGAACATAGACCCCAAGATCTCTCTGCTCCTCCCCCACATTGCCAAGAACTCTACCGTTAACCCTGTATTCCGTATTCATATTTGTCCTTCCAAAATGGACAACCTCACACTTTTCAGGGTTAAACTCCATCTGCCACTTCTCAGCCCAGCTCTGCATCCTATCTATGTCTCTTTGCAGCCGACAACAGCCCTCCTTACTATCCACAACTCCACCAATCTTCGTATCGTCTGAAAATTTACTGACCCACCCTTCAACTCCCTCATCCAAGTCATTAATGAAAATCACAAACAGCAGAGGACCCAGAACTGATCCCTGCGGTACGCCACTGGTAACTGGGATCCAGGCTGAATATTTGCATTCTCCACCACTCTCTGACTTCTATCGGTTAGCCAGTTCGTTATCCAACTGGCCAAATTTCCCACTATCCCATGCCTCCTTACTTTCTGCATAAGCCTACCATGGGGAACTTTATCAAATGCCTTACTAAAATCCATGTACACTACATCCACTGCTTTACCTTCATCCACATGCTTGGTCACCTCCTCAAAGAATTCAATAAGACTTGTAAGGCAAGACCTACCCCTCAGAAATCCGTGCTGACTATCCCTAATCAAGCAGTGTCTTTCCAGATGCTCAGAAATCCTATCCTTCAGTACCCTTTCCATTACTTTGCCTACCACCGAAGTAAGACTAACTGGCCTATAATTCCCAGGGTTATCCCTAGTTCCTTTTTTGAACAGGGGCACGACATTCGCCACTCTCCAATCCCCTGGTACCACCCCTGTTGACAGTGAGGACGAAAAGATCATTGCCAACGGCTCTGCAATTTCATCTCTTGCTTCCCATAGAATCCTTGGATATATCCCGTCAGGCCCGGGGGATTTGTCTATCCTCAAGTTTTTCAAAATGCCCAACACATCTTCCTTCCTAACAAGTATTTCCTCGAGCTTACCAATCTGTTTCACACTGTCCTCTCCAACAATATCGCCCCTCTCATTTGTAAATACAGAAGAAAAGTACTCGTTCAAGACCTCTCCTATCTCTTCAGACTCAATACACAATCTCCCGCTACTGTCCTTGATCGGACCTACCCTCGCTCTAGTCATTCTCATATTTCTCACATATGTGTAAAAGGCCTTGGGGTTTTCCTTGATCCTACCCGCCAAAGATTGTTCATGCCCTCGCTTAGCTCTCCTAATCCCTTTCTTCAGTTCCCTCCTGGCTATCTTGTATCCCTCCAATGCCCTGTGTGAACCTTGTTTGCTCAGCCTTACATAAGTCACCTATTTCCTCTTAACGAGACATTCAACCTCTCTTGTCAACCATGGTTCCCTCACTCGACCATCTCTTCCCTGCCTGACAGGGACATACATATCAAGGACACGTAGCACCTGTTCCCTGAACAAGTTCCACATTTCACTTGTGTCCTTCCCTGCCAGCCTATGTTCCCAACTTATGCACTTCAATTCTTGTCTGACAACATCGTATTTACCCTTCCCCCAATTGTAAACCTTGCCCTGTTGCACGTACCTATCCCTCTCCATTACTAAAGTGAAAGTCACAGAATTGTGGTCACTATCTCCAAAATGCTCCCCCACTAACAAATCTATCACTTGCCCTGGTTCATTACCCAGTACTAAATCCAATATTGCCCCTCCTCTGGTCGGACAATCTACATACTGTGTTAGAAAAGCTTCCTGGACACACTGCACAAACACCACCCCATCCAAACTATTTGATCTAAAGAGTTTCCACTCAATATTTGGGAAGTTAAAGTCGCCCATGACTACTACCCTATGACTTCTGCACCTTTCCAAAATCTGTTTCCCAATCTGTTCCTCCACATCTCTGCTACTATTGGGGGGCCTATAGAAAACTCCTAACAAGGTGACTGCTCCTTTCCTATTTCTGACTTCGACCCATACTACCTCAAAAGGGTGATACTCCTCGAACTGCCTTTCTGCAGCTGTTATACTAGCTCTAATTAATAATGCCACCCCCCCACCTCTTTTACCACCCTCCCTAATCTTATTGAAACATCTATAACCAGGGACCTCCAACAACCATTTCTGCCCCTCTTCTATCCAAGTTTCCGTGATGGCCACCACACCGTAGTCCCAAGTACCGATCCATGCCTTAAGTTCACCCACCTTATTCCTGATGCTTCTTGTGTTGAAGTACACACACTTCAACCCATCTCCGCGCCTGCAAGTACTCTCCTTTGTCAGTGTTCCCTTCCCCACTGCCTCATTACACGCTTTGGCGTCCTGAATATCGGCTACCTTAGAGAAGTAGATGGAGGAGCGGCACGTTTCCTACGATAAGGAGGACGTTGAAATAGACAATGCTGAGGAGGTCATTGAGGGAGAGTTTGTTGGGCAACAAGCAGTAATAATATCCTGAAGTGGTAGACAAGCTTGGGATGTGCTACTTGCCACTAGATTGATGGAGGTGATGGGGACATCCAATGGGGACATCCCATTATCTTCACATAGCTTCTAAGAACATTGCTCTCCCGTATGACTGATGGCAGTACATACCCTCTGTGGTAAGGCTCCTGTCATTGGGACACTGTGGTTGCCCATAGTCCCTACATTGCAGGAGGATCATGATCACTTGCAGTGGGGGCAGTGCAATCCCTCACAGAGATTCTGTGAATGGCTGATTCCTGTCTCACTGATGGTGGCTTGCTTGCTCTCAATGACTCAGGTCATATCATGGCAATGCAATGGGTAAAATGTCACCTCTCCTGATCTAATGTCATCCTTTGTGAGCTGTACCCTTGTGGTTCAGTGTCACTGAGGCTGAGGCATATGCAGCTCAAAGAGCACACAATTGACAATGGCTGGAATGAGTGACACCATCCCTGTACATTGTGGGAGATATCCTCATTCCCTGCAAGAAACAGGCATATCTGCTTTGTTTAGTCATTTGAACGGATGCCACCAATGGGCTGGAAACTTTGCATAAAGCACATGGAGAATGCCCTGGAGCACGCTGCCTTTTTCTGGTGCAGGAATCAAGTTTTTAGGTTGGAACTAGAGGAACACAGCTCATTAAACCAAGGTGTATAGAAAGGATGCAATTAGTGAGAGTTTATTTACAGAGTTGTGTGGTAAAATGGACATCAGCCTGAAATTTAGGTTTGATATAAATTGGACACTTTAAATTAAGAATTGGACATTTTAAATTAAACCACAGTCAGCTCCAGGCTGGCCTGATCGGAATTCGAACAGCCAAGTTCAAATCCACTAAACAGAGACAGACAGTCGGGACAGATCTGGGCCTGCCCTGTCAACAAGACATCAGGAGATAATCGGTCCCATTCACATGGATCGATTCTTGGGGATTGCTCAGATAAAGCTAGACTTTCTGACACCCAGTTTACCATATGTGGAGTAATATTATGTGCGAGCAATACACCTTGAGATGGACCAGTGGGGGTGAGTTCTTGGTGTCCTACGGAGTTGCAGTTGGCAACTCCATTGGGTGTCGAAACCTCCGCCCCAAGAACTCATTGACTGAGGGCCAAAGGACCTTCTGCAAAGGCACCAGAGTGGTATAGGATTGACCGTCAGGACACTCCCCAGCAAAGACTTGGCGCAGAGTTAACAGAGAAGATTCAACCACAGAGCAGAGAACAGAAGGAAGCAGCTTGCGAGATACATCTTTGCGGATGAAGGCCCTGAGACAACCAAAACTGAGAATTTGGACCCGCAGCTTGACCAAGTTCATTGGCATGGGTAGTATTAAGAATTTTGTTATAACCTGCCTGCTTACCACTGGCTGGGGACTAAAGGCAATCCCACAATCCTTAGGGAGTATGAGCTTCCCCAATGAGGGGGGCGGAGAAATCATTAGCAGATTCCCTGCATAAATAAAGCTGGCCAGTATGGAACCAGCTGGAGAGGAGAGAGCAGCAAGGGAGTTACTGCTGCTGTTGTATATATATATGTTATTGTAAATAAATGTCATTTCTTTCCATTCTACAACTCGTGCTGGATTCTTTCGTGGCCCTCACAAAAGGATTATTATTAGTTGGGATAATTTAAGGGGGGTAACTGTTTTAGTGTGTTTAATAATACATTTGGTTGAATCATAAACTTGTATTTGTCCTTTGTTCATCCTGCAAATAAGGGCACAGGGTAAAACATTTGAATAATAATAATCTTTATTAGTGTCACAAGTAGACTTACATTAACACTCCAATGAAGTTACTGTGAATATCCCTTGGTCACCACACTACCGCGCCTGCTCAGGTACACAGAGGGAGAATTCAGAATGTCCAATTTACCTAACAATAGAATAGACTGGTCGAAGTGTCTGAACTTTTAAAGATGACAAGTGGCGTCCCTTTGGGTGGTTTTCGATATGAAGCGACATAGTTGCTCCAAATTCAAATCCATCAATCTTGTATTCTCCAACACTCAGCCTGAGCCTGAATTAAGAAGGCAGTCGCCCTACGTGATGCCCAGAATTCAAGAGGGTGGACGAGAGTACAGGTATCCGACCAGTAAATTGGGCCATAAACCAGGTGTTTGTAACACGAGGTGAACAAACTGCCTAGTTAGACATAGGATAGTGAAGGGAGTTGAGTAAACTCTGTGGGAGGGAATTTAGTGCAAATCAGACCCCTACCCTGGTTCATTCCCACACGCCCGTAACGAACCCTAGAGAGAGTAAGAGTTAGACATGGCCAGCCGCACTGAATGGAAGGGAACCCTGAGGGGTTATTTAAATAAGAAATGGGCCAAATGTGTGGAGTGAGCTAACACTCTAATATCAGATCTGGGATCCGAAGGCAAAGTTTGTTGGGACTACACCCATAAAGAGGTGGACAGACCGGCTTCCAAGGTAAGTAAGATTGCAATCGCTAGTTGTTTGGAGCGGCTCTGCGGGAGAGGCTGAGTTTTTAAAAGCTAAACAAGAGTTAGTGCCTGAGCGAGATCGAAAAATTTAAATCTTAACTGATCGTAAAGAGAGGGATAATGTGCGCATATACAGCAGAATCCGGGGATAGTGACCCAGGGGCAGAGGGGGAAGAGAGAGGAGAAAGCCTGCGAGTATGCTGACCTGATAATGGGTGGGAATTCCCAACCTCATTCCAAACAATAACACCAACACCGCCCCTAAAAAATTCCCCAGCCTAATGAATCTGCTCACCACCAGCCAGTGTGTCAGACAGAATGCCAATGTTACATATGTATCCCTATCCACCGGGACGGAGCTCGCCGACATCGCTAAAACAATTGAGGTATTTATACTAACCGGGGATCCAAATGCCTTTTTTGACACAAGACAACAGAGGTTCTTAAACGGGTAGGTGTTGTGGAAGAGGTAGCAATCATCTTTATGTGTTTAAGCCCAGCAATACGCTCTGCCTTGCCCGATCCTCAAAATGTGGCCGGGGCCACGCAAGAAGAAATTAAATGAAATGAAATGAATGAAATGAAATGAAATCACTTATTGTCACAAGTAGGCTTCAAATGAAGTTACTGTGAAAAGCCCCTAGTCACCACATTCCGGCGCCTGTTCGGGGAGGCTGGTATGGGAATTGATCCGTGCTGCTGGCCTGCCTTGGTCTGCTTTCAAAGCCAGCGATTTAGCCACCCGGTGCAAGGCAGAAGTATTAATCAACGTGGGAAATAGTAGAGAGGACCCAGTGAACGGCCTAAATTAGAGTAGACAGAAGAAAGGGGAACATGCAACGGCATACAACAGCTGTTTATGGACACAGTTGCCTATTTTTGGGCGGTTAATCGACATCCCAAATCCATGAGGGCGGGGAAAATGATCCCCGTCCGTACAAACTCAAACCCCACTCTGGTATAGTGGAACGAGGGGGGAGAAAGGAATAGGGGACATAATCAGAGGATGCCTGCCTCCATATGCTCCTCTCAACCCCAGAAGCAGAGATCAGTCCAGAGCGGACCCCAAGTATTTACCTATCCAATGGCGGAACTACAACTGCAGCTATACAGACCACTTTGTTGGAGTGTGCAGGGAACCCCGACAACAGCTGTAAACACACCCAAGGTATCAAGACCAAAGGCCCCGACCAATACCACTGGAGGAACATGCCCGACAAGCCATGGTAACCCCAGGAGAGGAACCCGAAAACCCATACAACCTGTATCTGCAACTAGACACAGAACTGAGCGCGTCAGGACTCACCAACTTGGGTATGTAACGTCAAGGGGGATAGTGTAGGGAGAGCCCTCGTGTACAAGGCGAGGTAAGAGGCCACTCTGTCCTGTTCCTGTGGGACACAGGAGGATCCCGCACCATCCTCAATACATCTTGCGACCTGGGTAACATATGGCGCACTTGAAAAAGGATAATGTTGAGTGGCTTCCACAGGCCATTTGCAGGAAGGGCCAAAGACAGAACCATTGGAATTCAGGATAGAGGATGTGGTGTGCTACCACCAAGCCATCTTAGTCCATCAGCAACAGCTTCTGGTCGATTCCCTCAGACCGGCAATGTCAGTATACGTTCAAGGGCAACAATATATTTGGACGTGCCTGCCACAGGGCTTTGTCATGTGAGAGTACCTTTAAGAAATGGGTGCTTAAGAAATGTACCTTTAAGAAATGGGTGTTTATCAGTGATGTCAGAGTGTGAGTGGAGCTGGGCTGTCTGTCCGCTTTTTACTTTCGTTTTAGGCTGTTTGCTGCAGGGTGTGTTTTAGTTTTGTTTTCAGTGTTGGAGCTGAAGCCAGACCAAGCAGGTATACTGCTGTTCTCTCTGCCATCAAAAAACTATCTCTTGATCATTTGGTGAATTCAGAATTATAAATGTTCTCAGTAGTGAATGTAAACCTAATGTGCTTCTGTTAAAAGGTGTTTCTTTTGTCTTCTGGATGTTGTTTGGGAAGTTCTTAATCATTACTTATGGTTGTATTCTTTGGTGGTTGTATTTGAATTAATGATTGCTAAGATGTTCACTCTTTTTAAAAAAAATGTTAACTTGAGTTCATAGAATAAACATTGTTTTGCTTTAAGAAATACTTTTCCATTTTGGCTGTACCACCCCTGTAGAGTGGGCCGTGTGCTCCTCATACCACAATCTATTAAAAGTTGTGGGTCTGGTGAACTCCATGAGACACTTTGCGATTCTCTAAACCCTGGCCCATAACAAATTGGGGGCTCGTCTGGGATACAAGTCTATCTGTTGGATTGGCGTAGTGAACTTAAAAACAGTGAGGGGTGAGCATATTGTGGTTGCTTATCAGGCGTGGTATTCTAGTTTAAGTGGGGAGTGTGTTGTGGACAATGGCTCTTTCAGAGGCTCTGAAGTTTTTGGGGGTGGACACAGTCACACGCAGCACCTTACGGACAGAGACTAAAAGCAGACTGTTAGATTTGGCAAAAACATTGCAGTTAACATTACCTGACAAAATGCAAAAATATGAGGTAATAATGGTGGTGGCTATGCATTTAAAGTTGTCTGAGATACAGTTTGATTAATTGGAAATGGCAAAAATTCAGTTACAAATTAAACAAATGGAACATGAGAAAGAATTAAAGCAGCTTGAATACGAAAGAGAGGAAAAAGAGAGAGAGAGGAAAAATAAAAGGAGAGAGGAAAGGAGAAAAGAAAGAATAGCCTTAGCAGAACAAAAAGAAAGAGAAAGGGAGATACAGATCAGGGGAAAAGATAAAGAGAGAGAGTTTGAACTTCAGAAAATGGCCATGAAACATGACAGTCAGTTAAAATTGGCCGACACAAAGGGAAACGTACAGTTGGATGATAGTGATGAGGATAGTGAGAAAGAGCGTCAAAGTCGAAGGCTTGTTGGGGATCCATTTAAATATGTCCATGCATTGCCAAGGTTTGCCGAGAAGGAGGTGGAAGCCTTTTTCATTTCATTTGAGAAGGTGGCTAAACAAATGAAATGGCCACAGGACATGTGGGTATTACTGATTCAAACAAAGCTCATAGGTAGGGCTAGTGAAGTGTTTGCATCACTACCGGAGGAGGTATCTGGGACTATGAGGAGGTGAACAAATCCATCTTAGGTGCATATGAACTAGTGCCTGAAGCCTACAGAAAAAGGTTTAGAAATTTAAGGAAAGAATTTGGTCAAACATACATGGAGTTTGAAAGGCTCAAACAGAGTAATTTTGATAGGTGGATAAGGGCTTTGAAAATAGACCAAACATATGAAGCTCTCAGAGAAATTATACTTTTGGAGGAGTTTAAAAATTCAATTCCTGATGTAGTGAGAACTCATGTGGAAGAGCAGAGGGTTAAAACTGTGAGGTTAGTAGCAGAAATGGCAGATGATTATGAATTAGTTCATAAATCAAAGCTTGGTTTCCAACATCAGTTTCAGCCTGTGAGGGATAGAAACTGGGGTCATGAGAAATACTCAAGTGGTAAAAGTAAAGGTGATCTGATGGGAGATAATAAGGAGAGTGTACCTCAGATTAAAAAAGAAATCCAGGAGGGTGGAAGAGACATGAAAAGTTTTCAATGTTTTCACTGTAATAAACTGAGCCATGTAAAGTCACAGTGTTGGTGGTTGAAGAAAAGGACTGGGAAGGCTGATGTGGTAAAACAGGATAAGACAGTGGGGTTTGTTAAAGTTGTAAAGGAAAGTCCAAGTGAAGCAAAGGAGGTGCAAAAGATTGTACAGCCTGATCAAGAGGTGATTGATAAGGTGCCAGATGTCTTTAAATAATTTACTTTGTGTGGGTAAAGTTTACTCATGTGTATCAGGAGGAGCAGGTAAAGAAGTCACAATATTAAGAGATACGGGAGCTAGTCAATCTTTAATAGTAAGAGATGAGGAGTTATGTAGTTTGGGAAGAATGTTGCCAGAAAAGGTGGTAATATGTGGAATTCAGGGTAAGAGGAGTAGTGTTCCATTATATAAGGTAAGGTTGGAAAGTCCAGTGAAGAGTGGTGAAGTGGTAGTAGGAGAAATAGAGAAACTATCTTGTCCAGGAATACAGTTTATCTAGGGTATTGATATAGCTGGATCGCAGGTGGGAGTGATGCCTACTATGGTCGATAAGCCAGTGCAAAATCAGACAACTGAAGTGTTGAAGGACGAATATCCTGAGATTTCTCCAGATTGTGTAGAAACAAGGTCGCAAAGTCACAGGTTAAGACAAGAGGAGAAATCAGAGAGTGAAGATAAAGGTGAAGTGCAATTATCAGAAACGATTTTTGATCAGATGGTTGGAAAAGATCAGGCGGAGAATGAGGCAGATATCTTTAGTTCAGGAAAATTGGCGGAGTTACAACAGAAAGATGTAGAAATAAAACGGATGTATCAGAAAGCATACATCGAAGAGGAATCTGAGTGTATACCAGAGTGTTATTACCGTAAAAATGATGTTTTGATGAGAAAATTGAGACATTTACATATGCAGGCGGCTGAAAAGTGGGCAGACGTTCATCAAGTAGTATTGCTGGTAGGATATAGAAAAGAGGTGTTGCGAGTTGCACATGAGGTACCAGTGGAAGGTCATTTGGGAATGAGGAAGACTCAAACTAAAATCCAAAAACATTTTTATTGGCCTGGACTACATAAAGATGTAGTTAAATTTTGTCAATCATGTCACACATGTCAAATGATAGGGAAACCTCAAGCAGTGATAAAACCAGCGCCCTTAATACCCATTCCAGCATTTGAGGAACCTTTTACAAGGGTCCTAATTGATTGCGTAGGGCCGCTTCCTAAAACAAAAAGTGTGAATCAATATCTTTTGACTATAATGTGTCTACTAGGTTCCAGAGGCCATTCTAGTCCGTAATATTACAGCTAAAAAGATTGTGGAGGAATTACTTAAATTCTTTACTAGATATGGACTACCCACAGAAATACAATCAGATCAAGGATCAAATTTTACCTCCAGGTTATTCAAAGTAGTTATGGATACCTTAGGAATAAAACAATTTATATCAATTGCGTACCACCCAGAATCGCAGGGAGCGTTAAAAAGGTAGCATCAGACATTAAAGACAATGTTGAGGGCTTATTGTCAAGATTATCCAGAGGATTGGGACAAAGGAATTCCATTCGCACTGTTTGCAATTAGGGATGCACCTAATGAGTCAACCAAATGTAGTCCTTTTGAAATGAAATGAAATGTTTGAACTAATTTTTGGTCATGAGGTAAGAGGACCACTTAAATTGATGAAGGAAAAATTGGTGAGTGAGAAATCAGAAATTACATTATTGGATCACGTGTCAAATTTTCGGGAACGATTAAATAGAGCAGGTGAATTGGCTGGACAACATTTAAAAGTTGCACAAAATGTGATGAAACGGGTAGCGGACAAGAAATCCAAAGTTAACAGTTTTGCCAGTGGCATAACGTTTTTGTATTGTTACCAGTGGCAGGTGAACCTTTAAAAGCAAGGTTGTGTGGACCTTATCAGATTGAAAGGAAATTAATTGAGGTGAATTATATGGTAAAAACGCCGGATAGAAGGAAAACTCACTGAGTGTGTCATGTGAATATGCTTAAAAGGTACTTTGAAAGGGAAGGAGAGAAAAAGGAGGAGGTTTTAATGATTCTAACTCAAAGTGACAAACCAAATCCAAATGACTTGGAATTTGACCTAACTCAAATTAAATTGGAAAACGAGGATGTTCTTAAAAATTGGGATAAATTGTTGAGTTACCTTCCAAAGGAAAAACGAACTGACCTGAAAGAGTTATTGATGTCACGTGGGCAAGTTTGTATAGAAATATTGGGAAGTACTAAAATGGCTACACATGATGTAGATGTGGGAAATGCTGTTCCAATCAAACAACATCCATATAGACTTAACCCTTTAAAATTGGCACATGTTAACAAAGAGATTGAGAGTATGCTTAAAAATGGCATAATTGAAGTGGGTTGCAGCCAATGGAGCTCACCCATAGTGATGGTACCAAAACCAGACGGTACCCAACGGTTGTGTGTGGACTATAGAAAGGTTAATGCAGTTGCAAGAACGGACTCTTATCCTATCCCACGTTTGGAGGATTGCATTGAGAAAGTGGGACAATCAGCTTTTATTATATTGTGCGGTGTACATCGAGAACGTGGGACAGTCAGATTACCCAATTGTGCGGTGTACATCGACGATCTGGTAATTTTCAGCCAGACATGGACAGAACATTTGAAACATCTGATGGAGTTATTCGATCGGCTTCAGGAGGCGGGTTTGGTGATAAACCTAGCCAAAAGTGAATTTGGAAAAGCCCAAGTCACTTTCCTTGAGGAGTTTCCGATACCCTCAAGACAAAGGGAAATAATCCGATTTCTTGGCATGAGTGGATTTGATCGAACATTTGTGCAAATGTTTTGTAGTGTGATTGCTCCACTGTTGGACTTGCTGAAGAAACGTCAAAAAATTTCAGTGGACAGTGGACTTTCAACAGGCATTTGACAGCCTGAAAGCTGTGATAACCAATGCTCCTGTGTTGGAGAATTACAAAGGATTCTGTGATCAGATTGAACTAAAGTATCTGACTTTAAAGAGACATGCCGAGGCGTAGCGGAATGGACAGATCGTGCAGAGACTTTCTTGTTCAAAGAGACTGTCAATCGAGAAGGATTTCAGTTGGAAGAAGAATTTTTAAAAATGGACTATATTATTATACCTGTTTGCGTGTGTTGTTTTTTGAAACGAAAAAGTACATTTACTCTGTGCGTTTCTTAAAGGATAGTGAAAAGGTGAAAAATGAAACCATCTTGAAGTTGATGTTTTTTTTTCTTGGGGGGAGGTGGCATATGAGAGTACTTTAAAGGAATGGGTGCTTAAGAAATGTACCTTTACGAAATGGGTGTTTATCAATGACGTCAGAGTGTGGGTGGAGCTGGGCTGTCTGTCAGCTTTTTACTTTTGTTTTAGTCTGTTTGCTGCAGGGTATGTTTTAGTTTTGTTTTCAGTGGTTGGAGCTGGAGCCAGACCAAGTAGGTATACTGCTGTTCTCTCTGCCATCAAAAGACTATCTCTTGATCATTTGGTGAATTCAGAATAATAAATGTTCTCAGTCGTGAATGTAAACCTAATGTGCTTCTGTTAAAAGGTGTTTCTTTTGTCTTCTGGATGTTGTTTGGGGAGTTATTAAGCATTACTTAGTGTTGTATTCTTTGGGGGTTGTATTTGAATTAATGGTTTCTAAGATGTTCACTGTATGTTTTAAAAAGGTTAACTTGCGATCATAGAATAAACATTGTTTTGCTTTAAAAAATACTTTTCCATTTCTGCTGTACCACACCTGTAGAGTGGGCCGTGTGCTCCCCATACCACAATCTATTAAAAGTTGTGGGTCAGGTAAACTCCATGATATACTTTGGATTCTCTAAACCCTGGCCCATAACAGCTTCCATAACACATCCTCCATATTCCACCAAAGACTCGCAAAGGATCTGGAAGGGTTTTAAAAACCTGAATGTTTGGTTCAGTATGTGGGCAATCTCCTCCTCCAGACCAAAGCCAGGGAGATGAAACACCTTAAACTGTGAAAAGAACAGCTGAACCTCCTCACTATGCTAGGCCAAAAAGTGAACCCCAAGAAAGCCCAGATTATGAGATCACAAGTCTCATGCCTGGGGACAGTAGTGACCGAGGGGAAACATGAAATAGAAAGGAAGTGAATCGAGTCGGCAACATGCCTTCTCTTACCAAAGGACGTGAGCTCATTGCTCTTCTGGTTTAGCACACTGGGCTAAATAGCTGGCTTTTAAAGCAGACCAAGGCAGGCCAGCAGCACGGTTCAATTCCCGTACCAGCCTCCCTGAACAGGCGCCGGAATGTGGCGACTAAGGACTAGGAAGCCTACTTGTGACAATAAGCAAATTTTCTTTTCCTTTCTAGGGTTGGTGGGTTACTGCGAACCACATCGAGGGTGTTGCCACTAAAGCCAGCCCCTTTCAGACATTTGAAAAAAGAATGCCCTGTGGGGATGGACGGAGCGCCTCACACAGGCTGTCTAGGAGTGTAAACAGGCCAAGACGCAGGCCCAGCCCTCCAAGTACCCATTCCAGACCTCCCATTTGCACTGGAAGCAGTGGCCATGGACAGCACACTTGCTGGCATATTTCTGCAAGAGTGCCACAGCAGACTCGGCCGGTGGCCTATGCCTCCCTACTCCTAACCCCAGTCAAACAGGGTTTCCCAGTATGCAAGAAAGACCTTTTAGTGGTTTTCTGGACAGTGTGAAGTTTTCAGCCTAAAACCATTAACTCTATTCTCATGGTGCACACCCTAATGCAGCTATTGTTGGGCAGCCGGATCGAGGATGGGAAGGTTAGTCAAAACCATATAGTGCGCTGACCCTTGTGCTCCAGGACTGTAACATCGTGTAAAGCATACCCACCTTCCTAGTGGATATTGTTATGAGCCAGGGTTTAGAAAATCCAAATTATATCATGGAGTTCAGCTGACCTACAACTGCTTATTGATTTTGGTTACGTTAGGCACAAGGGCCTACCTTTCAGGTGTTCTTCAACAGAGGCCTTCAGCAATTTTAATCAAAAACGTTTATTCTATGAATCTAGTTAACATTTTTATAAACACACACAGTAAGCATTTTTATCAACTACCAACATAAATATCCCACACAGCTACAGTAATCTACATATAACCCTTAATAAAATCCCCCTTTAGCTGTTCCAATTTAATAACAAGATCCCATAAACCAGAACACCCTTTTCAAAGGTGGGGCCCAGACCACAGCACTCTAGGCCTGGTAGGGATGCTCCTGTTTCCTTTCCAAAACAGCAGGTTTGAATTTCTTCTAGAAAACAGTCATTTATTTTCAAGTTATCAAGCAGTCTTTACAGTTTTTAAAATGCAGCTAGAGAAAAAACCTTCTCTAAACCTGTGCAGAACAAACCAGTTCAAACTCAAAGCAAAAGTAAAACTAACTCCCACACCACAGCCCAGCTCCACCCACACAATGACGTCACTGAAGTCATGTGAAAATACAAAAACATTTCTTAAAGGGGCACTCCCATGACAATATGTTGAGTTACGGAAGGCAACCTCATGATTGCAAAGTCACGGCAATAAATTACACCAAGGGGCCATTTGTGCCAAACCAAAAGGGGGGAGGACCATGGGAAACAGATAACCAGACCCTAAAAATATTTGTAGATGGAATCTGTATGGTGGAGGATTGGAACAGAATACAGGGTGCGGTATTTATGTGGTAGACCAGCAAGGCAAGCTCCTGAGGGAGATAGCCTTAAAACTTCCTACCCAGATGTGCGCCCAGGGTGCAGAGTTAACAGCCAAAAGCTTACCTAATCAACCACCTTGACCAGTTCCCCACACTAGCAGACACACACTCAGACAGCATGTTGCCTACAATAGTTTAACTGAACCCCTGCCACCATGGGAAGCAAGGGTATTTGCCTTGGCAGATGGGAAACCTTTACTATCTGCACCCTTACTAAAACATTTTTCAGACAACCCAAGGACGTCATCCTTAAATTTAAGACCCACAGTAGAACTTCCCCAGTTGGGAACATAAGGGTAAACAAATTGGCCAAGCAGGGTGCCTAGGAGGAGGACCCTGGTAATCCCCTGTTACCGAACGAATCAATGCCGTGACTGTCAGCCAGACTAAGGTTGAAGACCGTAAACAGGCCAGGAGCAGCAACCAGGACCTGAAACAAATTCAGGAAGGAGCACACCCGTCCTCCTTTGACAAATGGTGGGATACACTCAACTAGTCCTTAAGGGTGGCCTGTACGTGGTCCTGACCAGGGGCCGCAAACAAATCATTTACTAAAATCACAATGTTCAGGGCCACAAATGGCAGGAGCCATGGGTGAGGACATTAAGGGATCATGCTGGTGGTCAAGACATAGACCAAGGCGTGTGGTGTTACGTCGATAACCGTAAAGTCTATGCCCAAAGCAATCCCGAATAATATGCTCACAGGATATCTATACTTTAATAACATGGTGGCAGTCAAGGTCAGGGCACCATTTGAACTGTCGATTGCACTCTATAAAGCTGTTTGTTATTAAATGCTGGTTCTTCAACTTGACTTTGGAATCCGTCATCAAATGCATAACTGTGTTGTCATCAACTAGGATATCATAGCCATGAGCCACTAAGGGACATCCGACCCATGGAAGGCCCCTGGACTAAGTTATAAATTGATTGCTACCGCCCGGCACGGGAGAATACAAATACATCCTGGTCGTTATTGACACTTTTAGTAAGTCGGTTCAGGCCTTTCCCACTTGAACCAATACAGCCAAAGTCATGGCAGACATCGTAGTGCAGCAAATCTTCACTAGGATTGGCCAGGCAGATTTTACATTTTAGCTTCAACCTTGACCCAGGGCAAAATGTAATGTGTACCCTGAAATAAAATTCAAACAGTAGTTTGAACAAGTTTTGAGTTCGCATATGCTGCCTAGACATACTTTGCATAGCTTTTCCTTTGCTATTTATTTTTCACAGGTCTGCAGCTCCCTGAGACAGATCTGCAATGACTGACCCTTGAAGGAGCACAGTAAAGCACCAGCCCATACACTCCCTGTTCTCGGCACCCGCCCTCTTCCTCCTCTTCCTGGCAGCACTCAGCCTTTCAGAGGGCGTGTTTCATGCTGGATGGCCGTCCTTTTGGACACTAAGGAGCAATTTACCATGGCCAATCCTCCTAACCAGCACATCTTTGGACTGCACATCTTCTGTTGTAGAAGTGCTTGGTGCTTGCTCTAGTTGTTTACAGCTGCCAAAGTCTACATGGCACGAATACACAAAGGCACTAAAGGACCTTTTGCTAAATTCAAGGTCCGTCACTCAGGTTGCTCAAAAATGTGGGTGCACTAAAAAGCAATCTCCTTGCAGTGCAGCATAGTTTGAAGAATGACCAGATGTCACAGTGAGCAGGAGAAGTGGCTGGAAGATGGAGGAGATGGAGCAAGGAGAAAGAGCTTTCAGCAGGAGGCTATATCTGCACGGGGGATATCGGGGAGCAATTCTCTGAAGTGGCTCCCCGTCCACCAACTCTATCATTGCACCCTCCTGGCTGATGCATCCAGCAATCAACATTGCAGCTCCATTAAAATTAGTAGGTAGCAAAAATGATGACGTATTGTCTCAGTTCATGGACAAGGGTTAACTTTGTATTACTATCCTCAAACTAGTTTCATAGAATCATAGAATTCCTACAGTGCAGAAGGAGGCCATTTGGTCCATCAAGTCTGCACCGACCCTCCAAAAGAGCACCCTACCTAAGCCCAAACCCCCGTAATCCCACCTAACCTTTGGCCACTTAAGAGACAATTTGGCATGGACAATCCATCTAACCTGCACATCTTTGTCCTGTGAAGGAAACTAGAGAACCCAGAGGAAACCTCACTCAGACACGGGGAGAGCATGAAAACTCCACACAGGCAGCAAATTAGGAAATGAGTAATAGGCAAAAATGTCTTATGATAGGACTGTAAACTAGACAACTAGTTTAATATACCATTTTCTTTCTGCTTTTGCACAAGACATGAAGTTTTCTGTTGGAATCCTTCAGGCCAACATAATTAGTGACTATATTTGTTACAGAATACAATATTAAATAGTGCATATAAATACAGGGATTAAGGGAGCTTCATTACCACATTGCATAGTTGCTGATTAACAAATATAAATGTAGCCTGTCCTGAAAATTCTAATCATTGTCTGTCATTTTATTCAGAGCAAGTGTTTGTGCTCGAATAGAGTCTTAACTACAGTTATTTGATTTTATTACAGCACAAAATTCCATAATGACATTGGTGTTAATATTATATATGCTGAAATTTTAGAAACAAAAAGCTGGAAGAGGTTGTGGGTGGTGTGAGCAAGAATCACCTTGTTGTTCTGCTAAGGCATCTTTGCAAGACAGTGTTGCCAACTATAATGGTGCATAAAGTGAATTGACAAGGCGTGCGGATCACACTTCATGACCAATCTGCAACGCTTGGTATTGAAGTAGGTAGCACGCAGACTTGGTGCGGCATACACATTTGTTTAATTGTAACATTGGTCTGAGTTGGGCGCTCAGCAGTCTGTGTTGAAGGCATATGGTGCACCCATTCTGCTCTTCCTATAGGCAGTCTGTTCCTCACAAAGGGAAGCAGTGCTGCATCATGGAAGGCTGCTGCTAAATTCTACTGCTGCAATTCAAAACAAGAATAATGAAACTTGCGGGTTCTAATAAGGCTCTTGAGGCCTTAGTGTTGGAGATGGGCAGAAGGAGAGAGGCCATTTCTTCCATGGAAGAGCAAGGACACATTCAACTGTCAGAAGGAAATGGGTACAGGTAATCAGGGAGTCAGTGCAAGGAGTCTGGTCCCAAGGACCTAGCAGCAAGGTCACACGAAGTGTAATGACGTTTGGTTCAACGTCAGGGAATGCATCATCATGTGAAATCGCCTATCCATTGCACCACCAACCTCTCACGCTGCTCAATGAACCAAACTTCAATCACTCACTCAGCAGATTCCCTAGTACCCAGGACAAGGGGACAAGGATGACTGCATTTCTTGGACCCTCTGAAGGAGATATGAGGCTGTTGCATCACTGAGACCATTGAACATGATGGCATGTTCCTGCCTTATGCCCTTTCCCAACTTCTAGTCCACCCTTATCCTTCTATCTGGCATGATATGCAAACTGCTGATAGTGTAACCATGGGCCATTTGCTTTCCACCATTGCCTCACCCCAATCGTCCTCTCTCTGACTGTGTGCTTTCACATATCCATGTACTGCCACCCACCTCGCTATAGTACACCCAGAAGGAAGAAAGAAAGTAACATTTCACCACTGGTGGAGACTCAGCCACTTGATCTGACACTTAGTCACAAGTTCACATATTGGCACCTCACGTAACTTAGAGATGAGTATAGAGTTGGGCTCTGGATGTGGTAAGTTACTGGGCATGGGTGGGCTATGGCTAGGCCTGGGGGTAATGATATTTATATGCCAGCTTGCATGCAGGGTGTCTTGGCTGGTCTACCAGACAGCCTCTTTTGCTGCTCCCGGGAGCGGGAAGCAAGTTGGGTGGGGCACATAATTGGAGGAGAGGGGAGTCTCATATATGATAAAAGAGGTGGAGCAGATAATGGGAGGGATGAGGGTCAGGTTGGGCATGGGGATGGTAACAAGTGGAGGCTCAGAGGGGACAGAAAGCACGTGGAGGGTGATGGATGTAGGCTCCAGAGTAACAGTGGGTGGGTGAGGCGGGGGGGAAGGGACGTGGCGTGGGGGGACCATGGTCACAACACTAGCAGCAGCTTGCACACCATGCCAGGTAACAGGATAAGGGTAAGGGTTAATTGGGAGTTGGGAGGAGGCATAAAAATGGGAGAAGGAACATACCGTACATGTGGATCCTCAGAGTGGGAGGGAGAGTCTTTTCAGATCAACGTAGTTAAAGGTGCGCACAATTGATCAACTAAAGGGAGACCCTAATAATCATAAATCAACTGCAAGAGAACCATGTTCACACATGTTCTCCTCTCTATGCTGAAGCCGACATGGCAGCAGGTTTGCTCCTTGGCTCATGGATTTAATAACATTGAAATCCCAGCAAGGTCAGTGCTGCAATGACATCTGCACTGCAGGACAACTCAAAGCGATCAAGGAAGGGGGGGAGGGTGTTGGGGAATCAAGAAAGAGATGGAGCGAGGGAGGCAGGGGCTAGCTCCTCAGGGCCAGCAAGGGTAGGGGAGGGGGACAGCAAAGTGCTGGTTTAGAACTTTGAGGGTCCCAGGTAGATGGTCAGCACTGTTACTGGGTAGGTGGTACCATCTATGATGGCAAGGCAAGGTCTCTTGAATGGGTCTCGACTGTGACAGAGGGAAGTCCAATAGTTTTTGAGTGAAGGTGCTTGAACATGGCTTTCATTATCCCAGTCAATACAGCAGTCTCCATACACATGGATATATGAATGAGAGAAGATCGCGGCTGGATTCTTTGGTCCACAGCCACATCTTTCTCAGCAGTGTGCCATTTGCTGGTGGTGTGATTCTCTACTTGTCAATGGGATTTCCCGTTGAACCCACCCCACACCGCTGGGAAACCCGCAGGCGGAGGGTGCGCTGCCGCAAGGTCCAGAGAATCTCATTGGCCAGAGAATTCCAGCCGTCATCTGTGTTCCTCCAGGATGGGCTTCACCATGTTGGGGTGGGAGAGGCCAAGGGTAGACCAGTGCTATGTACAAGGCTTCTTTTTTTGTTTTAAATTCTCCTCCTTTTTTACATTTTCTCCCACATTTACACCCATCAACAATAAACAATAGTCAGCAAGATATGTCAGTCCCCATAATAACAACGATCCCATCTGCCCACCAACCCTCAAACCTCAGCCCACATGTTTACATAAACAAATGACAAAAAGGAATCAGGGATTACCCATAGTCACCCTTAATCTACACAGCCCCCCCCCCCCCCCACCCACCCCCCTAGCTAATGTTCGATGTTATCCAGTTCTTGAAAGTGCATAATAAATAGTGCCCATGACTTGTAGAACCCCTCCGAGCTTCCCCTCAGTTCGAACTTAACCTTCTCAAGGGTCAAGTATTGCAACAGGTCCCCCCGCCACGCCAGGGCACAGGGTGGAGAGGCTGCTCTCCATCCCAGCAGGATCTGCTTTCGGGCGATCAACGAGGCGAAGGCTATGATATCTGCCTCCGCTCCCGTTTCCAACCCTGGCTGGTTCGACACCCCGAATATGGCCTCCTGGGGACCCGGGTCCAGTTTCACACGCACCACCTTGGAAATTCCCCTAAACACCTCCTTCCAGCTAGCTTTGGACAGGACCAAAACATATGACAGGACCAAAACATAATGTACAAGGCTTCTAATTGGCTGATATGCTCAAGGCTGGAGAGACATATTCAAAGCATATGCTGACTAAATGAATCACTGTAATTTGTTCACAGATCACCTCAGGCATATATAGTGCTGGCTACAGGAACTCTGAACTTCTACTATCTATGGTCCAGCTCCAGAGAAAGTGGTGGGGGTACCGACTTCCTGCCTACCCTGCCGCAAGATTCACCATACTCATCACGTATGCATATGTAATGAACTGACCAGTACAAGATTGTGTGTAGCCAGCTGTCCTGCCTCTGAGCGGAAATGACTCGCATCTGTGCCTGCCTCTCATTTTATACTAAAGACCGGAAGCTTTCTGTGGTCAGATTACCAAATTCTCTACCCTCCCTGTTAGGGGAGTCATTGCCGTTCATTGCCGAATCCAGCAACTCTCCCCAACATCTCCAAAAACACTCCAAAGACTTTGCAGAAGCAAAAGTTAAGTTAAATCAACTTACTGCAAGTTGGGTGCTTGGCACTTTAAATAATGCTTGTGGTGGGTTTCCCTTGAATCTTTACCTATGTTTTTTTGTGAGTTTCAAACATGGAACTGAGTGTCAGATCAGCTGGTATGGCTGTTTGACGTCACAAACTGAGCAGCTGCTAAACAACCAGCACATGCTTGGGACCACAAGTGAGTGTCTTTCCCAGCAGGAGGTCATTCCAGAATTGGCTAGAGGGACTGCAAACCCCACTTAGAGGGCCTCCAACTTCTCTTACAGCTGAACTTTGTGCTCTACATTTATTTTGCCCTCTCATTTTCTCTAAGTTTGTTAGGGTGTTGAACCTTGCTGCAGAAAAAAAGAGATAATTCTTCACAAATGACTCAGGTCATTGTCAGTGTAACAAATCACTGTGACTAAAAGCTCACTATAAAGTTTGATCAAGTCTTCACGAGTACAACACACCAATAGATCCAACTGGGACATTAAATGTCTGCATTGTTTATATATTAAACATATATTAACCCACTGAGCCAGCCATCTTTGATTTTATCCTGTACTTAGACATATACCAGAATGGAAGTGGATGGAACACTTACTTCATTTTTCCAGTTTTGAGCCAAGAAATGTTCAGCCACGTGAGCGGGAAGCACATTTTCCAGCAACACTCTGTTGAGGTTTTCCATGGTTTCTATCTCCTCACATTCTCTCTTAAATTTGTTCTTCCACAGGAAATCTAACCTACAGTAATATTCATTCTGTTACAAGAGGACACAAAGGTAAAGAAACGATAGACAACTTATCATCCGACCAATTTACATGTGATATTAAAAAGATTCTCAGGCAAATTAAACATATGTTAACACACTTCAGTTAATAATATGAAAACACTGTTTGTATGAGGCCAATGGTAGATGCCACAGTGAAACTCACATCTGTATAGCATATAAACAGAATGATGCTTTACAACAAAGAACAAAGGGGTATTATTGACACCAAGCATTTGGGGGGGGGAAATAGTAAATATGGTTTCTCGTATTTTGAAAGGTGAGAAGAAATGAGGCAGCAGGAACTCGGTGGGTAGAGTCCTAGATGGCTGGTGCACAAGCTAACGCCTGGCAAAGAATGAATTGGTAGCATTACTGCAATGCATGCGTGAAGAGGTTGGTCTAAAGTCCTTAGGCCTCATTATTATTGTGCAGAGCTGGATACTGTTCAGTGGATCTTAATGAAGTCTTTGTAGTCTTAAGTAGGTTAACTACTAAATGTATTTTTAAACTACAAGATCTATATACATACAGCAAAAGGGTTCAAGCTAGGAGCTGTCTCCATGCTTTTTGTATACATGGCTCACTCCAATAGTCCAAAACTCCAACACTAAGCTGATCCCGAAGTTACAGGTCTTGTGTCCTGCTCCATGATTCTGTTGGTGATACTGTACTCAGTCCTATTTTAACCCTTTATGTGCCAAACCCTTACACTACATCTCCCACTCAAGTCTTTAACCAATGTATTTCAAGTGATTGTAGTTTACCGTATATATTTACATTATCATTACTATCCCAAATCCCCACTTCAAGTTTCTGAGTTCAGAAGTTCAAGCACTCTGGAGGCCTTATAAGCCTTCCATATCTTGTACAAACTGCTCATGGAGGAGTAGTAGGCTTTGTCTTTGTAGGTCAACTCTTTTGATTTGGAGGTTGTCCAGGCACCTGGGTATTTTTTCATCTTCTTTTTCCATTCCTCAGTATTGAACCGGTCTTTGTCGACATGGCAGTTGTGATGATGAGTAGTTGTTGTTCCATCCTGTTCTTGTGGGGTGGACAAATGTTGTGCTCATCTCCATGCCATTTGTCCCTCTTAGTCTTTTGTCATGTGGGTCATCATGATGTCTTCTGTGATAGAAGATGACCATTTCTGTTATGAGGATGTGTTTGTTTTTAGTAAGTGATGCACGATCAATTGCACAAAGACTAAAGTTGGGTACAACTGTGGCTTTATTACAGTCAGATGCGTGGCCTCCTGCTGCAGCTGGCAAAATGGCAGGGCACTGGAGGTCATGCATATTTATACAGTTCTCCGTGGGCGGAGCCAGCCAGCAGGAGCTACCAGCGAAACTGTAGTGCAGGTCCTACCTCACATCTCCTATTACAGTGGTTCGCCACATTCACCCCCTGTTAAAAATGAGTCCGGCGGGGGTGACGTGAAACTATATACAATTAGTTCAATTATGTACATTGATAGGGAAAGAAAAGTCCATGTTGACGGTCTGGAGTCCGTCAAAGGTTCAGCCGGTCCGGTGCTTTGGTGCTTCGTTGCGAGCAGCGTAACGGTGGCGGCGAAGTCGGTGCTGGCGGTGGTGGAGGTGGCACCGATGGCGGTGGTGGCAGTGCTGATGCTGGTCAGTCATCGGGGAACTCCGGGAGCGTGCAGAAGTCCTCTTCCTCCTCTTGTGCGGAAAAGGGGAGGGGGGGGTCGGTCTGATGGTGTCAATAGTGGTGGCGCGGTGGAAGGTGGGGCGCATTGGTGGGGGGGGGGTGTTGGGGTGGAACCTGACGGTGCCAGTCCCTGAGTGAGACAGTATCTTGGCGGCCGTCGGGGAACTCAACATGGCATATTGAGGGTTGGCGTGGAGCAGGTGAACCCTGTCCACCAAGGGGTCCGCCTTGTCGCGTCGGACGTGCCTACGGAGAAGGACCGGTTCTGGAGCTGCGAGCCAAGTCGGGAGCGACACCCCGGATGTGGACTTCCTGGGGAAGGTAAAGACACGTACATGGGGTGTTTTATTAGTGGCGGTGCACAATAGTGACCGGATGGAGTGCAGAGCGTCAGGGAGGACCTCCTGCCAGCGAGAGGCTGGGAGGTTCCTGGACTGTAGGGCCAGCTGGACGGCCCTCCAAACCGTCCCATTCTCCCGTTCTACTTGCCCGTTTCCCCAGGGGTTGTAGCTGATCGTCCTGCTGGAGGCTATACCCCTGCTGAGCAGGAACTGACGCAGCTCATCGCTCATGAATGAGGATCCCCTTTCACTGTGGATGTAGGCGGGGAAACCGAACAGAGCGAAGATGGTGCTGAGGGCCTTGATGACGGTGGCAGACGTCATATCAGGGCATGGGATGGCGATGGGGAATCTGGAGTACTCATCGACCACACTGAGAATGTACGTGTTACGGTCGGTGGAGGGGAGGGGCCCTTTGAAATCCACGCTGAGGTGTTCAAAGGGGTGGGAAGCCTTCACCAGGCGCACGCGGTCCGGCCAGTAGAAGTGCGGCTTGCACTCTGCACAGACCTGGCAGTCCCTGGTGTTGGTCTTACTTCCTCGACGGAGTAGGGCAGATTTTGTGCCTTAATGAAGTGGTACAACCGTGTGACTCCTGGATGACAAAGGCTGTCGTGCAGGGCCCGGAGTCGGTCTACCTGTGCGCTGGCACATGTACTTCGTGATAGGGCGTCTGGAGGTTCGTTGCGTTTGCCGGGGCGATACATAATCTCGTAATTATAGGTGGAGAGCTTGATTCTCCACCGCAAGATTTTATCATTTTTGATCTTGCCCCACTTTGTGTTGTTGAACATGAAGGCTACCGACCGTTGGTCAGTGAGGAGAGTGAATCTCCTGCCGGCCAGGTAATGCCTCCAATGCCGCACAGTTTCAATGAAAGCTTGAGCCTCCTTTGCGACGGATGAGTGCCGAATTTCTAAGGCATGAAGGGTGCAGGAAAAGAATGCCACGGGCCTGCCTGCCTGATTGAGGCTGGCGGCAAGGGCGTCGCTTTCTACTTGGAAGGGCAGTGTTTCATCGACAGCGTGCATTGTGGCCTTGGCAATATCAGCTCTGATCCGGGCGAAGGCCTGTTGGGCCTCGGCCGTCAGGGGAAACTGGGTGGACTGTGTGAGTGGGCGGGCCTTGTCCGCATAGTTTGGGACCCAGTGAGCGTAGTACGAAAAGAACCCCAGGCAGCGTTTGAGGGCCTTGGGGCAGTGCGGGAGGGGGAGCACCATGAGGGGGCGCATGCGGTCGGGATCGGGCCCCAGAACTCTGTTCTGGACCACATAGCCGAGGATAGCTATGAGGTTCGTGCTGAACACGCACTTCTCCTTGTTGTAAGTGAGGTTTAGGAGAGTGGCGGTGCGGAGAAATTTAGCAAGATTGGCGTTGTGGTCCTGCTGATCATGGCCGCAGATGGTGACGTTGTCTAGGTACGGAAACGTGGCTCGCCACCTGTACCGGTCGACCATTCGGTGCATCTCCCTTTGGAAGACCGAGACCCCATTTGAGCCGCCGAAGGGGACCCTGAGGAAGTGGTATAGGCGGCCGTCTGCCTCGAAGGCGGTGTATGGACGGTCCGATTTACGGATGGGAGCTGGTGGTAGGCGGATTTCAGGTCTACTGTAGAGAAGACCCGGTACTGTGCAATCTGGTTAACCATGTCAGATATGCGTGGGAGGGGGTACGCGTCGAGCTGCGTGTACCGATTGATGGTCTGGCTGTAGTCCATGACCATTCGGTGTTTCTCCCCAGTTTTAACTACTACCACTTGAGCTCTCCAGGGGCTGTTGCTGGCCTCGATGATGCCTTCCCGAAGTAGCCGCTGGACTTCGGACCTGATGAAGGTCTTGTCCTGTGTGCTGTACCGTCTGCTCCTGGTGGCGACGGGTTTGCAATCTGGAGTTAGATTGGCAAAGAGGGAAGGTGGGTCGACCTTTAAGGTCGCGAGGCCGCACACAGTAAGGGGTGGTAAGGGCCCGCCGAATTTCAGAGTTAGGCTCTGGAGGTTGCACTGGACGTCCAGGCCGAGGATTAGTGTAGCGCAGAGGTTAGGGATACGTGACGAATGTGAGATAAAATAGTTACTTTAGAGATATTAGTTAATGTAATGTAGAAATAAGCCACTTTGATTCTGGTTAGTTCAGAGACAAAGGATGTTAGACCGCATGGGGAAAGCAGGAAGAGGTGTGTCTACGAGAGTGATGCTGGATTGATAGGGGCCAGAGGAAGGGATTGGAAGTGAGCCAATCAGAATAGAACAAACAGGTCAGGAGGGATATAGGCTGACCTATGGGCGTCGAGTATGTGAAACTTGATACCATTTGAATTGATTTGCAGAGATCCCTTTGTCTCTTTGTTCATTCGCTTTCTGGGATGTAGGAGACTGGATGTCTCTTATGTTTCTGTGAAATGAATCAAGCTTGCAAGCTGAATAAAATAACTAATGTTATACCTGCAAATCCATCTCGACTTTTATTGAGGCCAGACTGACGGATAAAGAAAATTGGGATTCAACATACGTAGAGGCGGAAGCCGCTGAATTCTACGCCCTGGACCGTGAGCGTGACCATACAGTACCCCCGGATCGCTACGCAATGGGATCCAGAGGCCAGGGAGATTTTTTGGTTGGCGGGGTGTATCGTGAAAGAGCAGCGCCTTACCGTATCTGGGTGTATGAAGCTTTCGGTGCTCCCAGAGTCCAGCAGACAGGAGGTTACATGTCCGTCGACTTTTACGTTAGTGGATGCGTTGGTCAGGTTATGCGGACGAGACTGGTCGATTGACATGGAGGTGAGAATGGTTGGTCGTCGTGTAATGGGGCGGCTGGTGAGCCCGGGTCCTGGAACGCTGGTGGTGCCCATGTGCTGAGGGGTAGACAAGATGGCGGCGCCCGAAGATCTTGAGGGTTATAAAATGGCGGCGCCCATGAAACGCACGTGTTGCACGGAGGGGATGATGGCAGCGCCCACTAGCCGCACGTGGTCTGAGAGGGGGGATGGCAGCGCCCACTGTCCTTGACCGAGGGGGGTGGGGGTGATAGCGGCTACTGAGCGGGCCTGGCACACCCTGGCGAAGTGGCCCTTCTTCCCACAGGCTTTACAAAGGGCAGCGCGGGCTGGGCAACATTGGTGGGGGTGCTTCTGCTGGCCGCAAAAATAGCATCGGGGGCCCCCGGTGTTCGCTGGCTGGCGTGCAGCGCAGGCATATTGGGTGGGCAGCGCCCCCACTGGGGTGGCTGCCTTTGGGGTCCACGATGCATAGGAGGGGTGGGCCGCGTGGCTGGGGGTGTAGGACGGGACGTTGCGCAGGGCGACCGTCATGGAGAGCACTAGCGTTTTAGTCTCTGCGGGGTCACGCGTGGCCCCTCCTAGGAGCCGCTGGCGTATGAGATCTGACCCAATTCCAGTCACAAAAGCGTCCCGCATAAGCAGGTCTGAGTGTTCTGTGGCCGTAACGGCCTGACAGTCACAGTCCCGGACTAGTGGGATTAGGGCCCGCCAGAAGTCTTCTATGGACTCACCAGGGAGTTGAGAGCGAGTGGCGAGTGCATGCCTGGCGAAGAGCGTGTTCGTTTTCTGTGTGTAGTTGTCCTTGAGTAGAGTCATGGCTTCGGCGTAGTTCGGTGGGTCCTGTATTAACGGAACGACTTTGGAGCTCAACCTGGAATATAAAATCTGAATCTTCTGAGCCTCCGGAACAGGGGTTGGTGCCGTGTTGATATACGCTTCGAAGCAAGCTAGCCAGTGCTGGAATCCTTTCTGGCGTCGCTTGTGTGCGGATCCAGCTGCAGGCGATCCGGTTTGATACGGAGGTCCATCCTTAGAAACTGATAGCAATAAATTGAGGCACGATCAATTACACAAAAGACGATAGTTGAATCCAACTGACGCTTTATTGCTATCAGATGTGTGGCCTCCCACAGCAGCTGGCGAAATGACTGCTGGCTGGAGGACACGCATATTTATATAGGCAGGGACTACCGGCAAAGCTGTAGTACAGGTCCTACTGTACATCACCTAATACAGGTGCAACAGTGGTTTACCACAAGGGTGTGGTACTTGAGCATTTTGGTAGCTGCAGGAATGGGGTGTAATGTGGAGGGCCTAAGAGAGTTGGTTTTTGAAACTGTAGTTGCAAGCCTCCCGTGGCAGTGCAGGAGGACGTATTTTTCCATTCATAGAGGGGACTTTGGCCAGAAGGGCGCCGCCATCTTGTTCCGTGAATGCCACGCTTGAGTGATGGGCGCCGCCATTATGTGCACCCCCGGCCATGTGTGACCAATGGGAGATGCCATCTTGGAAGAACCCCCAGGACCCCAGCTCGGCCGACCACACACTGCCTGAACAGAATTCCCAACTACTGCGATTGGCCTCGGTGACCCTGGATCAGTCTCAACCTTGAATGCTCTCAACCGCTACGACGACCGTTTTCATCAACGGGCACGAGACATCCTGCCTAATTGACTCTGGGAGCACGGAGAGCTTCATACGCCCCGACACGGTAAGGCGCTGTTCCCTCCTCATCCACCCTGCTAATCAAAAAATCTCACTGGCCTCCGGTTCCCACTCAGTGGAGATAAAGGGGTTTTGTGCAGCAAACCTCGCAGTCCAGGGAAGGGAGTTCAAAAATTTCCGTCTCTACGTCCTTCCCCACCTCTGCGCGGCTACACTCCTGGGTTTAAACTTCCAGTGGAACCTTCAAAGTCTGACCTTCCAATTCGGTGGCCCTATACCCCCCTTACTGTCTGCGGCCTCGCGAGCCTTAAGGTCGACCCGCCTTCCCTGTTTGCGAACCTCACCCTGGATTGCAAACCCGCTGCCACCAGGAGCAGACGCTACAGTGCCCAGGACCGGATCTTTATTAGGTCAGAGGTCCAAAGGCTACTAAGGGAAGGGGTCATTGAAGCCAGTAACAGCCCCTGGATAGCGCAAGTATTGGTGGTAAAGACCGGGGAGAAGCATAGGATGGTCATTGACTACCGTCAGACCATCAACAGGTTTACGCAGCTGGACGTGTACCCTCTCCCCCGCATATCCGACCTGGTAAACAGGATCGCGCTGTGGTATTATCAGGTATTGCAGTACCCGAGAGGCTGAAGTTCCATTGGTTAAACCTGGGGGTTTATCATTGGCTGTATAGTATGTAGCTCCGCCCTTATAGGCGGGGCATAAGAATCAGTGCCGTCCCAGCAGCCCTCATTCTGTACCTGAGTTGCTGGGGAACAGTTCTAGTCTATTAAAGCCTTCAGTTGTGCTACAACCTCGTTTTAGTAGTTATTGATTGTGCACAATTTAATAGACTAGACTTAAGTAGAAAGGATGGATCTCCGAATCAAGCCGGATCTGCAACTCAGTCCCCACGCGGCGAACTCAGCGGCGATTTTCAAACACTGGCTGGCGTGTTTCAAAGGCTACCTTGAGACGGCTGGAGGCACACCCTCGGGGGAGCAGAAACTCCATCTCCTGCACTCAAGGGTAAGCCCTGGGATCTACACCCTCATCGAGTAGGCGGAAGACTTTGATGCAGCAATGGAACTTTTAAAAGGACATTATATCCGCCCAGTAAATCAGGTCTACGCACGTCACCTGCTTGCAACAAGACGACAAAGCCCCAGGGAATCATTGGAGGAGTTCTACCACGCGCTACTGGTGCTGGGCAGAAGCTGTGGCTGCCCGCAGGTTTCGGCGAGCGACCACACGGAACTCCTAGTCCGGGATGCCTTCGTATAGCTGGTATGAGCTCCTCAGAGATCCGCCAGCGTCTTTTAGAGAAAGACACCCTGGGACTTAGTGAGGCACGGGCCCTGGCAGGGTCCATGGACATTGCTTCCAGGAACGCACAATCCTACGTGCCCGACCGCGCGGCGGCCCCCTGGGCAGTGTGGAATCCTGCAGCGGCAGCCCCACAGACCTTCCCCGTGTCCCCGCAGGCCTGTGCTGTAAGGCAGCCCGCCAACTCCGATGGGCCCCGCTGTTTCTTCTGCGGGCAGGAAAAGCACCCCTGCCTGCGCTGCCCGGCCCGCACATCCACCTGCAAAGGGTGCGGCAAGAAGGGCCATTTTGTGGGTGTCTGCCTGGCACGAGCGGTGGCCGCGGTCTCCAGCGGCGACTCCGGACTGCCACAGCGAACTTCTCCTCGGGCCCCAGGTGGCCAGCAGTCACCGCCAGCCCCGTATCCTAAGGCCACATGCGGCCCACGGGCGCCGCCATCTTGTTCCCCAGACACTGCGCTGGACGGATGGGCGCCGCCATTTTGTCCATCTCCGACCACCATGTGTGACCCATGGGAGACGCCATCTTGGATGGGGCCCCAGGACAGCAGTCCGGCCGACTACACACTGCCTGATCAAAATTCACAACTACTGCGTCTGGCCTCGGTGACTCTGGACCAAACTCGACATCGAACACTCTCAACAGCAACGACGACGGTCTTCATCAACAGCCACGAGACGTCCTGCCTGATCGACTCTGGGAGCACGGAGAGCTTTATACACCCCGACACGGTAAGGCGCTGTTCACTTTTTACCCACCCTGTAAATGAAAGAATCTCCCTGGCCTCCGGTTCCCACTCAGTGGAGATAAAGGCGTTCTGTCTAGCAAACCTCACGGTCCAAGGAAAGAAATTCAACAATTTCCGCCTTTATGTCCTTCCGCACCTCTGCGCGGCTACACTCCTGGGGTTGGACTTCCAATGTAACCTGCAAAGTCTAACCTTCCAATTCGGCGGCCCTATACCCCCCTTTACTGTCTGCGGCCTCGTGACCCTGAAGGTCGACCCGCCTTCCCTGTTTGCGAACCTCACCCCGGATTGCAAACCCGTCGCCACCAGGAGCAGACGGTACAGTGCCCAGGACCGGACCTTCATTAGGTCAGAGGTCCAAAGGCTACTGAGGGAATGGGTCATTGAAGCTAGCAACAGTCCCTGGAGAGCCCAAGTAGTGGTGGTAAAGACCGGGGAGAAACATAGGATGGTCATTGACTACAGTCAGACCATCAACAGGTTTACGCAGCTGGACACATAACCTCTCCCCTGCATATCCGACCTGGTAAACAGGATCGCGCATTATAAGGCCTTCTCCACGGTGGATCTCAAGTCTGCCTACCACCAGCTACCCCTCCGCACTAGTGACCGCAAATACACTGCCTTCGAAGCAGATGGGCGGCTCTTTCAATTTTTAAGGGTTCCCTTCGGTGTCACTAACGGGGTCTCGGTCTTCCAACGCGAGATGGACCGAATGGTGGACCGGTACGGCTTACGCACAACGTTTCCGTATCTCGATAACGTCACCATCTGCGGCCATGACCAGCAGGACCACGACACCAATCTCCGAAAATGTCTCCAGACCGCTAAAATCCTTAACGTATCGTACAATGAGGATAAATGCCTGTTTAGCACCGACCGTCTAGCCATTCTCGGCTACGTAGTGCGAAATGGTGTTACAGGCCCCGACCCTGAACGCATGTGCCCCCTCATGGAGTTTCCCCTCCCTCACTGCCCCAAGGCCCTGAAGAGCTGCCTCGTTTTTTTTAGCTACTATGCCCAGTGGGTCCCTAACAACGCAGACAAAGCCCGTCCCCTGATCCAGTCCACAACCTTCCCCCTGTCGATGGAGGCCCGCCAGGCCTTCAGCCGCATCAAAGCAGACATTGCAAAGGCCATGATGCACGCCATCGACGAGTCCCTCCCCTTCCAGGTCGAGAACGATGCATCCGACGTAGCTCTGGCGGCCACCCTCAACCAAGCCGGCAGACCCGTGGCCTTCTCCTCCCGTACCCTCCTTGCTTCCGAAATCCGCCACTCCTCAGTCGAAAAGGAGGCCCAGGCCATAGTAGAAGCTGTGTGACATTGGAGGCATTACCTGGCCGGCAGGAGATTCACTCTCCTCACTGACCAACGGTCGGTGGCGTTCATGTTTGATAATGCACAGCGGGGCAAGATAAAAAAACGACAAGATCTTGCGGTGGAGGATAGAACTCTCCACCTACAATTACGAGATCTTGTTTCGTCCCGGGAAGCTAAACGAGCCTCCTGACGCCCTGTCCCGCGGCACATGTGCCGCCGTACAAATGGACCGCCTCCAAGCCCTCCACGAGGACCTCTGCCACCCCGGGTTCACTCGCTTTTTCCACTTTGGTAAGACCCGCAACCTGCCCTACTCCATCGAGGAGGTCAGGACAGCCACCAGGGACTGCCAAATCTGCGCGGAGTGCAAACCGCACTTCTACCGGCCAGAGAGAGAGCACCTGATAAAGGCTTCCCGTCCCTTTAAACGCCTCAGCATGGACTTCAAAGGCCCCCTCCCCTCCACCGACCGCAACACATACTTCCTGAACGTGGTTGACGAGTACTGCCGGTTCCCATTCACCATCCCCTGCCCAGACATGACCGCCGACATCAAGACCCTCCATAGCATCTTTGTACTGTTCAGTTTCCCCGTGTTCATACACAGTGATAGGGCGTCCTCCTTTATGAGCGACGAACTGCGTCAATTCCTGCTCAGCAAGGGCATCGCCTCGAGCAGGACGACCAGTTAAAATCCCCGGGGAAACGGGCAGGGAGAGAGGGAGAACGGAACGGTCTGGAAGACCATCCTACTGGCCCTACGGTCCAGGAACCTCCCAGTCTCCCGCTGGCAAGAAGTCCTCCAGGAGGCCCTCCACTCCATCTGGTCATTGCTCTGTACGACCACCAATCAGACACCGCACGAACGTCTCCTTGTCTTCCCTAGGAAGTCCTCCTCTGGGACCTCGCTCCCGACCTGGCTGGCAGCACCCGGACTCATCATGCTCCGAAAACACGTGCGGGCGCACAAGTCAGACCCGTTGGTCGAGAGGGTCCATCTGCTGCACGCTAACCCCCAATACGCCTACGTGGCGTTCCCTGACGGCCGACAAGATACGGTCTCCCTACGGGACCTGGCGCCCGCCGTAACTCCACGCACATTCCAGCCACCAGTCCTTACAGGAGGATCGGTCCTTCCGCCGCCCCCATCTAGGCCCCCCCCACCCACCGACGCCCCCTGCAGGCGCTCCTTCCCAGGTCAGCCGTTTTCCCCACCAGCGCCGCCAAGGGGTGACGAAGCTGCCATAGAGATCGAAGCCACGCTCCCGGAGTCACAGACGCCCGAGCCTCGACCGGAGTCACCACCGAGGCTGCGACGATCACAGAGGACGACCAGGGCCCCCGATCGACTGATTGCTTCATTTTAACTGTAATCTGTAAATATAAACCACCAAATGTACATAGCTACCAGACCTGGAAATAGTTACTAAACACTGTACGGAGGTATTACGGTACCTCCATAACTAATTACACCATGTTATGTTTTGTAGTTTCTGGCCACCACCCCCGCCGGACTCTTTTTTTTAACAGGGGGTGAATGTGGTATTATAGGTATTACGGTACCTGGGAGGCTAAAGCACCATTGGCAGAACCTGTATGCTTGCTATTGGCTAGAGTGTATAATAGCTCCGCCCTGTTAGGCGGGGTATAAGAACCCGTGCCGCCCCAGCAGCCCTCATTCTGTACCTGAGCTGCTGGGGGAAACATCTAGCTTATTAAAGCCTTCAGTTGGACTACAACCTCGCTTTAGTGGTCATTGATCGTGCATCAGGGACTATGGGAATGGAGCAGTGGAGTGGGTTTAAGTGGATAGTTCTACCAAAGAGGCAACACAATTACTATGGGCTACATCTCCTCTGTCTGGGGAGCATCATTCTAACCTTCTATGATAACAATTGAGAGGGAAGATGAATCCACACTGACTACCTTCTGAGAATGACCGACACAAAGACCACTCAGCAAGCATGGAATTAGAAACAACAAAGGAAAAGGGCTGTAATTCGATCAAGGGAGACTCTTTGTATCACAACAATGGATATTACTGCCAAGCACTTGCCAGCTAGGGGAACTGGAGGCAAATGCCCAAGACAGAATTAAATGTGTTGATTGGCTGCCAACTTACTTGAATCCGAGGCTTAGAAAAAAATGACAGTGGGCTGGCAATTCATCGAAGGTGTTTCCCTCAATATGCCCATTGAAGATTACAGAAAGCCTGATTCACTGCAACCCGGACAGGTTCTTAGTAAATTCTCCATCCCTACAGCCAGTTTCTAACTTTAAAAAGCGGCCTATGTTTAAAATCATCTTAAACAAAAATCTCGATGAGCCCCACTTTCGCTGGTATACCTGTTTTCCATCAGGTGTGCCAGCATCAAACATCCACTGCAACGCTAAGTACGCCTGGAGCACAGGAACCCGGGTGACTGGAACCCAGCACCTTTTTAGTTTGGTGACCTTTGGGGCGAGATGTGGACAGGAGTAGGTTCTGCACTCTGAAAGCCATTCCAGAATTCTTAGGTTGCGAACCAGTATAAACAGCCTAATTTCTAACCACTTTGGTGGTATTCAGTCAAAATTAATTTAAATGCCCAATAAAATGGCTGTAAATATTTGGTCTCAAAGTTTTCTAAGACCACATTACAACAAAAAGCAGTAACAAAGCCAAATTAAAATATGGCCCTATAACTCCACCAATATAGTTTGGAGTCTAAAGTTGACTGGCGTTTGGGCCACCTACCTGTTTCCCATGGTGGGTCACCTCTTCTTAGTTACTATTAAACAGCTATAGTCTCAGATTATTCCCATTTTGTCTAGATAAGGTACAGGACGAGAAGAACATAGAACATAGAAAATACAGCACAGAACAGGCCCTTCGGCCCACGATGTTGTGCCGAACCTTTGTCCTAGATTAATCATAGATTATCATTGAATTTACAGTGCAGAAGGAGGCCATTCGGCCCTTTGAGTCTGCACCGGCTCTTGGAAAGAGCACCCTACCCAAACTCAACACCTTCACCCAACACCAAGGGCAATTTGGACATTAAGGGCAATTTATCATTGGCCAATTCACCTAACCCGCACATCTTTGGATTGTGGGAGGAAACCGGAGCACCCGGAGGAAACCCACGCAGACACGGGGAGGACGAGCAGACTCCGCACAGACAGTGACCCAAGCCGGAATCGAACCTGGGACCCTGGAGCTGTGAAGCAATTGTGCTATCCACAATGCTACCGTGCTGCCCTTGAGAACAAATAAATCTACACTATATCATTTAACCGTAATCCATGTACCTATCCAATAGCTGCTTGAAGGTCCCTAATGTTTCCGACTCAACTACTTCCACAGGCAGTGCATTCCATGCCCCCACTACTCTCTGGGTAAAGAACCTACCTCTGATATCCCTCCTATATCTTCCACCTTTCACCTTAAATTTATGCCCCCTTGTAATGGTTTGTTCCACCTGGGAAAAAGTCTCTGACTGTCTACTCTATCCATTCCCCTGATCATCTTATAAACCTCTATCAAGTCGCCCCTCATCCTTCTCCGTTCTAATGAGAAAAGGCCTAGCACCCTCAACCTTTCCTCGTAAGACCTACTCTCCATTCCAGGCAACATCCTGGTAAATCTTCTTTGCACCTTTTCCAAAGCTTCCACATCCTTCCTAAAATGAGGCGACCAGAACTGTACACAGTACTCCAAATGTGGCCTTACCAAAGTTTTGTACAGCTGCATCATCACCTCACGGCTCTTAAATTCAATCCCTCTGTTAATGAACGCGAGCACACCATAGGCCTTCTTCACAGCTCTATCCACTTGAGTGGCAACTTTCAAAGATGTATGAACATAGACCCCAAGATCTCTCTGCTCCTCCACATTGCCAAGAACTCTACCGTTAACCCTGTATTCCGCATTCATATTTGTCCTTCCAAAATGGACAACCTCACACTTTTCAGGGTTAAACTCCATCTGCCACTTCTCAGCCCAGCTCTGCATCCTATCTATGTCTCTTTGCAGCCGACAACAGCCCTCCTTACTATCCACAACTCCACCAATCTTCGTATCGTCTGAAAATTTACAGACCCACCCTTCAAATCCCTCATCCAAGTCATTCCTGAAAATCACAAACAGCAGAGGACCCAGAACTGATCCCTGCGGTACGCCACTGGTAACTGGGATCCAGGCTGAATATTTGCCATCCACCACCACTCTCTGACTTCTATCGGTTAGCCAGTTCGTTATCCAACTGGCCAAATTTCCCACTATCCCATGCCTCCTTACTTTCTGCATAAGCCTACCATGGGGAACTTTATCAAATGCCTTACTAAAATCGATGTACACTACATCCACTGCTTTACCTTCATCCACATGCTTGGTCACCTCCTCAAAGAATTCAATAAGATTTGTAAGGCAAGACCTACCCTTCACAAATCCGTGCTGACTATCCCTAATCAAGCAGTGTCTTTCCAGATGCTCAGAAATCCTATCCTTCAGTGCCCTTTCCATTACTTTGCCTACCACCGAAGTAAGACTAACTGGCCTGTAATTCCCAGGGTTATCCCTAGTTCCTTTTTTGAACAGGGGCACGACATTCGCCACTCTCCAATCCCCTGGTACCACCCCTGTTGACAGTGAGGACGAAAAGATCATTGCCAACGGCTCTGCAATTTCATCTCTTGCTTCCCATAGAATCCTTGGATATATCCCGTCAGGCCCGGGGGACTTGTCTATCCTCAAGTTTTTCAAAATGCCCAACACATCTTCCTTCCTAACAAGTATTTCCTCGAGCTTACCAATCTGTTTCACACTGTCCTCTCCAACAATATCGCCCCTCTCATTTGTAAATACAGAAGAAAAGTACTCGTTCAAGAGGTACTAGAGGAAGTAGAGAGATTGTATTTTTAATTCTAAGAACTGCATATTAATGAATATTTCTTCCAAGGTCCCATTTCTGGCATGCAGACTCACATGATTGGTTGTCCCCCTCTCAAACAGGCATACCCCTTTGGATACTGTCGGTGGGGTAGCCTATCAGGGGAAAACAGCAGCAGCCAGAGCAGTGGCACCACGGCTGGCTCTGATGTTCAGAAGAGAGGGTCAAAGCGCAGAAGAGCAATAGTAATAGGGGACTCTATAGTCAGGGGCACAGATAGGCGCTTCTGTGGACGTGAAAGAGACTCCAGGATGGTATGTTGCCTCCCTGGTGCCAGGGTCCAGGATTTCTCCGAACGGGTAGAGGGCATTCTGAAGGGGGAGGGCAAACAGGCAAAGGTCGTTGTACATATTGGTACTAACGACATAGGCAGGAAGGGGCATGAGGTCCTGCAGCAGGAGTTCAGGGAGCTAGGCAGAAAGTTAAAAGACAGGACCTCTAGGGTTGTAATCTCAGGATTGCTCCCTGTGCCATGTGCCAGTGAGGCTAGAAATAGGAAGATAGAGCAGCTAAACACGTGGCTAAACAGCTGGTGTAGGAGGGAGGGTTTCCATTAACTGGACCACTGGGAGCTCTTCTGGGGCAGGTGTGACCCATATAAGAAGGACGGGTTGCATCTAAACTGGTGAGGCATAAATATCTTGGCTGTGAGGTTTGCTAGTGTCACACGGGAGGGTTTAAACTAGTATGGCAGGGGGGTGGGCATGGGAGCAATAGGTCAGAAGGTGAGAGCATTGAGGGAGAACTAGGGAATAGGGACAGTGTGGCTCTGAGGCAGAGCAGACAGGGAGAAGTTGCTGAACACAGCGGGTCTGGTGGCCTGAAGTGCATGTGTTTTAATGCAAGACGTATTACGGGTAAGGCAGATGAACTTAGAACTTGGATTAGTACTTGGAACTATGAAACTATGATGTTGTTGCGATTACAGAGACCTGGTTGAGGGAAGGGCAGGATTGGCAGCTAAACGTTCCAGGATTTAGATGTTTCAGGCGGGATAGAGGGGGATGTAAAAGGGGTGGCGGAGTTGCGCTACTGGTTAGGGAGGATATCACAGCTGTACTACGGGAGGACACCTCAGAGGGCAGTGAAGCTATATGGATAGAGATCAGGAATAAGAAGGGTGCAGTCACAATGTTTGGGGTTTACTACAGGCCTCCCAACAGCCAGCGGGAGATAGAGGAGCAGATAGGTAGACCGATTGTGGAAAAGAGTAAAAACAACAGGGTTGTGGTGATGGGAGACTTCAACTTCCCCAATATTGACTGGGACTCACTTAGTGCCAGGGGCTTAGACGGGGCAGAGTTTGTAAGGAGCATCCAGGAGGGCTTCTTAAAACAATATGTAGACAGTCCAACTAGGGAAGGGGCGGTACTAGGCGAGGACCTGGTATTGGGGAATGAGCCTGGCCAGGTGGTAGAAGTTTTAGTAGGGGAGCATTTCGGGAACAGTGACCACAATTCAGTAAGTTTTAAAGTGCTGGTGGACAAGGATAAGAGTGGTCCTAGGGTGAATGTGCTAAATTGAGGGAAGGCTAATTATAACAATATTAGGCGGGAACTGAAGAACCTAGATTGGGGGCGGATGTTTGAGGGCAAATCAACATCTGACATGTGGGAGGCTTTCAAGTGTCAGTTGAAAGGAATTCAGGACCGGCATGTTCCTGTGAAGAAGAAGGATAAGTACTGCAATTTTCGGGAACCTTGGATAACGAGAGATGTTGTAGGCCTCATCAAAAAGAAAAAGGAGGCATTTGTCAGGGCTAAAAGGCTGGGAACAGACAAAGCCTGTGTGGAATATAAGGAAAGTAGGAAGGAACTTAAGCAAGGAGTCAGGAGGGTTAGAATGGGTCACGAAAGGTCATTGGCAAATAGGGTTAAAGAAAATCCCAAGGCTTTATACACATACATAAAAAGAAAGAGGGTAGCCAGGGAAAGGGTTGGCCCACTGAAGGATAAGCAAGGGAATCTATGTGTGGAGCCAGAGGAAATGGGCGAGGTACTAAATTAATACTTTGCACCAGTATTCACTGAAGAGAAGGAATTGGTAGATGTTGAGTCTGCAGAAGGGTGTGTAGATAGTCTGGGTCACATTGAGATCCAAAAAGACGAGGTGTCGGGCGTCTTAAAAAATATTAAGGTAGATAAGTCCCCAGGGCCTGATGGGATCTACCCCAGAATACCGAAGGAGGCTGGAGAGGAAATTGCTGAGGCCTTGACAGAAATGTTTGGATCCTCACTGTCTTCAGGTGATGTCCCGGAGGACTGGAGAATAACCAATGTTGTTCCTCTGTTTAAGAAGGGTAACAAGGATAATCCAGGGAACTACAGGCCGATGAGCCTTACTTCAGTGGTAGAGAAATTACTGGAGAGAATTCTTTGAGACAGGATCTACTCCCATTTGGAAGCAAATGGACGTATTAGTGAGAGGCAGCATGGTTTTGAGACGGGGCGGTCGTGTCTCACTAACTTGATAGAGTTTTTTGAGGAGGTCACAAAGATGATTGATGCAGGTCGGGCAGTGGTTGCTGTCTATATGGACTTCAGTAAGGCCTTTGACAAGGTTCCTCATGGTAGACTAGTACAAAAGGTGAAGTCACACGGGATCAGGGGTGAGCTGGCAAGGTGGATACAGAACTGGCTAGGTCATAGAAGGCAGAAAGTAGCAATGGAAGGATGCTTTTCTAATTGGAGGGCTGTGACCAGTGGTGATCCGCAGAGATCAGTGCTGGGACCTTTGCTGTTTGTAGTATATATAAATGATTTGGAGGAAAATGTAACTGGGCTGATTAATAAGTTTGCAGACGACACAAAGGTTAGTGGAATTGCGGATAGCGATGAGGACTGTCAGAGGATACAGCAGGATTTAGATTGTTTGGAGACTTGCGCGGAGAGATGGCAGATGGAGTTTAATCCGGACAAATGTGAGGTCATGTGTTTTGGAAGGTCTAATGCAGGTAGGGAATATACAGTGAATGGTAGAACCCTCAAGAGTATTGAAAGTCAGAGAGATCTTGGTGTACAGGTCCACAGGTCACTGAAAGGGGCAACACAGGTGGAGAAGGTAGTCAAGAAGGCATACGGCATGTTTGCCTTCATTGGCCGGGGCATTGAGTATAAGAATTGGCAAGTCATGTTGCAGCTGTATAGAACCTTAGTTAGGCCACACTTGGAGTATAGTGTTCAATTCTGGTCGTCACACTACCAGAAGGATGTGGAGGCTTTAGAGAGGGTGCAGAAGAGATTTACCAGAATGTTGCCTGGTATGGAGGGCATTAGCTATGAGGAGCGGTTGAATAAACTCGGTTTGTTCTCACGGGAACGACAGAGGTTGAGGGGCGACCTGATAGAGGTCTACAAAATTATGAGGGGCATAGACAGAGTGGATAGTCAGAGGCTTTTCCCCAGGGTAGAGGGGTCAATTACTAGGGGGCATAGGTTTAAGGTGAGAGGGGCAAGGTTTAGAGTAGATGTACGAGGCAAGTTTTTTACACAGAGGGTAGTGGGTGCCTGGAACTCGCTACCGGAGGAGGTGGTGGAAGCAGGGACGAGTGACATTTAAAGGGCATCTTGACAAATACATGAATAGGATGGGAATAGAGGGATACGGACCCAGGAAGTGTAGAAGATTGTAGTTTAGTCGAGCAGCATGGTCGGCACGGGCTTGGAGGGCCGAAGGGCCTGTTCCTGTGCTGTACATTTCTTTGTTCTTTGATTGGAGGAACACTGAGTAATTCTGGATCCACAACAGTTTTCTTTATTCCTCACCACTCGTGAAAGTGTGATATATAGGCCCAAAATTTTGTGGAGCTGCGAATATTCTGCGGCTCCTTAAAAATAGCAGGCAGGACCAGGAGGTGGAACTCCACCCTAATTTCTCACAGATCCAACTTTTGCCAATTGGAGAATGAGGGAAGATAGTGATTTACACAGGGGGGGGGAATCCAAGCTCAACAGAAAGATTTGAATGTAGTGCTGAGTTAAAATTGATCTCATTTTGGCTTTTTCAAGGGATTTAACTGGTAAGGTTTGGAGTCACAAACTGATGGAAGAGATGTAAATGTTCTGGAACAGTGGTAAGGTAAATTTACATATCAAGAGCTTAAGCTTTTAACAGTCCCCCCTCTTGAAACATTAAATAAAACGCTGTAACTGTCACTGAGAGTTTAGAAAAACCTGGGCTGGATAGCTTTGATTGACAGGCCATCTGCTGTAGGTTAAGAAACCAATAGCATCTGGTTGTACAGTTTAATGAATGGGATATATATTCTATCTAATGTATATGAGTCAGAGCTGTATTAGATTGTTAGAAGTTTTTTTATAATTTCCACATGGTTTCCTGAGGACTTCCCATGGGGGATACTGGTGAATAGCTATGGTGGTGGCATGTGGGCTATAAGAGGACATCAAGGTTGGATGGGGTGAGAGGATGAGGGAAAGAGGGACTAACAGCTTTTAATTCAACTGGACCAGGTCCCACAGAATTGAAGTGAGCCTTCTAACCTGCTATGATGCTTGCCTGCCCCCACAGCCGCCTAAAATCTGCTCAGCGGTTGCTAGGTTGACTCTATTCCATCCCCGCCTCCCCGGAGCAAAAATAGCTCATATCAGGGGTACTTTTCATTGAGACATGTCTGGTGAGTCAGAACATTTTCTGACTCGAGCTACCTACCTCGGTAGCGGAAATTCAGCCCATAGTGTTCCATTTGGCAACACAACCAACAACCGAAGTAATCTGATCAATGAGGGTTGAAATTAAGAAATTGAGTGGAATTTTCATTCTGGAGTCTAAGTGTGGTGGTGGATGGAAAAGTTTATGTGATTCCCGCTGGGTGACGGATCAGATGAATCCATGCAATCTTCTGTTTTCAGCTCATGCATCAGCAAGCAGTTTGTCAAATCATGTGATGGGATGGGCAATGATTCAACCACCCCACCGTTACCATTTGAGGTTGAAGGTCTTGGCATTATATTTAAATGGCACCTGCATAGGTATTCACTTGCTATAGGTTAGGTGTGCTGTTTTGTTCTGGTTCTGAATGGCATCCAAAAGAACCAAACCTTTGTGTCCCATGGTTCAGTAAGGCCTCCCTGGGGATTCTCCTTCAGGCTGTCCAGGAAAGGCAAGAGGTCCTCTTTCCTTGGGATGAGTGCTAGAGATTCTCCCACCTGACCACATCAGGCTGGGAGGAGATCGCAAGAAAGGTCAGCGATAACAGAAAAGGACCACCCTGCAGTGTAGGAAAAGAATGAGTGATCTAATCCGCTCCGCCAGAGTGATTGAAACTTCTACGCACTCCAAACGCAAACTTTCAGAAGGACATCAGACAAGCTAATGGTTAGAGTCCACAGCAATGTTGCATACTACCTGAAGATGGGACGTGAGGACTCTATGTCTGACCACCATTTTAAGCTCATGTAGGGCACAATCGAACCGTCAGGCTGTGCCCGAAAAGCAGCTCATTTGGTGGTAATTGGGCTGAGGGTGCCCTGCGTCGGCGTTGGGGGGGCGGGGACCCTCCTATAGTACATTGGGGCATGGGGGATCGGGAATCACTTCAGGGCTCCAGAGACCGGGATGCCATTTTAAAAATGACATCCTGACCTCTATCTACACTGAGGGGTTCCGGCGAGCGGAGCTCCTCTGTGCACAAAACGGGGCTATGTGCAGTCTCGGCCTTGCGTTCCCCACTGAGGCCCGCTATCTAACCTGAGTGCTGTTTTATTGTGTTGTATTTCGCGTCACTGCGAGCGCCGGGTAACACGCAGCTAAAGGAGCTCGCCATGCGACTTTGTTCCCATTTAGTTAAATCCCGCCCATAATTTCTTGCACATATATCATCTTAATCTATGACAGAGAAGGGCTTAATCCACACAACATGCATGCTTGCATTCATCCATAGTACTCACAGTCAATCAATTTTGGTCTTCATGCAGGGCAAGATTGGCCTCAACAGAAGGGAGAGAGTAAAGGCCAGAGAGGAGACCCCAGAGCTGAGGACATTTTCCACCCACGGAGTATAGGCGGCAGAACTGTTCCTGTGTGGATGGCCAGATCAGCCTCCCAAAACAAGCCAGTGAGGATCCATCCAGTATACATTGACGACATGCAGACAATGGTTGTGAATGAACTGCAATGTTGGAGCATTCTTGGTTAATCACTAATTATCTCTTCCCTCTATTCCAGCCACCAGCAGGAAAAGATGAAGGCATTCCTCAAATGGACACCTCAACCCCAGACCAACTCAGTTGAGGATGCTGGACACCTAACTGATGAAGATCCATCACCCACAACCTCTACCAGTGCAGGAACACGCACCTCTGTGGGAAATGGTTCTAGAGTAGTCTCAGGTTCACAAACTGGTGATCACTTCAGGATCATGTGTCCACGGCAGGTAGAATGAATGACAGCCAGGCCCTACTGAGTCCAAGTCTGATGATCAGCCTCTGGAATCAGCCCTGAGAGAAATGTAGGAGATGCAGAGACAGGCAAGGAAACATCAGGCAGAGTTTTCCGAGGTCGTCACCAGACTGAAACGAATGATTAATAAGTCCATCTACATTCTGTCTGATATTGTGGCTATGACAAACAAGGGCAATGGCGTCGCCATAGGACGGGTGGTGGCCGCCTTGGAGACCCAGGTCCAACAGTTTCTGCCGTTTATGCTCTCAGACCTGCACACTATCGTTCTAGCCATGTAAGCATTCCAGCAGTGGCTCTGTGAGATGGGATCAACCTCAGTCTTCCTCCAGGTGCCTTTCTCCTCAAGGAGTCAGGGAGGGGCCCTAGGACACCCAAATGGAGGAGGAGCACCAGCCAGACACTACCCCTTCGGCATCTATGCAGGACATTCCAAGGGTATCCTGCCAGTCCACATCCTCTCTGTCAGTGCCCCTATTACTCCAGCAGGTCAGACCGAGGATGGTGTATCTGCCCCAGAGCAGGAGACCCTTAGCAGATCAGCGCCCCTCAGATCTTGAGCCACCAGAGGATACCTGCTAAAGTCACCTCAGCCAACTAGACATAGCAGACAGCAGGCTGCCTCCCCCTCTACGGGTAATGCAGGAAATGCACTCAGATGTAGAGGTAGGTTTAAAGAAAACTTGAATGCACCCTGGTGGTATGAGTGTTCATTCGCCATATGTACTCTTGTTCACATTTATCCCTCCCCAAGTCTCAGATATTGAAAGGCTAACCGATGTGATGTAAGGTCCCACGTTCATTCAAGGATCCAAAGCGTGACCAGCTCAAATAGGTCCCATCTGGATCGCTCATTTCCATTAACTCTCACATACTCTTATCACAGTGATTAGCCTTTATTTCCACATCTACAACATTAACAAAGGCATTTTATTTGTGAAAATGATGGCTGGACAATATGTCTGAGACCCTTGGATCTCAGACAGACATTACCTGGCCTCACGATAATTGCTTATCAAGATTAGTAATTATCCTGATACTGTCACACTGAAGTTTGCATCTTGTGGATGCAACAAGTATTTGTCGTGACCAATGGTAGAATCTTTTCTCCCAAGTGTTTATTTTATGACAGTGAGTTTCTGGAAAAAGTAGTGCTCATTGTTGAGAATCATAGCCTTTCATGCCTCCCTGCAGCATGTTTTTGTCTCTGCGTTTAAGGCTGAATGTTATTCCCTTTTTTAGTTCCCATTTATCCCAAGCATGATGCTGAATTATTGAAGTTGGTTCCACTTGGTGACATTAGAAATGGCTGCTATAGGAGAAGGAATGTGTGATGCAGGAGGTATGTGCTCATCCCAATGAAGCCATCGACGAGCCTGTGAGGATCTCACTTTGCTCCTGAATGGCTGCCTAGCATGGAATCCATAAAGGCACAATACCCAATTCATTATTGAATTAATTGCTTGAATGTGCACTCATTGACTTAGGATTAGGGCCAGGATTTTGCGCCAGCTGGAGTGGCGCTAACCCGTCCGCCGTCAACCTAGCCCCCGAAAATTTGGAGAATTCCTCACTTTCGGGGGTTGTTGACGCCGGAGTGTTTGGCGCCGGTTTTTCCACCGGCGTGGGGACTTAGTCCCCAGAAGGGAGAATCCCGCCCTAGGTCTTTGTGAGATAGACAATGTCGTGGAATGTAATGCTATGATAGCAACACTTGCCACATTCTCCTGAGTGCTCGACTGGATCAATGAAGGGGGGAAGTTGTCAATGACTGCTGCGTCAATACTGACTGGGCCTCTTGACTCAAAAGTGCCATGGCAATGCAGGACATAAACTTCGCAGGCTTCTGAGGAATACAAGGTCTTGAGTGTTTGCAAATAATCATATAATCATACAATGGTTCTGCTAATCCAATGCTAACTTGCCTCACAATGAATGCTCTAGAGTAACAGTTCACTGAATCCTGATGTCCAAAGGTACACTGAAGCTCAGTAGCAGGATGCCACAGTCTTAATATGTCCCTGGTTACATAGCACAAACTTTTTGTGATCACAAGTTAGCTGGATGTTCATCGAATGAAATCCTTTTTTATTAATGAATCTCGCTGCCAGGGAGCTCTCTAGGCCACATGTGTGTAGTCGATGGCACCCTGCACTTGTGGGAAAGCTGAGATCACAGTGAATCCCATTGCTCTGGAAGCCTGCATTGCTTCAGCCATGCGCAATAGGTTGTAATGGTGAGCTTTGTGTATTGCCAATTGTAATATTCCGTAAATTACCCCAGTGGAACCCTGGAAGGACCCGCTGGCAAAAATGTTTGGTACAGCTGTAATCTACAGAGCAATCAGCATTTAATGCCCTCCAAATCCATGTGGGGTGACTTCCTTATGGACAGTATGAGTTATCATATCGCTGGACGAACGAAGACACCTGCAGCACAGTCTTCAGCTCATCTCCATGTATGAGCACTGTCTTCTATAGACCCTTGGCCATGTCAAATATCTTTGTGGATTTGGCCCCTCCTTGTCAGAATCTGAGACTTTGTATGGCCCTGCTGGCTCTTGATCCTCAGGGCTCTTGATCTTCACGGCGATGGTCTTTCCTGAGCTATACCAATCAGTGACAGGCCTTTCTTCTTCTCATTCTAATCATATCTATCAAGAAGCAGAGTTGCCTACAGACTGTATTCTCCAATCATCTTTGAATCTGTGAATTGGATACAATTCAGCAATCAATGGTAATTCCTGTTGAATCGTCTCCCTCCATATACATGCAGGAATGCAGTCTGTAGCCGTTGACTTGCTCTATGTCTGTACATGCCATACTAAGGCCACGCCCTTAGGTGGCTGGGCTTTCCCCTCAGAGATGATTGCACATTCACAACAATGGTTTTAATTGGGGTCAAATGACCCTTGCTAAGAATTTGCACCCCGGTTTGGCACGGGCGCAAACAGCAACGGGGGAGCAAATTCCTGCGTGGAGGAAAACATTCTCCCTGACGAGATTTTGAGATGCGATTGTCCCCATGCTCCACCAGTGAGATAGTATGGTTTCCACCATGCGATGACGTTAACCCCATTTAACACATTTAAATATCATCAACAGGCTTCCCCGCTGTATCGCCCCCCCCCCACAAATTTTGACCCATGTAGTGATCTGTACATCTGTACATACATCTGCACATTCACCAGGGACTGCAGACAGATGTAACAGCCACAGCATCACTAGAGGGCATCAGAGACGGGTATAAAGGGTCCAGCCCAAGGTAGGATCGGCCTCTACATCATCCTCTCCTCGTTAACGTTAATGATACGTGAGCATGGTTGACATTAGGTCTGGAGCAACGTGACGCAGGCGATGAGAACCTACCTGGGGCGCATAGGTAAGTCTTCTCCCAGGGGGGAGAGAGACACATGCATAGGCAGCAGCCCGGCACTCTCCGGGCACCGACTCCTGACAGTGCACCGACACTAGGGGCGCAGTGCCAGTATGATGCCAGGGGCAGTGCCGTTCGAGCTTCCTCTGGGCTTGAAGGGTATTCCCCGTGTGCGTGTGTGGGTTCTCCATATCCATGGTGGGTGGGATCCTATTGCTTTTATTTTTATTTCTGTTAGATCGGGGTGCCCTCTCTGGAAGGCTGACATTGCAGGCGGGGTGGGCTCAGATGGCGTGGAACCTGCCTACAGCATTTTATTTTTCAATGACTGCCAGCATGGGGCTTTGAACACCATGACCAGAACACTGGGAATATAGAGGTTTGTTGGGTCCATGCAGCCCCTGCACAGCAGCCATGATCCTTGATTGTTTGACCCTACACCCATTCTCACATGCCTCTGTAAGGATAAGATGCTAATTAAGAATATATGCTTTGCAGTATATAAACAATGGATTCTCACCAAAATGTGCAACATTAGTCAAGAATCCAAGCTTGTTCATTATGCATTAAACCTTTCAGCACTCAGCTAAGCCATGGCTCTCCATGGTTTGAGCAGGAGATTTAGAGGGTGTCCCTTAAATTGGTCAAATATTGCTATGCCGAATTGCTCCCATATGGCCTGAGAGCTCTCCCCGATTAATTTTTTCCAGCTTGTGTTTCAAACTGTATCATTCTTAAGCGAATGTGAAAAATCCTAAATGACCCTCTTACGGACTGACCTGATTAATACTGTACTCCTATATGCATCACCCAATGCCGGTGTCTTTGTATTTACATTGTGGACCTTGTGTTGCCCTATTATGTATTTTCTTTTTCTTTTCTTTTCATGTACTAAATGATCTGTTTGAGCTGCTCGCAGAAAAATGCTTTTCACTGCACCTTGTACACGTGACAATAAACAAATCCAGTCCAATCCAAAGTCTGTTGCCTTTTGCATGTGAGACCAGCTTCCAACCATTACTATCATACTCCAAGTTCCTTCCATCCTTCTCCATACTCACCATCAATGCTCACTCCCATTGCTTCTGTTACTATCCAGCCTCCCCCATTACCTCTGACCCAGTTATTGTTCATTTGAATATTCCTGCTCTCTAAATCTTTTAATGTTGATGTCTCCATACCGATTGTTGACGTGACACCTCCCCTTCGCGAGGCTCCATGCACCCCTACCTTCCAGGATTCTCCCATGGAACCATCAAATACTCACCTTTAACTTTTGATCTCCCAAGGTACAGGATCCAAATGATTCCCCAGAAGTTACTGTCCCCTCTGTCTCACAATGCTATGACTAGAAATCTAAGGACTAAATATCTTAGGGGATTGACTATACACCATACTGTGATCGATTGCCACTGCCCAGAGAGACCTTCCCCTGCCGAAAACCCGGACCAAGACATGTGTGTCATGCACTGCCCTCTCATATGGCCTATACAGCCTGAGGGAAGCCTCTTAAATATGTCCCCAATAGCAAGGCCTCAGCCCCAGGGCAGTCTTTTCGATATGTCTCCCACAGCATCAGCTCAGCTCAAGGACAGTCTCTTCATTATGTCCCTGACAGCGATAAATAACAAAAAACAACTTATATAATATATAGAATGTGGCTAAAGTCAAAAGAGTTGTAACTTGTGTACAGTTAAAAACATCATCAAAGAGTGGTAAGCTGCTTGGGAAAATACTGATCCCTGTGTTAATCACAGTTGGTTAGCACAGTTGTTTCACTGCTCCAGGGTCCCAGGTTCGATTCCCGGCTTGGGTCACTGTCTGTGCGGAGTCTGCACGTTCTCCCCGTGTCTGCATGGGTTTCCTCCGGGTGCTCCGGTTTCCTCCCACAGTCCAAAGATGTGACGGTTAGGTGGATTGACTGTGATAATTTGCCCTTAGTGTCCAAAAAAGGTTGGGTGGGGTTACTAGAATAGGGTGGAGGCATGGGCTTGGGTGGGGTGCTCTTTCCAAGGGCTGGTGCAGCCCCAATGGGCCGAATGGCCTCCTTCTGCATTGTAAATTCTATGACCTATGAATCACTTGACTGTTAACAAAGTCAAAGGAGTCCATATCACGGAACTCATTTGTTGCTATAGTTTTAATTTAATAATATTTAAATCTATCTCTGCACATCTCTACTGTTCAGCTCTTCCTGTCTATTTTCTTATATTGTTAAACAAATAAAATACTTAGAGAAAGTTTTCCTCACCTGTCTAGCCAGAACAAGAAGTGTGACGAAGAAAATAAAAAGAGAAATCACGCCCATTGTCTTCAGATCCTTCAGCACACCAGGTCTAACAAAGGAGGAGAAATCATGATCCTTAATATATTAAATCAGTATTTGAATAGAATTCTGGCAGCAGATCAGTGTATAGCTGTTGCAATAGCAGTGATCAATATTCAAACAATATGTATTCAATTTATTATATATATGTTATATTTAAATATAGACATCCTGTTAATACATTTTCTCCCACTTTTTAAATGTAATATTCATTGCAAGTTGTAACATTTCCATCTGTTTTTTTTAAAGTTATTGTGATAAACCTAACATGATGGAAAACATTATCAAAAGTTAAAAATTTCATATCCACCATAGAATATATTTATTTCAAGTTGTTCTTAATTGATTCCATCATATTCATTATTTCAAAATATGTATAACTTCTTTGACATTTTAAGATTTTTAAAAAACTCCAACTTTTTCTATCCATGAAATAATGTACATAATATGCCTAATAGTATGGGGCATAATGGAAGTTATTTGCTTCCTTTAAATTAAATAATGGCATGAGATTTAATTCCTTAGTGATGAAAAGAAAGCTAAAAGATGATTTAATACATATTTCAAAACATTTTGACCAATGAATAGAAAAAGGACATGGTTGAAGATTCAATGACAAGGAGAATTTAAAAACAATCATTACCAGAGTGAGATGAAAGGTTATGAGTGAATTATTTGGCCAAATAAATGCATGTAATGTCTTGCCACAAGGCAGAGTTGCGATAAAACTTCTAATGGATAGGTGGATAGATATTTGAAGCAGAGAAATAAATAGAGTTGTAAGGAGAAACCATAGCTTTGGATTTGCCTAGCAAAGAGCTGGCGGATAAATTATGGATTAAATTGCTACCTTCTTTGCAGTAAACATCTATGGTTGAATGATTCACACATATCTTAATAAACAGGAACAACTCAACAGAGACTTTCAAAACTCTACAGACATCTTGCAAAGTATGTACCTTTCCATCTTTACAGTTGTGTACAGCATTTTGCTATACTCATCAAAGAGCGAGGAATGGGTTTGCAGAAGAATTACATTGTAAACCACCACAGCAATCAGCATCATCACCATCTTCAGCTCATAGTTTACCCGCAGGAACACAGAACACGACATCAATCCCAAAATACAGCTGTATAGAAAATACTGGGGTAGAAAAGTAACACATTGAAACCCTATTATAATGAATGCTGTATAAAGTAATTTCCCTTAATAGGGTGAGAATCATACTGTTTGTTTCTGATATAGTAAAATACGTCTTTGAGGGCGATGTCTCTAATATTTTGGATGTATTGCTGGCGCAACCAATATAAAAGAAACAGCACCATAAAATCCTGTTGTAATTAGCATTGTGGACTCCAAGAAAAATGGGTGACGCCGGCAGAAGAAAAATAATGCTATTTTATATAACCTGAGTTATAACTCACTTAGAATATTAACCCAAGTTCTGGCCCACTCAATGGTGGGTAATAGAGGCTCTGGAAAAGGTTCAGAGGATGTCCAATAGATTGATCTCTCATTTAAAAGCTCATGGTTATGATTTGCCTAGAAAGATGGACCATTTTACTCCAGTGAAGCATATTTTCAGCAGATATCCTTTATGACACCATTGACTATAATCCAAAACAAAAAGTACTTCATTGACTGTGAAACACTTTGAGATATCTAGCGGTCATGAAAGGCACTACATAAATGGAAGTCTTCCTTTTTTGTTTAGATTAGATGGTGGTACTTAAATAACGGAAGAGATACATTGTGTTGGGGTGATTACATTGTTTGAATTTGAAAGGTTAGATAGAACCAGGCATCATGTACCAGGTTTGGAGTTAAAAAAACATTTTTAATAAATATTTTTATTCTCCTCCTTTTTCACATTTTCTCCCACATTTACATCCATCAACAATAAACAATAGTCAGCAAGATATGTCAATCTCCATAATAACAACAATCCCATCCGCCCACCAACCCCCAAACCTCAGCCCACATGTTTACATAAACAAATGACAAAAAGGAATCAGGGATTACCCGTAGTCACCCTTAATCTATACAGCCTCCCTCCCCCCCCAGCCACCCCCCCAACTAATGTTCGATGTTATCCAGTTCTTGAAAGTGCATAATAAATAGTGCCCATGACTTGGAGAACCCCTCCGAGCTTCCCCTCAGTTTGAACTTAACCTTCTCAAGGGCCAAGTATTCCAACAGGTCCCCCCGCCACGCCAGGGCACAGGGTGGAGAGGCTGCTCTCCATCCCAGCAGGATCCGCCTTCGGGCGATCAACGAGGCGAAGGCTTTGATATCTGCCTCCGCTCCCGTTTCCAACCCTGGCTGATCCGACACCCCGAATATGGCCTCCTGGGGACCCGGGTCCAGTTTCACACGCACCACCTTGGAAATAACCCTAAATTCCTCCTTCCAGTACTCCCCTAGCTTTGGATAGGACCAAAACATATGAACGTGATTCGCGGGTCCCCCCTGCAATGCTCACACACATCCTCTACTCCTTCAAAAAATCGGCTCATCCTCGCCCTCATGAGGTGCGCTCTATATACCACCTTCAGCTGTATCAGCCCCAACCTCGCACATGAGGTGGTGGCATTCACTCTCCGGAGCACCTCACACCAGACCCCTTCGATAACCTCTCCCAGCTCTTCCTCCCACTTTGCTTTGATCCCTTCCAGTGGTGCCTTATCCTCTTCCAGAATAGCTCCGTACACCGCTGACACTGCCCCCTTCTCCAGTCCCCTTGTCGTCAACACCTTCTCCAGCAATGTGGAGGCCGGTTCCTCTGGGAAGCTCTGTATCTCCTTCCTGGCAAAATCCCAAACCTGCATGTACCTAAACACTTCTCCCTGCTGTAGCCCATACTTCGCTTCCAGCTCCCTCAATCCTGCAAACCGACCCCGAAGAAACAAATCTTTTAGCGTCTTAATCCCCTTCTCTTCCCATTTCCGAAAACTTCCATCCCACCTCCCTGGCTCAAATCTGTGGTTCCCCCGAATCGGCATTTCCCTTGACCCTAAACCCAACCCGAAGTGTTGGCGAAACTGCCTCCAGATTTTCAATGAAGCAATTATTACCGGACTCCCTGAATATTTCCCCGGAGCTATCGGGAGCGGCGCTGTTGCAAGTTCCTTCAGTCCCGACCCCCTGCACAAACTCTCCTCCATTCTGACCCACTGAGAATCAACCCCTCTGACCCAGCTCCGCACTTTCTCCACGTTCGCCGCCCAGTAGTAGTACAACAGGTTCGGGAGACCCAAACCCCCTGCCTGCCTTTCCCTCTGTCCACCTTCTCTGGCCACCTTCCCTCCCCATATGAATGAGGTAATCCTTCCCTCAATCTCCCTGAATAATGACTTGGCAGGAAAATCGATAGCCATTGAAAAATAAACAGGAATCGCGGCAACACATTAATTTTAACCGCCTGTACCCGACCCGCCAGTGACAGAGGAAGGCCATCCCACCTTGCCAGATCGGCTTTCACTCTCCCCACCAAACTAGTGATGTTGTACCTGCGAAGCCTCCCCCACTCCCTGGCAACCTGCACCCCAGATACCTAAAATGAGTCCCTGCTCTACGGAATGGCAGCCCCCCCACCCCTGCCCCCACCCCCGGCCGAGACACCACAAAGGACTCACTCTTGTCCAGGTTCAACTTGTACCCCGAGAAAGACCCAAATACCCACAGTTGCTCCAATATTCCTCCTATCGACGCACTCGGCTCCGACACATACATTAAGCAAGTCGTCAGCATATAAGGACACCCTATGCTCTATCCCCCCCCCCACACTATTCTTTTCCATGCTCCCGAACTTCTCAATGCGATGGCCAATGGCTCAATCGCAAGTGCAAACAGCAGGGGGGACATAGGACATCCCTGTCTCGTCACACGGTGGAGAGAAAAGTATCTCGAACTGATATTATTTGTGCGGACACTCACCTTCGGTTCCTTATATAATAGCTTCACCCAGTTCACAAACCTTGGTCCAATCCCAAACCGCTCCAGCACTGCCATCAGGTACTCCCATTCTACCCGATCAAACCCCTTCTCGGCGTCCAATGCCACAACTACCTCTGTTTCCTTTCTTTCCGCCGATGCCATAACAACGTTCAAAACCCTCCTAATGTTCGAAAACAGCTGCCTCCCTTGCACGAACCCCGTCTGATCCTCCCCTATCACCTTCGGGAGACACTCCTCCAGCCTACCCGCCAGTACCTTCGCCAACACTTTTACATCCACATTCAGAAGTGATATGTGCCGATACGACCCACACTCCTTCGGATCCTTATCTTTTTTTAGTAACAGGGAAATCGATGCCCGTCCCAAGGTTTGCGGCAACACCCCCTTCCCTATCGCCTCCTCAAACATCCCCATCATCAGGGGTGCCAACCTATCCTTAAATTTATTTAAATATTCCACCGGAAACCCATCCGGCCCTGCCACCTTCCCCGGCTGCATCCTCCCAATCGCATCCTTTATCTCCTGCTCCACTATTGCTCCTTCTAATGTAGCCCTGTCCCCCTCCCCTAGCCTCGGGTACTCTAACCCATCTAGAAATTCCTGCATCTCACGGTCTCCCCTGAGTGGCTCTGACTTGTACAACCTCTCATAAAACTCCTCAAAAATCTTGTTAATCAGCACTGGGGCCACCACCAACTTCCCTGCCCTATGCTTCACCTGAAGAATTTCCCTTGCCGCTGCCTCCCTCCGGAGCTGGCCTGCTAACATACCTTATCATAACCTGCCTTATCTCCATGTTCATAAACTGCACCCCTTGCTCTTCTCAGTTGGCGCACCGCCTTCCTGGTGGACAGTCGGTTGAAGTTCGCCTGTAGTTCCTTCCGCTTTTCCAGGTTCGCCAGGTCCCCATCCTCTGCATACCTCCTATCTACCTCTAACATCTCATCTATTACCCTCTGCCGCTCAAACCTCTCCTCCTTATCCACCCTGGCCTTAAACAAAATTACCTCACCTCTCACCACCGCCTTTAGAGCCTCCCAGACGACTGCCTTCGACACCTCACCCGTACAATTGAAACCTACATATTCCTTAATTACTTTTTCAATTTTCTCACAGAACACTTGGTTCCCCAAAACCCCCACATCCAGTTTCCACCCCGGTCTCTGCGCTGCCCCCTTCTCCAGCACCATATCCACCCTATGCGGCGCATGATCTGACACTGCAATTGCAGAGTATTCCGACCCCTTGACTCCAGCCAGCAAAGCCTTCCCAACCACAAAAAGGTTGATCCGTGAGTATACCTTATGGACCGCTGAGAAAAACGAATACTCCCATTCCCTTGGGTGCAGGAACCTCCAAGGGTCCACCCCTCCTATTTCCACCATTAGCCCAGCCAGCGCCTCCTCCCCCCCTGATGGGACCAGCGAGCGCGGCCATGATCTGTCCAACCTTGACTCCTGCACCAAGTTCCAGCCCTCCCCCACAATCAGCTCATGCGTGTCCAAGTCGGCAATAGCCCCAAACACCTTCCTCGTGAATCCCACATCGTCCCAATTGGGACCGTATGCACTTAACAGCGCCATTAATCTGTCACAATCACATATCTACCCCCCTGATCTGCCACCACCGTCTCCATCTGGAAGCGTACCCTTTTGCTGACCAGCACCGCTACCCCTCGAGCCCTTCCATCAAATCCGGAGTGAAACACTTGGCTAACCCAGCCCTTTTTAAGTCTCACCTGGTCCTTCACCCTCAAGTGAGTCTCCTGCAGCATTGCTACATCGGCTTTCAAACTTTTTAAGATGTGCAAGCCCTCTTGACCGGACCTCATAGCCCTCTCACGTTCCACGTGATTATCCTTACTGGGGGTCTCTCACCCCCCCCCCCCTCCCCCCCACCTTTCTTGTCCACCATCACCATACCACCGGGCCCTGCCCCATAAGCCTGACGCGCCCCTGTCCATTGTTAACATCGAACCCCTTCCCCCACTCCCAAGAACCCCCCCCTACAAAAACATCCCCCAACATCCATCCCTCCACCCCCTCTTGCTCGCTTCGTCGGCCCATTGAAGCCTGCTATCCAGGCTCCAATGTCCGCAGTCCTCCTCTCACCTCACCCTCGTTCACTAACTGACTTTAGTTAGCTAGCGCGGGTGGCTCCCCCCGCCAAGACATCTCGCCCCCTTCCACCCAGTCCCAGAGAAAGAAACACCAAAACAAACCCAACAATCCAACCCCTACAATTCACTAACATAACATTTAACCGTCGCAAAACAGAACGCCATTAACTTGAACTCTGTAACATTGCAAAGAGAAGTAAATTTCAATACAAATCAGTAAAAAGAAAGTTTGTACATTTTCCAGCTGCTCAAACACAGTCCACAGTCTCTCTTCCAGTTCCGCTCTTCACATCTGTCCCAAGCCTTCTGCCCTCACGAACGCCTCAGCCGCCTCCGCTGTCTCAAAATAAAAGTCTTTGGCATTATATGTTACTCTCAACTTCGCCGGGTACACCACACCAAATCGCACCCCCTTCTTGTACAAAGCCGCCTTCATTCGCCCAAACGCCGCTCGTCTTTTTGCCAACTCCACCGTCAAGTCCTGGTAGATCCGAACCGCAGTACCATCCCACAGCACCTCACGCTCCTGCTTCGCCCAGCTTAATACTTTCTCCTTCATGCAAAACTTATGGAAGCAGATAATTACTGCCCTTGGCGGCTCGTTCACTTTGGGCTTCGGCCTTAATGACCGATGAGCTCTGTTTAGCTCGTACAGGGTGGGGCTCTCCCCCTCCCCCATCAGCTCCGCCAACTTCTCAGCGAAGTATTGCGTTGGCCTTGGGCCCTCTGTCCCTTCGGGCAAGCCCACAATTCTCAAATTGTACCGCCTTGAGCGGTTTTCCAAGTCTTCCAGCTTTGCTCGATGTCCTCTGTTAACTCCACCACCCTCCGCAGCTCGTCCCCCATCGAGGTGACCTGGTCGCTGTGTCGTGTCACGGCCTCCTCCACCTCCTTCATCTTCTCGCCCTGCTCTCTCACCTCGGCCGATGCCTTTGCCACCTCCACCCTCATCAGGCCGATTGCCTCCTCCACCCATGACCTCAATACGACCGCCATCTCTTTCCTCAAGGCCTCCATGTGCCTCACCAAATGTTTTTCCAGCTCCACCGCCATCACCTCGGTCATCTTCTCCACCGTAACTAGCGCGGCCCCGCCTTGCAGTTCGGCTTCCGCCATCCTGTCGACACTTTTGCTCGTCTTCTCCTTCGGCGGCGAACCCGCGTTTCCTCCTTTCTTCGACGCTGCTCTTTGCATCCTTTAGCGGCTTATTGTTTTTTATCTTCCTTCTTTTCTCCTCTCTCCCCCTTCACCCTCCTGCCCTTCATCAATCTGACATTCTTCTTTTTTGAAAAAAAAAAGGTGGGAGAGAGAAAAAGAAAAAAAAACTTTCACCAAACTTCCTTAAATCTTCTTTCTTTCTCCTCTGCATTCACCTGGGACCAGGCTTCAACCTTCTTTCTTCCTCCTAGGTGGGAGCCATCCGACATGGAGCACCCTCCCTACATGGTGCCCTGGCCTCGGGCCTGCTGCCTCGGCCTCCTCGTAGCTCTGCCCCCGCAACTCTGACCTGCTGCACCGGGCCCGGCGCCTCAGCCCCCCGCCGCCCGACACCCGCGCGGGGTTCTTTGCCGGTTTTTAAACCGGCCACGCTGGCTGCTCGTGGCAGCCCCAAAGGCCGACGATAGTCGAGGGGTGCGTGAGGACTCGGGGATTTCCCCGAAATCGCCGTGAATCGCGCCCACCGGCGGGAGCTCTTGTTGCTGCGGCCGCCCTGCTCGCCCATGCCACTGGAAGTCACCAGGTTTGGAGTTAAGAGGGTCTTCTTTTTGCAGAAAGGACTATTACTCCCTGGAACATGCTGCTTGGTTGCACAGTGAGTGTGGATTCATTGCAGACATGCAAACAGTAGCTGGATGACTGGGGCTGATGTTCCTGTGTACAAAAGATCGATGGGATGGATTGGGTGATTTGCCTCATGGTCATTGTCGTCTGTGAAACTGGTTTTGGCTGCCTTTGGGAGCCAGAGAGGAACCTACCAGAGTGTTTCCCAACTCCCCATCCTGAATTGGCAGAGAGTTTTTAAAAAGTATGTTTTTTTTCTGTACCAAGCAGATTATATAACTTCCGGTATGACCTTTTTGGGACAGTCTCGATGGACCAACTAACCTTTCCCTGCCATCATTTTTGTATGTTGGAACAAGCAGGGCTTTGTGCTGAGAGGGTTTTCACTATGGATGCGTAGTAGAAACTTAAAAAAAAAAATTATTGAAAAACAATTAACTACACAACAATACAACAAAGAATCAGAAATAAAATGAATAGTTACTATTTTTAACTTGTGTTGTTAACATTAGCAGCTGAGTGGTACTTATAATGTTGACATTTCAAAAGGTTTAATGTACTTAAGTGCAGGATTAAAATCAAAGACAACAAACTGCAGGTTGGCAATATTACTCTGATCTTTCCGTACAACCACTGCTGTGTGCATCAATCCATCAGTTGCCATCAGCTAAAGCTGCAAAGGTAATCCAGGCCAGGAGTTTTGCCATGATGGAGAAGCCCTACACATTTTTAACTCCCTCCCCTGATCCAAACATTTCCCATAAGTCCAAGTCTGCTACTTTCTATGTGTTGATTCTTCTTTTCTTGATTATAAGTTCTACATTCCATTTTTCAACGAAATGCTTCTAATTTACATTCCCGGGTCAATTCATAACTACTGTCAAGACGATAAAATAAATCACAAACACGGCTTGTCTGCCATACAAAAACTGTACCCTCTGGCAGATGATAAAACTCTTAAAATTGTACTTTTAGGTATACTTTGGTTCAATTAATCTTGAAGCATTTCATTAAAGATGCATTCCTAATAGAATTGCTGCCTCGGGAGAATCACGTGATGTGAGTGCGGGAACAATTGCATTTTCATGAGCTCCGACACTGCTCAGCTTTTAATCCTTTATTTTATCCTGGTGTAAATCTCATATTTGCTTTCTCTTGGGTTGCATGGCTTGTGCTATGTCCCTGGTGGTTTCTGATTGGTGTTTTCCGAAGAAGAGCCAAGATAAATTATAAAAATCCTTGTTTATTGTGGTGGTCAGAGTGGGCTGGGTGGGGCCCAGCTTGCAGTGGTGTACTTGCTACTGAGTGGGCTCTCGCTTCAGCAGTGCTGGGTGTATCCGGAAGATGGCCGCCAATGTTGTCCTGGGTGATGATTGATGCGACCATCAATTCACACGAGACGATGAGTAGAAGTGAACAGTGGTTTTAATCAGCTAGAACTGTGCCTGCCTCCGACTGCTCTGTACTGAGTGCAGATCTATATACCTCCCCCGAGGGGGCGTAGCCATAGGCGGAGCCCACAAGGGCATCAAAATAATACAATACAATGTAATACAATACAATGGAGAATGGTAGCAGTAATACGTTCACCACATTCACCCCCTGTTAAAAATTGAAGTCCAGCGGGGGTGAAGTGGGCTCGCAGATCGAGTCTGTCCGGCGCCTTGATCGTTCGCTGCGATCGTCTGAGCTCTGGCTTCGCTGCGGTCACGGGTGTTGAACTCGTCGCTGCGGGCATGGGTATTGGGCTCGTTGACTCCGGGAACATGTCGTCTGGAGCTTCATCACTGTAGGTCGGTGATGGGGGGAGGAGGGGGTGTAGGCCATGTAGGGGCATTGGCGATGTTCGGTGTAGGGTGGGGGGGGTAGGTGATGGTCACAGGGGAACCGGCGGGTGCCAAATCCCGGAGGGAGACTGCATCTTGTCGGCCGTCGTGGTGCGCCACGTAGGCATACTGAGGGTTGGCGTGAAGGAGCTGGACCCTCTCAACCAGCGGGTTGGAGTTATGGCTCCTCACATGCTTTCGGAGGAGGACAGGCCCCGGTGTCGTCAGCCAGGACGGAAGCGAGCCCCTGGAGGTGGATTTCCTGGGGAAGACAAATATGCGGTCATGAGGGGTCTCGTTCGTGGCTGTGCAGAGGAGCGACCTAATGGAGTAGAGCTCGTCGGGGAGGACCTCTCAAGCCACCTTAAAGAAATCAATAAACGGCTTCACCGATGGGTGAACCCATCCGCCGACCCTTTCAAGACAAACTTAATCTTCTGTAACCTCAGGAATTCCACCAGGTCACTCACCCACACCCCACTTTCGGCGGCTCCAAGTCCCACCACCCGAGCAATCCCCGTCTCCAGGCTACCAGGGAGGCAAAGGCCTAAACATCGGCTTCTCTCATCCCCTGGACTCCCGGGTCTTCCGACACCCCAAGTATTGCCAACTCTGGATTCAGGACTAGCTCCACACCTGCACCTCGGACATCACGTCCAAGCACCCCTCCCAGAACCCCCTCAGTCTTGGACACACCCAGAACATGTGGATGTGATTCGCAGGCTGCTATCCTCCACTCCCTCAAAGAACCTCCTCATTCTCGCCACCATCATATGCGCCCTATGTACCACTTTGAACTGGATGATGCTTAGCCTCGTACACGACAAGAACGCAGTCACCCTCCGCAAGGGCTCGAGCCAAGTCTTAGCCCCCACCTTCACTCACAGCTCCTCCTCCCACTTGCGCTTAATGTCCTCCGCCTGGGATCCCTCCCATTTAATTAACTCCTTGTAGACCTCGGACATTTTCCTCTCCCCTATTTCGACCCTCGGCAGCACCTGGCAACCCCAGGGCCGGCAGCCCAGGAAAGGATGGCACCCCTCTCCTTACAAAGTCCCGAACCTGCAGGTACCTAAAGCCGTTTCCGAGTCAACCACCCCATCGGCAGCGCTTTATCCAGCAAAAAAAAATCAATCCGGGAGTACACTCGCTGCACATGGGCGAAGCATGAAACCGCCTTCGCCCTTGACCTTCCAACCCTTCACGGCTCCACACCCCCCTGCCCCCTCCCACCCCCACCCCATGTGCTCCATAAACCCCCTCAGCTCTTTCGCCACTGCTGACACCCTCGCCGACTTATGACTCGACCGGTCCAAGCTCGGATCTATGACCGTTTAAAAATCCCCCCATGTAATCAGCCGAAGCGAGTCCAAGTCAGGAATCTTCCCTAACACCTGCCTTATAAAATGCACATCATCCCAATTCGGGGCATAGACCTTTACCAGAACCACCAGCATCCCCTTGAACTATCCACAAACCATCACATACCTCCCCTCCGGATCGGCCAGAATACTCCCCACCTCAAACGCAACTCGCTTATTAACCAACACTGCCACCCCCTCATCTTCTTATCCAGCCCCTTCCCCACCCATCCCTCCCTCAGCTTTGTCTGGTCCCCTATCTTCAGGTACGTCTAATGCAAAAAGGCCATGTCCGCCTTCAAACACCTCAGATGCATGAACACACGCAGCCATTTAACTGGCCCATTCAACACCCTCACGTTCCACGTGACCATCCCCTGCCGATCAGCCATACATCTTTTTGGGCTAGCCCTCGCCCATGTTATGCGACCCTTCAGGCCTGTCCTCAGATGTCTACCGCCACCGATCTCTTGCAAACTGCGCTACACCACAACCATGTCAGCAGCCCTTCCCACCACCGACCCTCAAACAAAAAAACAACTCCCTCCCTCTCCTCCACGCCTTCCTCCTGGCAACCCCCCACACTTCACTCCCTTTAACTAGTCCACCCAGCTAGCATGGTGGCCCCTGCCCAAGACCTCCAGTCATCCTATCTCCCTCCAATTACCCCCCCCACCAACTCAACCATCTATCCTTCAAGAGTTACAAAAGGCACACTCACCATCGTTGGTCCCCTGTCAAAACCTGTCCCCGAAAACCCACCACCAAGCAGTTTAAAGAGCACCCAAAACTCCTCCAAGGTTCAATGTCCTCACATTCCTCCCTGTCCATTGTCCCTCAGTAATTCCATCGCCTCCTCTGGCATGTTGAAATAAAACCCTTGCTTCTGGAAAGTCACCCACAGGCAACAGTACTCCAAACTTCACCCCCTTTTTAAAGAGGGGAGCTTTAATCTAGCCCTCCTCTTCGCCAGCTCTGCACCTAAGTCCGAGTACACCTGCAGCTTGTTCCTTTTGCATTTACAGTTCCTGGTCTGCCTCACCCATTGAAGGATCTACTTCTTGTCCAGAAAGCGGTGCCTTGGCTAGGTCTTCCAGGGCTTCTTTACTTTGCTGCCACAACATATAATTTTGGAACACCACCAACTGGTGTTCACCTGCTTTGCCAAAGCTAAACTTCGTTGATCGGCCAGGGCTGATGATAGACTTCAGAATAAGAATTATGGAACCTTTGATGTTTGCAAACTAGTTCTCTCAGTGGCAGGCATGAAGCACACATTACACTTTCACATTGTAGACATGGATGTTGACTCAGTACTTGGTACAAGATTATGTGAATCCCTGAATCTAGTCGAGTGACTATGTGTCCTAGAAGATGGCTGGTCACCCGAGCACAGTGAATCACTGCAAGACATTACAGTGTGCATGGTGTATGAGGATTCAAAAGAAATCCTAGTGGAGGACGACAAACCAGACAAGGGAACGGAAATGTCCGGGAGCATTCCCCAATTCTGGTTAACAGTCTTCAAGAATGTGCATAGGCTCAATGGAATGATACAAGATCATGCTGAACCTGAATTACAACATCTACAAGATGTGAGTGTTGAATGGGCAGAGAATGAAAAGCCGTGGGGCTTCACTCTGGAGTTTACATTCGGGCCTAATGAGTATTTCACGATCGAGTTGATCACTAAAGTGTATCAGTCGGACTGACGGCCGCTGAAATTGTTCTTTGCTGAACCACAAATCATCGGCTGCACAGGTTGCATGATCAACTGGAGGGAGGGAAAAAATGTAACAATGAGAACAATCCGAACTGAACCAAAGTACAGGAGTCGGAGTATTCCAAGAACAGCGACAATAGCTGTACCAAATGAAAACTTCTTCAATTTCTTCATTCCCACTGAAGTTCCACAAAATGGAATTTTAAGCCAAGCTTCGGCGGCCAAACAAAAGGCTGAGTTTGAACGTGGCGCTCTATTTTGTGAACAAAGAATTCCGTATGCAATGTTATATTTTCAGATGAAATCAATGCAGATGATGCTGAATACGAGGACGATTACTACAAATATCTGCTCGAAGTTGTCGACGATGATGCAGAAAGTGATGGCATGAAGGGTGAGACCGCTGACGAACACTATGAGCTGCTTGCAGATCCCTTTTCCAGCAGCACAGATGAAACTCCAGAGGTACGGCTCCGGGGGCCTGCAAGCAAAGACAAGGTGGTGATTGGGGATGCCCAGACAGCGTTGGACTCTGTGGAGAGCGAGAGTTTGGAGATGGTTCACTTAGAAATTGAAGCTGCTGATACAACTGAAGATCAGCCATTGGTTGAGCCGGAGACGCAAGAAGCCATCCTGATATTGGATAAACTGGCCTCGGAGGTATATGGTGACCCGTTCCAAGTCTTTGAAATGGGTCCGGTAATTTACTCCCAAGCCATTGATGTCACCGATGACTAATGGGAGGACATAAATGACGATGCCGATGACAGCGACGTGGAGGTTGAAATAGTAGGCAACTCTGAGACTGACCCTGAGGAAAAGCTGATGACAATTTCATTATGCAGTTCCACAGACCCTTCACACGTTTGTGACTTTGATCAAGAGACCCAGTGCCTGGTTCAGCTCAGCTAGAGAGCATAGTATCTCAAGTGATGAAGAGAAAGTCACTAGTGTTCCAGCAAGCCAAGAAGAGGTGAGATCTACAACCCCAGTTCCAACCTTCACGTAGGCACCAGAAACCGAGGTAATCCAGCATGTTGATGAGGCCGCAGAAGTGGGCGTGGGCATGCCACACAAAGATGATGCGACATCTAAACTGCTGCAGACCTCTCAACACATAGCAACAACCGGCACCACGCCAGAGGCTGCCACGGAAAAAAAAAACAAGAGCCACACAAAAATCCATCAGCATGTTCTCAAAGTTAAGAGGAGAGGAGAAGACTGGGGGAGCTAGCTCATCCCACCAACAAGCCAGCAACGAAAACAGTCACAAGTAGGAAACAGCATCATGCAAGGAAGCGAAAGAGAAAGCGACTAGTAACACAAGTAAGGCAGTCATGGACACAGGCCTTCCAAAGGCACAGAGCAAAGAGCAAGAGAAACAAGAGGCTGGCAACAGCTTGAAGGATCACAGAGGTGATCCCATGAGGGAGGCACAATGAGATCTGTGCAAAGGAAATGGACTCTTGTCAGGCACAGCATGTTTTTGGACACCTTAGTAAAACTCGTTCGCTTTATTAGCCACATATAATGAATGTATAAAGTTTAACATTTAATGTTGCCTGTAAAATTATCTTAATGTTTTGTAAGGAAGTGGGATGTGGTGATATGCTTCTGGGCTATATCATAGATGGATGGTGTGCGACCTCCAACCAGCAGGTGGCGATGCAGCTACTTCATGCGGTCTCTAGATCAAGGTCATGTGACCAATGACTCCCATATAAGGGGAGACACATCTGGCCATCTTCAGAAGCAGACTGAGAGGGTAATAAGACATACAAGTGAATGGTCAGTGCTAGGTGAAGATTCCAGAGGAGTAGTAAGCAAGCTCCATGATAACATGCTCTGTATCAGATTGCTATCTTACCATATGAGACTCAATAAATGATTCTGGTTTGGATAAGTCGAAGTGTTTGGTGGATTCCTTCGTAAGGTATAAAGGACCAAATACAGCACTCATTGAGATTCAGGATTGCCCCCAGTTAGAGATAATCCATGTCGGGTTCTTATTGGATTTATAAAAAAATTAATTTTAGGCTATTTGAATTTAAGAATACGTGCCTTTATTCTTCAATGGCCTGGGCAGATTTAGTATCCTGGGAAGGATTGGATTCCTTCTGACTCCTGAGGTTCAGCAGTCTTTCACTTGAGTTTCTCTCTATGGTCCTCCTTTGGGCTATTTGAACAGGAAGATTTAATAATTTTTTTTCAAATTTGGAGTACCCAATTATTTTTTTCCAATTAAGGGGCAATTTAGCCTATCCGCCTAACCTGCACATCTTTTGGGTTGTGGGGCTGAAACCCACGCAGACACAGGGAGAATGTGCAAACTCCACACGGACAGGTCTGACCCAGGGCCGGGATTCGAACTCGGGTCCTCAGCGCCGTAGTCCCAGTGCTAATCATTGCGCCACCTTGCTGCTCCTGGGACGATTTAATAATGGTGCATGCTGAGGTTAGATTGGCTAATTCTGATTGAGTTGTTGAGGAGAGGTATTACTCTTGGTATCATTTCTGTGATGACAATTATTCTGAGTCAGTTCGGACATCTTTCCTCTGGGGATCCTCTTCCTTTCTCTCTGCTTCTAGGTGAGCAGGATGCTGTTTCTAATCCTGGTCTGGTCCAGTGGTTTGGGAGAGGTACCGGGAAGGAGGGACTCGACGGTCCCTCCCAGGGTGCCCAATTGTTGGGGGTCTTGACGGTTCTTCTTCTTCTTGGGTCAGGGTACCCCCCCCTCCCCCCCCCCCCCCCCCCACCTTCTAGCTGGGCCTAGAGTGATTATCCTCTTCTTCTTAGTACTTGTAGGGATGGTGCATTATCCCAGAGAGGGTGGGAGAGGTAAGAGCTTGGTTGGGGTGTGTAGGATTTGGGGGATGCTAGAGACCCTTGTGGTATAATTTCCTGGGCAGCATGGTAGCATAGTGGTTAGCACAATTGCTTCACAGCTCCAGGGTCCCAGGTTCGATTCCCGGCTGGATCACTGTCTGTGCGGAGTCTGCACGTTCTCCCCGTGTCTGCGTGGGTTTCCTCCGGGTGTTCCGGTTTCCTCCCACAGTCCAAAGATGTGCGGGTTAGGTGGATTGGCCATGCTAAATTGCCCTTAGTGTCCTAAAAAAATGTTAAGTGGGGGTTGCTGGGTTACGGGGATAGGGTAGATACGTGGGCTTGGGTAGGGTGATCTTTGTAAGGGCCGGTGCAGACTCGATGGGCCGAATGGCCCCCTTCTCACTGTAAATTCGAATTCTAAAATTATAATTCTATCTGTATGTGCTGGGCTTGGCTAAGTCCAGCGCTATGGCTAGTATCCTGTTGCCTCTGGGAGTTTGAGGTGTCCCTTTTCGAGGGTGCTTGTTGGAAGCATCCTTGGAGATTAAGTTTTGCTTCTTCAGGGGCCTGGGGATGAGCCGAGTCCTATGCTTGGTGGATATCCTGTTGTCTCCTGGAGATGGGAAGCTCTATGGTTTTTTGGTTGATTGCGCATCCTGTTCTCTTTTTCTTTGGTGGTTGGTTGGCATGTGCCAGGGTCATATGGAGCCTGGGCTGGATCCTGATTCCTTGTTATCCGGTGGGTTATTTCTGGTAGTTTGAACTTCTCCTTCCTTTTACTTCTTCTACCTTTCTTGGGAGGTTCTGAAAATTTGATGATAATCCGAACATGTTGTTGCATAATCGTATACATAGAACATAGAACATGCAGTGCAGAAGGAGGCCATTCGGCCCATCGAGTCTGCACCGATCCACTTAAGCCCTCACTTCCACCCTATTCCCGTAACCCAATAACCCCTCCTAACCTTTTTTGGTCACTAAGGGCAATTTAGCATGGCCAATCCACCTAACCTGCACGTCTTTGGACTGTGGGAGCAAACCGGAGCACCCGGAGGAAACCCACGCAGACACGAGGAGAATGTACAGACTCCGCACAGACAGTGACCCAGCAGGGAATCGAACCTGGGACCCTGGCGCTGTGAAGCCACAATGTTATCCACGTGTGCTACCGTGCTGCCCAAAATTGGTAATTTTGGGTGCCCAATTGTTGGAGGCCTCGAAAAATATGGCACAATGATGCACGCCCTGGCACTCCATGCCAGCCCACAATTACTACAAAAAATCAGGTTAAATCTTCCGCTCCATGTTCAGATGCACACCAATATACATCTCCCCCATCTCCAGAGGCACCAATGACCCACCACAGCCCCTTGGATACCAGACCAAACAGTAGCCACGCAGGTGCAAAGCATGGATTCTTTATACACATCCTTACAAAAATAAAGAAAAAACACAAAAAGCCCAGTCTTAAGGGAAGTTATATGTACACCACACAATGCAACTTAACCTCAAACTAAGGCCCAGTGCAGAGCCAACATCATTCCACACCCCGAAAATGGCTTCTGGGGGACCAGGTTCCAATTCCTTTTGTAAGATCGCTGACATGATGCTGAAGAAGGAGCCCGAAAGGTTCGCCAGGTTAGGACGTGCCCAAAAGGGCAACACCGTAGCACAGTGGGGAGCACTGTTGCTTCACAGCTCCATGTGGGTTTCCTCCGGGTGCTCCGGTTTCCTCCCACAAGTCCCGAAAGCTGTTAGGTAATTTGGACATTCTGAATTCTCCCTCTGTGTACCCGAACAGGTGCCGGAATGTGGCAACTAGGGGCTTTTCACAGTAACTTCATTGCAGTGTTAATGTAAGCCTACTTGTGACAATAAAGATTATTTTTAAAAAACATATGTACGTGATTCACTGGACCCCTCCCAGACCTCATTCAATTTTATTTAAACATCAAATATTACCTATTAAAAATATTCACTCGGCACAAAATTGAATGAAGTACCAGTATATAAAGCAATAAGTACCTTCACTTAATTATTTTGAAAATTCTTTCACTGGATATGGGCATCGTTAGCAAGGCTAACATTTGTTGCTCATCCCTAATTGCTCTTGAGAAGGTGGTGATGAATCGCCTTCTTGAACCTCTGCAGTCAATCTGGTGCAGGTATACATATAATGCTGTCAGAAAGGGAGTTCCAGGATTTTGATCCAATGACAGTGAAGGAATGGCAAGTCAGGGTGGTCTAGAGGGGAACTTGCAGGTGGTGGTATTCTCATCTGTCTGTTAGACTTCTTCTAGGTGGCAGAGGTTGCAGGTTTATAAGGTGCTCTCAAATGAACCTTGGACCCAGACAACATTCTGCTGTCACTGTGCATCAATGGACGAGAAAGGAATGTTTAAATTGGCGGAAGAAGTGACAATCAAGCAATCTGCTTTGTTCAGGATGTTATCATGCTTCTTGAATGCTGTTGGAGCCATACTCATTCACGAAAATTGAGAATATTCTATCACACTTGTTACCTCTGCCTTGTAGACGGTGAACAGGATTAGGGATGTCAGAGGGGAGTTACTGAACTCAAATTTCCCAACCCCTGGCCTGCCCTTGTGGTCACAGTAGTTATATGACTGGTTCTATTCCATTTCTAATCAATGGTAAACAGCCGGAATGGGGTGACTCAGAGATAGTAATGCCATTGAATGTTAAAGGGAGATGGTTAGATTCTCTCTTTTTGGAGATGATCATTATGCAACACTTGTGTGGGGCGAATGTTACTTGCCACTTATCTGTCCAAGCCTGAATGTGGTCTGGGTCTAGCTGCTTACGGACATGGACTACTTCAGCATCAAAGAAGTTACAAATGGTGCTGAACATTGTGCAATCATCAGCCAACATCTCCACTTCTGACTTTATGATGGAGGAAATGTCATTGATGAAGTAGCTCAAGGGGGTTGGGACTAGGACATTACCCTGAGGATCGCCTTCAGCGATATTCTGGTGTTTGACCTCGAACAAACACAACCACATTCCTTTGTGCTAGGTTTGACTCAAAACAGTGGCTAGTGTTCTCACAGATTCCCATTCAGTTTAATTTTGCCAGGGCTCATTGATGCCACATTGGGTCAAAAGAAGCATTAGCCACCAATACATTTATTAATGGTGTGTACACCAACGAATCAATTGAACAACAGGGACAAGCGAATGAATTAATGCAGAATTGGGCACCAGTGAATTAGTAAATTTATATAATACAGTTAGAGCAACAAATCAACAAAGGAATAGAGTAGATGCAGAAATGAAATAATGAATTAATGTGACAGTATGCACACCAACAGATCAATGAAAGTATGAAGGAACAAATACACCAACAAATGAATAATTGGGACATCGACAAATCAAAAATCCATACAGCAGCAGGCAGCAGTCAACTTGTGCACAACAAATAATTAAATTAATGCAACAGTGCTAATCAATGATTTAATTGCAGAAATTAGTATTAAACATAGAAAATAGAAGCAGATGAAGACCATTCGGCCCTTCGAGCCTGCTCCGCCATTCATTATGATCATGGCTGATCATCAAGTTCAATACCCTGATCCCACCTTTCCCCCATATCTCTTGATCCCTTTAGCCCCAAGAGCTATATCTAATTCCTTCTTGAAATTACACAATGTTTTGGCCTCAACTACTTTCTGTGGTAGTGAATTCCACAGATTCACCACACTCTGGGAGAAGAAATCTCTCCTCACCTCAGTCCTAAAAGGTTTACCCCTTACACTCAGACTATGATACCCTAGTTCTGGACTCCCCACCATTGGGGAACATTCGTTCTGAATGATAGATTATCATAGAATTTACAGTGCAGAATCCACCCTGTCTAATCCTGTTAGAATTTTGTAAGTTTCTATGAGATCCCCCCTCACTCTTCTAAACTCCAGTGAATAGAAAGCTAACCAATGTAGTCTCTCCTCATGACAGTCCCGCGACCCCAGGAATCAGCCTGGTAAACGTTCGCTATACTCCCTCCATAGCAAGAACATTCTTCCTTAAATAAGGACACCAAAACTGCTCACAATACTCCAGGTGTGGCCTCACCAATGCCCTATACAACTGCAGTAAAACATCTCTATTCCTATACTCAAATCCTCTCACTATGAAGGCCAACATATAATTTCCCTTCCTTACTGCCCACTGTACCTATTAACACAGGAATAAGTTAAAGAGGTGCAGATATCGATGAATTAATGCAAAATTGATAAGATATCAGGCTGAAATTAATTAATGAATTCACGGAGCAGTGAGCACATATGACATACCATGTATTAATTAATGGAGTCATGCGAACTAGTGCTTAATTAATGTACCATAGAATCATTTTTCATTTGTTGCAACTGCTCCCTCCTGTAGCTGTTAATTTACTTTCAGTGGTTTCACCTCTAGTTTATTTTTCAAAACACTATGCGTAGTTTTTAATGGAATTGGCACCTGTAATAGTAAGTTATGGAATCTGCAAATCTCTAATACTAAATTATGAAGATGTTTTTAATTCATGAGGGCACAAAGGCAATTATTACTACTTAATATGAGGTATGAAATCAGGTGCACACAAGTCATTTGGGTTGGGTAATCACTAAGGGTTCCCAAGTGTCCCATCAATTGGCAATGTGAAAATTAGGAAGGAATCATTTTCATCTTCAGCATTTAAGGGCAAATGCAACAAAATGGATTAGCCACCAGTTTTCAACTCATCCAATTTTTATTTTATTGAAATCAAGGAAAACAAAAATTGAACAGATTCTAATAGGTTTGGGCAAACACTTCCAACCAAGTAGTGAAGATGGAAAGTAGCCTATTGGTTTTAAATACCTGGGGCGAGATTCTCCGACCCCCCGCCGGGTCGGAGAATCGCCGGGGGCTGCCGTGAATCCCGCCCCCGCTGGTTGCCGAAGTCCCCGGCACCAGAGATTCGGCGGGGGCGGGAATCGCGCCGCGCCGGTTGGCGGGCCCCCCCGCTCAATTCTCCGGCCCGGATGGGCTGAAGTCCCGCCGCTAAAATGCCTGTCCCGCCAGCGTAAATTATACCACCTACCTTACTGGCGGGATAAGGCGGCGCGGGCGGGCTCCGGGGTCCTGGGGGGGGGGGGGCGCTGATCTGGCCCCGGGGGGTGCCCCCACGGTGGCCTGGCCCGCGATCGGGGCCCACCGATCCGCGGGAGGGCCTGTGCCGTGGGGGCACTCTTTCCCTTCCGCCTCCGCCACGGTCTCCACCATGGCAGAGGCAGAAGAGACTCCCTCCACTGCGCATGCGTGGGAAGCTGTCAGCGGCCGCTGACGCTCCTGCGCATGCGCCGCCCGGAGATGTCATTTCCGCACCAGCTGGCGGGGCACCAAAGGCCTTTTCTGCCAGCTGGCGGGGCGGAAATTCGTCCGGCGCCGACCTAGCCCCTCAAGGTTGGGGCTCGGCCCCCAAAGATGCGGAGCATTCCGCACCTTTGGGGCGGTGCGATGCCCGTCTGATTTGCGCCGTTTTAGGCGCCAGTTGGCGGACATCACGCCGTTTCCGGAGAATTTCGCCCCTGATATGCAGAGAATCATAGTCTAAAAATAAGTGTTAAAAATAAACTGATAAGTGAATCAAATGACCTTTTTAATGGTAAGGCTGTGGGGATTGCAGCTAAAGCCAGCATTTACAACTTATCTCCAAGTTGCCTGGAGAAGATGCCAATGTGTATTCTTTGTGTGCCATTACAATCAAGCCTTGTAGTGCTTTGATGCAACTTAATGGCTTGCAAGGTCATTTCAGACGATCGCCCTTGTTTTAGATAGAAGTCACATATAATCTGGACCAAGTAAGGTCAGCAAATTTTCTTCCCCAAAGGACATTAGTGAACTAGTTGCACTTTTTCTTTTATACATAGTTTATAGTTTGATGGTTACTTTTAATGAAATTATCTTTTTATTTTTAGATTTGCAGGGTGGTGCTATCAGTAGGGACTGGAATAGGAAGAATGAAATGGCATGGCATAGGGATAGCATGGAAGGTAGCAAATTGCATAAGGGATGGCATAGGATGGACATAATGGCCCAGCAAGGCAAGGGAGAGATGGCGTGAGATGGAGGGATGAGATAATGGAATTGATTAAGTATGTATATCTATGTGAAGGGCAAGTGTAAAGAAAAAGCTTACCAATTGCATATTTTAAATTCTGTTTTGTGATTTACATTAATTATTTGTATATCCACAAGTAATTAATCTTTTAACTACATAGTTCTTTATTATGTTGAAATGAAATGAAATGAAATGAAAATCACTTATTGTCACAAGTAGGCTTCAAATGAAGTTACTGTGAAAAGCCCCTAGTCACCACATTCCGGCGCCTGTTCGGGGAGGCTGGTACTGGAATTGAACCGTGCTGCTGGCCTGCCTTAGTCTGCATTAAAAGCCAGCGATTTAGCCCTGTGTTAAATCAACCCCTGTGTTGTTACTGTACTTCCTTCTGTGTCAGTTCCTGGCAGGTGGGGGTGCGGCATGGGGGAATCTCCCAATTCATTAAAAAAATCCCAACTATACAACCTTTGCTCTCCATTGCATAGTCTCCATTAAAACCATTACTCTCTTACCCTGGCCATTCCCTTGTTATTCAATTTCACACTCTTAAATCCAAGGATGTAGATTTGAAAGGGTATCGTGCACAACTACTTTAGCAATCCATTGCCAGATCTGACATTTTTAAAGGCATGCCTGATCGTCCAACAGCCCCCTGTGCCTCCACTGCGGCATTAGGACCCTCCCACTTCATCCATCTTACCTTTTCCGGAGTCCTGCCACCACCCCCCCCCCCCCCCAACCCACCGCTTATGGGTGAGCCCCCCCCCCCTCCAGTACCTGTCCCATGGCATGAGCAACCTGGAGCCTGCACACCTTGGTGATGCCAACCTGGTAGTGCCACCCAAGCACCCTGGCAATGCCATGGTGGCACTGCCAAGGTGCCTGGGTGGCACTGTCAAGGTGCAAGGCTGCCAGTGCCAAGGTGCGCAGGTGCCAGAGGGAGTGCCAGAGTACCACTTTATCCAGTGCTTGACTATCTGGGGGCCTCAACTCCCCAGTAAGACCCCAGAGGTGCCATCCTGACTTTTTCATGACTTTGTGAACCAGTACCAAAAAGCCCTTGATTGAGGATTCGCAGGCGAGGCCAGTGAATCCCGGGTTGTGGGTGAATTGGGGTGAGCGAATACTTAAATGAGCATAATGAGTCATTTAAATATGCGCACCTGGATCTCACCTAACGTGGGCGAGATCCAGATCCCGACATGCCTAGAGATTCTGTTGAACCTCGTGAGAACATCTCGATCCAGGTCTCTTTCGAGATTCAACGGCCTCGTTTTGACACCAGGTCGGGTGCACCAAGGCCGCTGAATCATGCCCCAATCTTTTAAAAGGCGCTTTTTCAGCCTAGTTTCAGTGAGTAGCTGCATGTCCTTCCGGCAACTTTATGCTTCCAATTGTGAAAACTCCATTAAAAACCCTCAAAGTGCCCAAGAGTCAGAAGCAACAACTGATAGGGTTCTTAACTGAAGATCTGGTTGAAATTTGGTAAGTCCCTTAATCATTTTACAGCTAATTGGATGCTTGGGGTAATGAGGTGTGTGTGGGTGTAGTGAGGCTAGTGAGTAGGGATGTATGGTAGGGTGTTAGGTCAGGTGGTGCGGGGGTGTGTGAGAGTAGGAGATGATATGTGGGGATAAGGTGTGTGGGGTGAGGTGAGGGGGTTGGGGATGAGGTAAGGTTGTGGGGGTAAGGTGAGGAGGTTAGGGTGGGGGATGAGCTGAGGTTGTGTGGGTGAGGTGAGAGGGATGAGGTGAGGGGGTTGCGGTGTGGATGAGGTGAGGACATGGGGGTGAGGTGAGGGGGTTAGGGTAGGGGATGAGGTGAGGTTGTGAGGTGAGGGGGTTGGGTTGGGGCGGGGGATGAGTTAAAGTGTATGGGGTGAGGTGAGGGCGTTGAGGGATGGAGGTGGTGAGGATGTGGGGGTGAGGTGAGGGGGATGAGGTGAGGATGTGGGGGTAAGGTGAGGGGTTGAGGTGAGGTCATGGGGGTGAGGTGAGGGGGTTGGGGTGGGGATGAGGTGAGGTCATGGAGGTGAGGTGAAGGGGCTGGGGTGGGGATGAGGTGAGGTGTATGGGGTGAGGTGAGGGGGTTGGGGGTGGATGAGGAGAGGATGTGGGGGTGAGGTGAGGGGGATGAGGTGAGGTTGTGGAGGTGAGGTAAGGGGGTTGGGGTGGGAGATGAGGTGAGGTCGTGGGGGTGAGGTGAGGGGGTGGTGGGTGAGGTGAAGAGGTGGGTGTGTGGAGGGGGACGTGAGGTGAGGGGTACGGATACCCTGAAACAGACACAATTCTGATAACAGAGGCTTGAGAATCTTGGGCCTCATCAAAATAAATGTAAGAAACTAAAAATTGCCATTGATGCAAAACAGGGCATTCACTCACTATTTCCCATTTTATTACTCTTGCAAAGTCTGGTAATGAATTCCCTATTTGTCACAAGGAAATTTTTTGATGAAATGCCGTGCCAGCAACGCTGGACAGGTTGCCTGAAAACGTATGAGGCATGGCGATTATTTTGTGACTGGGTTGCATTTTTGGCCAGTACGGGGATCGAACCCGATTTTTAAAATCTCTACAGCATCCTCGGTTCACCCCAGATGGACTGTAATTTCACAGTGTACAATTCAATTTGTGTGACAGCTTCTGAGAATAGGGGAAACAATCCAGTTCTTGAGTTAGAAATGCTTGGCAAAATGTTTTAATTTGCATTTCACAAACAGTTTGAGATTCTTCTCTGAAAAATTCAGGTCAACAATTCAATGTATAATTTTCCTGAGTTGCTGGTACGTACCTGGTAAATCCCCCTGGTGATACTACCACTAGCATAAAAAGGGCAGGTGCCTTTTATGGTACATTGCGGTTGTTGCTGGCCTCTTCTACTGCACAGAGATATCTGTGTACTCCAAGGCCGTAATGTTCCAGCCGTTTACACCGACGGGATCTTTCGATCCCGCCGATGGCGCAGCCCCGCCACAGGTTTCCCGGCGGCAAGGGGTGCATTCAATGAGGAACCCCGTTGACAACGGAACCCCGTTGACAACGGCAGGACCAGAAGATTCCGCCACAGGCCAATGGTGAACCACCTTTGTCGCTATGAAACATGTAGCGTGTTGAGCAGACAATCCCGCCCGAATGCTTCTCATTAACAATGATGACCCATACTGTACAATCAATTCACTTTGTGTCTAAGGACTCATTTGATCTTTCTACCCAATGAGATTACTGATAAAATAGAATCCTTGAATGAAATAAGTTATGAATAATATCTTTCACTCTGGCAGGAGAAAATCTTCTTCTTCTAGAGTGTGATGAATATAGGAAATTCAGTTATATTGTGCTATAAGTATTTGGTGAAGTAGGGGTTAACAGCCTGAGTTAGAGTGTGTTTGACTCCTGTAAGGGTCCCCTCTTTGTTTACGGTTTATTCCCTTATTTACCTTTTCTTTCATTTTTGCCATTACAATTTTGTTCCGTGGAAGATTATTGGACCTGTGCCTTTAAGGAAAGTGGCCTGTGCCTTTATTTCCAACAGCAGAATCCAGAAGGCTTTGCTGTTTCAGACAGGTGATTGCAGATTGGCTGATATCAGTGCTGACTCGATTTGATTGACTTGGTTGTGGCCAATGCATAGGCCAAAAAGGCTGTGTTATGCCCGGCAACAGACGGTGATTGGATATTTTTCCTCGGAGGTGCTTTTCACTGCCAAGGCTGGTCTTTTAGTTTCACTTTTGGTTCTGAAGCCTGGATAAAGGAATTCCAACGCTCTCTCTCTCTCAATGATCTGATGAATTATCTCTACAAACCCAGTGTAAGAACTCTACTCTCTCCTCAGTATGGCTAGGTGTCATTTTATTGAAAATTTAGAGGATTGAGGTCAAAGCATGGACTGTGAGGCAAAGAGAGAAGTGGACTCAAAGGTGGACCTTTGATTTGAAAGCCCAGTTTAATAAAGGCTCACTTATCTCTCCAGAATAAATCCTACCATCTGTGAGTTCTGAATGAATGTTACTGTAATGAGACCATGACTAACCTTAATCATTATTTTTTACCCCTTTTCACCCTGTGTTTGTTTGTGGTGTGTGGGTAGAAGGTGGGACAGTTAAAAGGGAGGGTAGTGGGTTAGTTTGCCATTATTACATTGGAATTATTGCACATTTTATCTTTATTTCCGTTATAAATAAACATTGTGTTTCAACTTACAAACCTGGTGACTGTAACTATTGGATAGCGAAGGGAAGGGCCAAAGATTTAGGGAATTTTTCTATGAATCATTGATAAAATCACTTGTGTTTGGACTCCAGGACCTGTGGGGCTGGAATTGACTATGCACAGCCCAGGGTGTTGCAACACTGCTGAAGTCATGTTTTAAAAGAATCTTGGTATAAAAGACAACAAAGCTTTTAGGAGCCAGAGGTGAAATTAACCATTGTAAAAAGCTTGGGATAATGCTATTTTGTTTTGATTAAGGAGATTCCTTGGGGAGTTAATTATTTTTCAGCTTGGTGAGATGATGACATTGCTGGGCGGAGCTGAGGCATCAGGCTTTTTGAGAAAGTATTTTCAGTTCAGCTCTGTTCTGGCTGAAGCTGTGTGTGCACAGTGAAACAGTTCTGTTCTCACTGCGAGTTAGATAAAAGAGATTAACAGTATTTAAAGCAGTGCAGACTTCTCTGAGGAAAAGGGGGAGCTGAAACAAGTCAGATGAAGCGGCTTTTGAAGACATACAGCCAGAGTCTCTGCATGGGTCTGACAGGAGTTAGATATTTTTTGTAAATCAGTGTCAAAAGATCTCTATCTCAAAGAATAACTCTGTAAAGCAAACATTCTCTGTGCCATTGGTATTTAAGATGGATTGAGAGCTGAGGTGATTGTTTTCTTGTTGTTTCAGTGGGAATAAAGACAGCAAATAAGGGTATTGTATTCAATGTATTGAGTGGTATTGTTAAGGGGTAATTGTAAAGTTATTTTCCTCCCTAAAGTCCTTGAATGTTTGACAACTGAAATAATATGAGTCCATCTTTCCTGGTACTCCATGTTTAAGTTCCTGCAGTCAGGTTTCCGCACTTGCCACATACAAATGCAGCTTTTATCAAAATCAAATGACATCCTATGTGAGTGTGAAAATGGTAAATAAAATCCCTTCTCGTCCTTCTTAACCTGTCTGCAGTTTTTGACACAGTTGACAATGCCATACTCTGTCAATGCCCCTCCATCATTGTCCAACTAGGTGGGATTTCAGTCACCTGGTTCCATTCTTATCTATTTAATTGTAGCCAGAGAATTAAATGCAATGGTTTATCTTCTCGCTCAGGCACATGACCTCTGGTGTTCCCCAGACCTCCTACTATTTCTCATTTACATGTTGCGCCTGTGAAATATCATCCAAACTCACAGCATCGGTTTCCACGTGCGCAATGATAATACCCTGCTCTACCTCACAGATGGTTTCAATGGATTACCAAATGGATTTAGCTAAATACTTGGCATGCATGTAAGGTAATTTATAAGGTAAAGAGCTGTCAAGTATAATTGTACTTACTGGCAGGAAGAAATAATCATTATGCACAAACCACAAAGCCTTTCCATTAGTATATTGCGAACTTGTATTTGTGTTGTTAACAGAGGCAGAGGGTACCAACGAGTTCTTCAAGAAAAACTGAAGCAAAAAATGACAAAGGAATCAGCAACAGTAGATAAAAACAGAAATTTTCACTTTCAGTTTCTTAAGACTATTGATGTAAAACATTGTTTCTCAATTATTTTGTGACAGGATATGAAACAATTGAATGTTTTTTGATCAATTATCCCTCAACTATAAATTCAGTGAATATAGATAAGCCTTTTGTCAATGTGGTAAACTCAGATTTTTAATGGCTATTGTATGTGTGCATATTACATTACATTGCTGTGCTTTTTCCCTATTTGTATGCATTTGACCCATTTTATTCTACGTCACATCTACCATGTTGGAGTCCTATCAGGTGGGGAAGTGATGGGATGATGCTCCATAATGTTTCATCAGAACATGTACAAACCATATAACTTTGCTTGTTGATCATTTCATAGAATCATGGAATTTACAGTGCAAGAGGAGGCCATTCGGCCTATCGAGTCTGCATCAGCCCTTAGAAAGGGCACCCTACTTAAGCCCATGCCTCCACCCTATCCCCGTAACCCAAGCTAGCCTTTTGGACACTAAGGGCATTTTAGCATGGCCAATCCATCGATCCTGCACATCTTTGAACTGTGGGAAGAAACCGGAACACCCGGAGAAAACCCACGCAGCCACGGGAGAAAGTGCAAACTCCACACGGACAGTCATCCAAGGCCGGAATTGAACCCGGGTCCCTGGAGTTGTGAGGCAGCAGTGCTAACCACAGTGCCACCGTGCCGCATACCATGTGGGACTCTCATTTATGTGAATTCATTGTGAGTGGTGAAAATACATTTTCTTTTGTGACAGATTTGAATATACAAAGGACGTAATCTTCCCAAAATTGGATGGAGTGTTGGATCAAGCGAGCAAAGCTGTGTGAAACGCCTTTTCTCGCCTGTGCACCCTGTGCAATTTCAGAGTGCTGGCGAGGAGCACACGGCCAACTGGAGGAGCAGGGTCAAAACACGCTGACAACGCCTGGTATCTGAGACTGGGGTCCGCTTTTTAAAGGGCACCCTGATCTCAATGTTAAATTTTAGACCCCTTCCCCCACGGTCATCGGGACCCCCACTCCCCCCACGAATATGGGCACCCTCCTATGGAAAAAGGAATCTCTGGCAGATAAGCCCTAATGCCCACACGTAGAAGGGGACCCTCCCCGTTGGCATTGTCCCTGCCAATTCCCCCCTTGCAAGCGACCCCCTGCCAGTGCCATCCTGACAATGCCCCTTGGCAATGCCAGGGGGCACTGCCGGGGGAAATGCTCAATTATGTCCCTCATTATGTTCCCTATTTGGCAGGAAGGATCAAGGAAAACCCTAAAGCTTTCTATAGGTTTGTCAGGAATAAGCGAATGACTAGGGAAAGAGTAGGACCAGTCAAGGACAGGGATGGGAAATTGTGTGTGGAGTCTGAAGAGATAGGCGAGATACTAAATGAATATTTTTCGTCAGTATTCACTCAGGAAAAAGATAATGTTGTGGAGGAGAATGCTGAGCCCCAGGCTAATAGAATAGATGGCATTGAGGTACGTAGGGAAGAGGTGTTGGCAATTCTGGACAGGCTTAAAATAGATAAGTCCCCGGGACCTGATGGGATTTATCCTAGGATTCTCTGGGAGGCCAGGGAAGAGATTGCTGGACCTTTGGCTTTGATTTTTATGTCATCATTGGCTACAGGAATAGTGCCAGAGGACTGGAGGACAGCAAATGTGGTCCCTTTGTTCAAAAAGGGGAGCAGAGACAACCCCGGCAACTATAGACCGGTGAGCCTCACGTCTGTAGTGGGTAAAGTCTTGGAGGGGATTATAAGAGACAAGATTTATAATCATCTGGATAGGAATAATATGATCAGGGATAGTCAGCATGGCTTTGTGAAGGGTAGGTCATGCCTCACAAACCTTATTGAGTTCTTTGAGAAGGTGACTGAACAGGTAGATGAGGGTAGAGCAGTTGATGTGGTGTATATGGATTTCAGCAAAGCGTTTGATAAGGTTCCCCACGGTAGGCTATTGCAGAAAATACGGAGGCTGGGGATTGAGGGTGATTTAGAGGTGTGGATCAGAAATTGGCTAGCTGAAAGAAGACAGAGGGTGGTGGTTGATGGGAAATGTTCAGAATGGAGTACAGTCACAAGTGGAGTACCACAAGGATCTGTTCTGGGGCCGTTGCTGTTTGTCATTTTTATCAATGACCTAGAGGAAGGCGCAGAAGGGTAGCTGAGTAAATTTGCAGACGATACTAAAGTCGGTGGTGTTGTCGATAGTGTGGAAGGATGTAGCAGGTTACAGAGGGATATAGATAAGCTGCAGAGCTGGGCTGAGAGGTGGCAAATGGAGTTTAATGTAGAGAAGTGTGAGGTGATTCACTTTGGAAGGAATAACAGGAATGCGGAATATTTGGCTAATGGTAAAGTTCCTGAAAGTGTGGATGAGCAGAGGGATCTAGGTGTCCATGTACATAGATCCCTGAAAGTTGCCACCCAGGTTGATAGGGTTGTGAAGAAGGCCTATGGAGTGTTGGCCTTTATTGGTAGAGGGATTGAGTTCCGGAGTCGGGAGGTCATGTTGCAGCTGTACAGAACTCTGGTACGGCCGCATTTGGAGTATTGCGTACAGTTCTGGTCACCGCATTATAGGAAGGACGTGGAGGCTTTGGAGCGGGTGCAGAGGAGATTTACCAGGATGTTGCCTGGTATGGAGGGAAAATCTTATGAGGAAAGGCTGATGGACTTGAGGTTGTTTTCGTTGGAGAGAAGAAGGTTAAGAGGAGACTTAATAGAGGCATACAAAATGATCAGGGGGTTGGATAGGGTGGACAGTGAGAGCCTTCTCCCGCGGATGGAAATGGCTGGCACGAGGGGACATAACTTTAAACTGAGGGGTAATAGATATAGGACAGAGGTCAGAGGTAGGTTCTTTACGCAAAGAGTAGTGAGGCCGTGGAATGCCCTACCTGCTACAGTAGTGAACTCGCCAACATTGAGGGCATTAAAACATTTATTGGATAAACATATGGATGATAATGGCATAGTGTAGGTTAGATGGCTTTTGTTTCAGTGCAACATCGCGGGCCGAAGGGCCTGTACTGCGCTGTATTGTTCCATGTTCTATGTTCTAACCCACAGGGCTACAGGCATGTCTGTACCCCATTGTGGTCATCAGGACTGGTTTTTGCTTTTGAAAATCAGTAATGATTCGCACTCGCATGACATCATATCGCCAAGAGGGGCGGATGCTATGGCATCATGTTCAGTAATAAAATATTAATTTATTAAAATATATGGACATCAGGTTCATGCCCTTTCTGTGCGTAAACTTAATTATGTCACCAGTGGGGGAAGGGGGAGGTCTCCTTTGAGCCCAACACATTATGGAGGGACTGAAGAATCTGGACTGATTTCTCCAGACTTCAGTCGCAACCTATAGAGAGGTACAGGTTCATAACAGGGTTGGTATGACTGAAAGTGTGCAGAGCGAAGGAACCCAGGCAAATTAGAGAATGAGGATTCAGAGACTCGTGATCGTATTCAAAAGGTACACTGTACTTGCTACCTGTGAGGATAACGGTAAAGATTGTTGGAAAGATAGCAAGATGTGGATCATGCAGCAGGACTATGTCTAAAGTGAGATAAAGGAGGAAGGGAAGCATAATGTCATAGTTGTTGGGGGTTTGATAATTAGGGGGTGTGGCGCACAAAGACTCCGTGAGAGCCCGATAGTAAACTGGCATGCGGGGGAAGGCACCGGCTTCTTATACTTCGCCTTCAGGGCGGAGTATGAGGTCAACGGCCAACCAGGACCCGGGATCTGTCAGCCAATGACATTAGGGCTTCCAGTCCCACATGACCCCCAATACATACTACCACAGGGGGACATAGTATCCTTTGTAAACATAATTGAGAGTTCCACATGGTATGCTGTCGACTAACGTGCAGAAGATTACAGGCTAATCATGTTGTTACTGTATATAGAGAGAGATGTCTGGGTAAACTGCATTTAAGGTTATGAAGAAAGGCACAATAACTGGTGCATAAAAATGTACTTTGTTCTAGATTTGACTAATCCAATGCATTCTTGGCTGGTCTCCTATAATCCAGCCTCTATAAACTTGAGATCATCCAAAACTCTGGTGCCTATATCCTGACTTGTACCAAGTCCAGTTCACCATCATCCTACTAATTCCTGACCTACATTAGCTCCAAGCTCAGCAAAGGTTCAATTTTAACTTTTTCATCTTCGTTTTAATCAGTCTAACACTGGTAGCCATGCCTTCAACTGCCTTGGCCCGAAGTTCAAGAATTTCCTCCTTAAATCTCACTGGCTCATTCTTCCCCTTTAAGGTGCAACTTAAATCCTGTGTGGGATCCTCTGTCCTATTGCACCTATTTCCTGGTGCGGCGCACCTCACTGGCAGCAGGATTCTCTGTCCCGGCTGCCGGCCAATAGGGTTTCCTATTGCGGGCACCCGCAAGTCATCGGGATATCGTCAGCCGTGAGTGCGCTGCTGGTGAAATGGAGGATCCCGCCGACAGAGAATCCAGCCCCATACCTTTTTGACCAAGCTTTTGGTGTCTGTCCTCATATCTCTATGTGGCTCAGGGCCAATTTTGTTTGATAATGTTCATGCGAACCACTTTGGGAAGTTTTAAAATGTGAAAAGCGCTACATACTGCAAGTTCTTGTTGTTACATAATGGGCTAACATGGATGAAAGCATGTGTCCTACACTTGAATCAAAGAGAGTTGGGAATGTGAGTTTCTACTATCCATGTCTAATGAAATCAGTGAACTTCTTGAAATACTGTAGCCAATTGTTTGGAACAATGCTCCACGTATTCACATGGATGACTGCATCCTGCGAAGAATTATGCTCAATCATGTGTGATATATCTTTAGGGAAGATGATGCCCCTTCTCAACTGCAACTGCAACCAGTAGTATTTTCAACTCTTTCAAAACTTGCAACAACATTCATTTTTCCAACTCTTTGTGCATGTGCTGTCAAACCTAAGCATAACCCATACTTGCAACTTATCTTTTGTGAGGGCCACGAAGAATCCAGCACGAGTTTTAAGGATACAAAGTAATAACATTTATTTACAATAACATATATATATATAACAGCAGCAGCAACTTCCCTTGCTGCACACTCCTTCCTGCTGGTTCCAAACTGGCCAGCTTTATTTCTACTTGGAGTTTACTAATGGTTTCTCCGCCCCCCTCATTGGGGAAGCTCATACTCCCACAGGATTGTGGGATAGTCATTAGTCCCCAGCCAATGGTAAGTAGGCAGGTTATAACATCCCTCCCCCCCAACGTCCAAGGCATCCACCGAAGACCCTGGCGAAGGAGGGAGTCGGACTCATTTTGCCGCAGGCCGGACACCATTTGCACGCGGCGCTGGATCAGGCGGCGTGTAACGAGACGGAGACCGGCGCTTCCGTGATGAACGGCGCAACAGTTGTACATGCACGGCCCGTGGACCCGAGGATTCCCCCTCTGTTGCATCCTGTGTCTCCATCTCGGAGTCAGAGTCTGCTGCCTCCATCATGTCAGCGTCACTATCTCCATTCGGTTCTGTAACGACCTGCGCAGGCTTCGAGTGAGGCACCAGTGGAAGATTGTGAGGACTACCTTCCCTTGTCTCTGGTCTCTGCGGCTGTAGAAATGAGCTCCGGGGGCGGGGAATCTTTTGAGGGGGTAGTCTTCTGGACCAAACATGGTCTACATGTTTGCGCTGGAGACGACCCTGGGCTTGCACCTGGTAAGATATAGGGCCCGTTTGGTGAAAGATTACACCAGGAACCCACTGGGCACCACGAGCAAAATTCCGAACGAACACTGGGTCACCGGGCGCAAACTGCCAAATCGGCCGATGCCGAGAAAATCCCTGTCCCTGCCGTTCTTGTGTGCGGCGTACTTTTGCGCCAATGTCCGGGAAAACCATACTAAGGCGGGTGCGAAGTCTCCGGCCCATTAGGAGTTCTGCGGGAGCTACCCCAGTCACCGCATGGGGGGTGGTCCTATACGTAAACAAAAAGCGAGCCAGTCTCGTGTCCATTGATCCGGAAGACTGCTTCTTTAGGCCTCTTTTGAATGTCTGCCAACCCATTTGAAGCCGGGTGGTAAGGGGCAGTGCGGATATGGCGTATGCCGTTCATCTTCGTGAACCTCGCAAACTCCTCACTCGTGAATGGAGTGCCGTTATCCGTGACCAGCACTTCGGGGAGGCCATGCATACTAAACGACAAACGCATCTTTTCAATTGTTGCGCAGGACGTTGTCCCCTGCATCTTATGCACCTCTAGCCATTTAGACTGGGCGTCAATTAATAGAAGCAATATGGATCCTTGAAAAGGGCCTGCGAAATCTGCTTGCAAGCGTGCCCAAGGCCGCCCTGGCCATTCCCAGTGATGTAGGGGCGCGGCCGGCGGTAGCTTCTGATGCTCCTGGCAAATGGAGCAGTTTTGGGCCACCTTCTCAATGTCGGTGTCGAGGCCTGGCCACCAGACATAACTCCGGGCCAACATTTTCATTTTGGTCACACCTGGATGCCCATTGTGCAAGTCTGTTAGTATCAGCTCCTGGCCTTTTTCCGGGACAATCACACGCGTCTCCCACAAGAGGTCTTCCACGCTGAATTCTGGCAGCTTGGTGGAAAATGCCCGCAACTCGCCTGGGAGCTGTCTATGCTGCCCACCATACAGGACTATGTGCCGAACCTTTGACAGGACTGGCTCCATCTGGGTCCACTCACGGATCTGTGATGCCATGACAGGCAAGGTGTCCATAAAATTTAGGGTTGCAACCACCTCACCGGTCGTGGGGGTCGACATGGGGCCGGTCGATAAAGGCAATCGGCTCAGTGCGTCGGCATTTGCTATCTGCGTACCTGGTTTGTGCTCCAGAGAATACTCGTATGCAGCAAGCAACAAAGCCCAGCGCTGGATCCGTGCGGAAGCAAAGGGCGGAATTGGCTTATCCTCTCTGAAAGGTCCCAGCAGAGGCTTATGATCAGTCACGATAGTGAAATGGCGGCCATACACGTACTGGTGGAAGCGTTTCACCGCAAAAACCACTGCCAGGCCCTCCTTCTCGATCTGCGCGTACTTTTTCTCCGTTGCAGTCAATGTGCGGGAGGCGAAAGCTATCGGTCGCTCGGCCCCGTTCTCCATCTTGTGGGACAGGACGGCCCCAATACCATACGGGGATGCATCACATGTGACGAGCAAAGGCTTTCCAGGATCATAGTGGGTTAGTAACCCAGACGACGACAATTGTTGCTTTACCTGCCGGAAAGCGGTTTCTTGCAGCTGACCCCAAACCCAGGTGTGATTTTTCTTTAGCAGAAGGTGCAAAGGGGCCAGCGTAGTTGCCAGATTGGGGAGGAACTTCCCGTAATAGTTTATGAGACCGAGAAAAGAACGAAGATGCGAAGTGTCAGTTGGGGCGGGGGCCTGTTGAATTGCATGCACCTTCTCTGCGGCGGGGTGCAAACCTTCGCGGTCCACCCGATAACCTAGGTAGACTACTTCCTTTGCCTGAAATACGCACTTTGTGCGACGTAAACGGACTCCAGCCTCCGAAAGGCGTCTAAGGACAGCCTCCAGATTTTCCAAATGTTCCTGCTCCGACGTCCCTGCAATCAAAACGTCATCTAAGTAGACAGCAACACGTGGAAAACCTCTCAAAATGCCCTCCATAACACGTTGAAAAATTGCGCAGGCAGAGGATACTCCAAAGGGCAACCGTGTATATTCATACAGGCCCCAGTGTGTACTAATCGTTACATATGGTCGGGAGGCAGGGTCCAGCTCCAACTGCAGGTAGGCGTGACTCATATCTAATTTTGTAAACGAGAGTCCACCTGCAAGCTTCGCGTAGAGATCCTCTATGCGAGGCATTGGATATCGGTCGAGTCGGGAAGCCGTATTCACTGTAAGTTTATAGTCGCTACACAAGCGAACTGTGGCATCTGGCTTCATTACAGCTACAATTGGTGCTGCCCAGTCAGCAAAACGGACGGGCCTGATAATACCCAAACTCTCCAAACGAGTGAGCTCCCCTTCTACCTTCTCGAGCAAGGCGTAAGGCCCGGAAATAGCGCAGCGTGGCTCCTGGTTCAACTTGGATACGGGCTACGGCCCCTTTTATTTCCCCCAAACCAGGCTGGAATACATCTGGGTATCGTCCTAGCACCCCAGTCAACCCTTCAGAAACTGTTTGGAGGATGTGTTGCCATTGCAACCGCAAATGGCGCAACCAGTCCCGACCCAGCAGGCTGGGCCCATGGCCGCGCACCACGATAAGTGGGAAACGCCCCTCCTGGCGTCCATAAACAACAGGGGTCATTGTAGTTCCTGCAATGTCCAGTGGTTCCCCCTTGTAGGTGGCCAACCTGGCCTGTGAGTCGGTTAATGTAAGGGTCTGTATACCCTGCTTGATGCGGTCGAATGTCCTCTGGGCGATCACGGAGACCGCTGTGCCAGTGTCCAACTCCATCTCAAGCGGGTGGCCATTGACCCGTACTGTCACCTTAATGGGGGCCACACGGGGAGCTGCCATACAATGCAACTGCAGGCAGTCGTCCTCCGTCTCCACGTCCTCAGGAGTAGTCGCCGCAGGTTCATCCACATGGAAGGTACGGCCCCTGGGCTGGTCCCAGTTACGGCCCCTGGGCTGGTCCCAGTTTCGGTCAGAACGACGGCGCCCCCAGGACCGCCATCCGCGACGGGGTCGGCGCCTACAAGTCTGACACGGACATGTCTCCTCATCCATTGGTTCTGGAGAAGGCTCCCTTCGGGGAGGAATTTCTGACGGCCACTGGCGTCGATCCGGATGTTGCCTCGCCCAAGGTACCGCAGGAAGTGCGGGGGGACGTTTTTGGACGGAAGGGGTTGCGCCCCAAGGCATGCACTTCCATTCCCTGTAGCTCCTGCACTCCTCGTTCTGCGCTCTCTCGAGACAATACTATTTGAATGGCCTGTTGAAAAGTCAATGTTGGCTCAGCTAACAACTTTCTCTGGGTGGCCGCATTGTTAATACCGCAAACCAAACGGTCGCGTAACATTTCTGACAAGGTCTCACCATAGTCACAGTACTCCGCAATCCTGCGTAGCCTGGATAGAAAATCGGCAAGGGATTTTCCAGGGGTCCTCTCAGCGGTATTAAACCGGTAACGCTGGACTATCGTGGACGGGGTTGGGTTAAAATGTTGCCCCACTATATTCACAAGTTCATCAAACGTTTTGGTGTCCGGCGCAGCTGGGTACGTAAGGCTCCTAATCACCCCAAACATATGCGGGCCGCAGGCGGTGAGCAATATGACCACCTGGCGCTCGTTTTCGGTGATATTGTTTGCCCGGAAATAGTAACGCATCCGTTGTGTGTACTGGTTCCAGCTTTCCAGCGCAGCATCAAAAACATCCAAACCTCCGTACAGAGGCATGGTATAATAGGAAACAACTTCCAACCTGTATCCAACAAAAATCCAGGGAGGTGGCTTCAGCAGTGTCGACAGCTATTCACTTTAACCTTCGTCGCCAGTTTTGTGAGGGCCACGAAGAATCCAGCACGAGTTTTAAGGATACAAAGTAATAACATTTATTTACAATATCATATATATATAACAGCAGCAGCAACTTCCCTTGCTTCACACTCCTTCCTGCTGTTTCCAAACTGGCCAGCTTTATCTATACTTGGAATTTACTAATGGTTTCTCCGCCCCCCTCACTGGGGAAGCTCATACTCCCACAGGATTGTGGGATTGTCATTAGTCCCCAGCCAATGGTAAGTAGGCAGGTTATAACATTATCCAAATATGTTAATTGTGTTAATATTAATGAATTTAGAAGCTTAGCTGGATTCTGCACTCATTGACATTGGTGTATGCTGTTCCCGTTACACCACCCTCCCTCCAGGTTCAGGATTAGATATTCAAATTGACCCAAAGTTTTCTCAGAAATTCAGTTAGGTGTTTCATTTTGATGGAGAAAAGATCAACAAATCTTGAGGGATTTAATTCACTTAGCCAAACAGAAAACTGATTTATTTGCCTTTCCTCTTTTAAAATGAAGGAATAAAGTCAAAATACCTAGCTCTTATTCAGTTTGCCTCGACATGTACTTTCTATGATACCATAAATAATTGTACTTTTGTTAAAACTTTTAACATAATGTTCTCATCTTCAAAGAAGCTTCTGAAGCACTAATTACTCAGCTCATTGCAACAAAAATGTACTGAAGGCTGCTTTGAAAATGTCAGCATCCCCAATCCTTTTCAACTCGGTGCTTATCAAAGGTATTTTCTTTACCAAAATAGTGGCATAATAAGAGACTGTGCTGTTAGCAAGGACAATACAGCATTTTCAGATCATATTTTTTTTTTTCTCCTGGCGGAGTGCAATGTGCAATGGTAATTATATTCTTAATCATTTTGTGGAACTGCAGGGTAGTGACTATAGGGATTTCAATGATCCTATTGAAGATTGGGAAAATAATAGTGTTAAGGGAAAAAGAGGAATTAATTCCTGAAGTGCACAATAGAACTTTCTCAATCAGTATGTTTCCAGTCCAACTCGGAAGAAAGGTGTGTTGTATCTGGTTTAGGGAACGGGTGGGGCAAATGGAGCATGTCTTGGTGTGGAAGAACTTCGGAATCATTAGTCACAAAATTTAGCCTGTTCGTGGCTCCTGATGACTTAAGGCATGGCCCATCATGTTTATGAGCAATAGCTCCCGACCCCCCAAAGCCTGTCCACCATCTACAAGGCACAAGTCAGGAGTGTAATGGAATATTCACCACTTGCCTGGATGAGCGCAGCTTCAACAACACTCAAGAAGCTCAACACCATCCAGGACAATGCAGTCAGTTTGATTGCTTCCTTTCCATAAACATTCAAACCCTCCAGCCCACAGTTCAAAGTCATTAAGGCTGGTGCAGGGGTTGTTGCATGATAAAAGCATCAAGACAGCTTTCTAGGTAACATGCAGGTGACTGACATCACACAGCAGCTATTAATAGAAATATTTTCTTTGATGGAAATTTAGAGGTTCTCACATCGACATTTCAATACCAATTGTTCCATCAATTGTTCCTCGAATCATTAGGAACACTGGAATGCTCTCCACTTATGGGAGTGAGTCAATGCCAATAACAATTTGTCATCTTGTTTGCAAACTTTTGGGTTGATGTGTGGTAGTAAACTACACATGCCTCATTTTATTTGATGCCTCAACACTGCTTGAAAATGGGTGTATTTTACAAAGGAAAATCAATGCCATTTTCTCCCCAAAACAGAGGGACCATCTCAATCTGCAGCATATGATGTGAGCTGCGACATACAATTGAGGGAACCTGCAGCAAATTCGTGTTTAAACGTGGGACTATTTTGAACTGCTGGGAACCACAAGACATAACAGCAGGTGGGAATGGCTGAATGATGAACAGCTGCGGTCCAAAAGTAAAAACAAGAGTGAAACAAAAGCAAAGGTTATGCTCTGAAATTGTTCAATTCAAATTTCATACTGGTAATAATTGCCAGTTGGATTTCAAAGAGTAACAGGGTACACAAAAGGTCACAAATGGGGATGGCTCGAACAAAAAGAAAATGGTGGCCATCTTGGATGGCCCTCAAACAAAAGGAAACCCCAGCATGCAGGGGCACGTCCACATGGTAAGTATGGCTGACCACGCAGGAGGGGTGGGGGGACAGAAATTCCCCCATCAGAATAGTCACATGGAATGTCAGGGTTCTCAATGGCTTGGTGAAAAGATCCAAAGTCTTCGCCCATCTAAAAAGCCTGAGGGCCAACATAATCTTCCTTTAAGAAACACACCTGAGGGAGAAGGACTGTCTGAGGGTAAGGAGGCTAGACGTAGCAAGCTTGCTTCAGGGATGAGGGAGGTGGTCATACTGTTTAACAAAAGGACATATTTTACAGAGCCAAACATGGTAGCGGACCTGGGGAGAAGATATTTAATGGTTAATGGTATCCTGGAAGGTGGTGCTTATAAATATATACATCCAAAACTGGTATGCGCACACTTCATTAAAAATAACCATGCCGCAGATCCCTGTCAACTAGGGGTATCCAACAAGGCGATCAAGGCAACACTGCGGTTTGAAATCGTCGGGCCTGACAGAGCATCGCTGCTCGGTGCTGGAGCCTGCAAGCTCCTGAACCTGGTTCAGCGAGTGCACGACATGTCATCATCACCCTGCCTCGCCTGATGTAAACTTGCAAGCCGACATAGATGACATTATCACGCAGTACCACAGCGTATTCGATGGAATGGGCACGCTCCCATACCGATATAAAATCCTGCTCAAGCCGAACGCCACCCCTGTAATTCATGCACCATGCCGGGTGCTGGCACCCGTCAAGGATCGTCTGAAGAAACAATTACAGGACCTCCAAGACCAGGGCATCATATCGAAGGTCACGGAGCCAACAGACTGGGTCAGCTCCATGGTCTGCGTAAAGAAGCCGTCAGGGGAGCTTCGCATTTGCATTGACCCTGAGGATCTAAACCGCAACATCATGCGGGAGCATTACCCGATACCAAAACTTGAAGAGTTGACTAGTGAGATGGCTCATGCCAGATTCTTTACTAAGCTGGACGCCTCCAAGGGTTTTTGGCAAATACAGCTGGATGCGTCCAGTCACAAGCTGTGCACGTTCAACACCCCGTTCGGTCTCTACTGCGACAACCGGATGCCTTTTGGGATCATATCTGCCTCCAAAGTATTTCACCGCATCATGGAGCAGATGATAAAGGGCATCGAAGGGGTGCGAGTGTACATTGACGACGTAATTATCTGGTCCACAACGCCCCAGGAACACATCGCTCGCCTCAAGAAGGTATTCCAGAGAATTCATGAACACGGTCTCCAGCTCAACAGGGCCAAGTGCTCATTTGGTCAATCGGATATTAAGTTCCTGGGTGACCACATCTTGCAGCAGGGTGTGTGGCCAGATGCCGACAAGGTCTCGGCGATCAACACCATGAAGACCCCAGAGGACAAGAAGGCGGCCCTCCGCTTCCTCGGGATGGTCAACTTCCTCGGGAAATTCATTCCCAATATGGCATCCCACGCCATGGCCCTCCGCCATCTTGTCAAGAAGTCGACGGAATTCCAGTGGCTGCCCACACATGAAGAGGAATGGCGTGAGCTGAAAGCAAAGCTCACCACTGTCCCCGTTCTGACCGAAGTGCCCCGCCGCCTATGATGCTTCCTCCGGATGTATCCTGCCACGAGGCCACCAATCTACCAGCAATCCTGCCGGCCCATGCGACCACCACGATGGCAGCGATCCCGCCTATCTACGTGCAGGCGGCCACTGATCCACCTCTGTGGCGATCGACAAGAATTCGTAGCCCACCACAAAGACTGAATCTGTAGACTGAACTTTTGTACATTTTGTGACTTCATCGATTTAACCTCTGTAAATATTGTTTCATTTGCCATGTATCTGCACCATCGACACCTTCCTATGTATATACGTTCATTTAGACACCTTTTGCATATAGTCAGGCATATATATACATATACGCACGCACACCTTAGTATTTATTTATCTAAAAAAAAGGGGAAGATGTCATAATATCCACTCATGTATATAATGAGATGCAGACAGGCAGTGATTGACACACAGGATGACCAGTAAGCACACAATACAGTGCAGCCAATCACCAGACAGGACGCTACCACTATAAAGCCAAAGGGCACTAGGTTTCCCGCTCTCTCGGGACCCAGCCACTGAGACAGTCAAAGTCCACGAGCTAGCAAGTGCAAACACCATGTGGTAGCTAGTAAGTTTGGTCAGGCTACTACAAGGTCTGCAGTCAGTTCAGTATAGTGTTGACCCACAGCTGAATATGAATATCAGTTCTATCGTTGAATAAAACAGTGTTGGATCTTCTCCGGTGTTAGACATCTGTTTCTAGCTTCCCTGCATCGAGAGCAGTTCACATCGAACCTACCTGCCTAACACATCAAGGTCAGCTGCCGAATGAGGAGCTCAGGTGAGGTGAGCAGGTGGCTCGACCCAAGGCCCTCAGCAGGCCAGCAACAGAGAGACGCCAAAAGCCATCACTAGGTGAAGTCAGCTGCTGAGCAGGCAAGATGAGCAGTTTTAAGACTCAACCAGGGCAGGCCAGAAACAGCGAGGTGCGGTGTGTGCTTGAAGCCGCCACGAGGTAAGATAAACCGCTGAGGGGAGCAGCAGGTGAGGCGAACAGGTGACTTGGTCCAGGGCTGAGGGCAAAAACAGCAAGGCGCGGGTGAGGCAGGAGCCAACCTTGAAGACCTCAGGCGAGCGAGGTGAGTATGATTGTCAGAATGGGAGAGTGTGAGAGTTGGGAAGGTCTGTGAGGGGATTGGGGGTGTGGGGGAGGAGGTTGTGTGAGGGGGTTAGTCAGGATTGCAGATTTGCAGGGAGGGGGAGAGTGTTTGGGGCGCAGGTTTCATTTTGGAGGGAGAGAAAGTTTGTTAATAGGCTGTGAGGCAGATTCCGGAGGAGGGTGAGATTGTACGTGGTGTGGGCGGAGGGTGGGGTGTTTTGTGGGGTAAATGAATTTGAGCACGGAGCCCTATATACTGTAAACTCCCCTCTGCCGTGGAGTTGACAGAATGTGGGTTTACAATTTCCCAAGTTTCCAACATCAGTTGCACCAAGCAGATGAAACATGTTTTTCTGCTTGACCGTGAAAAGAAATCAGAAAGAAGTCTGGCTCATTCGGGCACAAACCTTCATGACCAACTCAATATTAATCTGGCAGAAGCCTGGGAGCAAACATTTGTTTACATTCTCAACTAGGAATGGTTCATAATACAAGAGGAAAGCAAAATAAATATTAATGATTTAATAAAGCAGCAGAATAATTAATTTAATAAAGATCAATTCTCCAATGTTTAAAAAAGTTGAAGGTTTCATTATGCAATGTGCTTACCATGTTAAATATCGCCATAACTAATATAACTGTAGTGGTTGTCATTGTCAATGTAAGACGTGGCAAAGGTCTGTTTGCAATTATCTCCGATGATTTCAAAATCCATAACAAAGATGCTGAAGCCTTCTTGCTACATTGCTAGACGCAAAAGAAACAGTACAGTTAAAATTCTTGAGAAGAAAATTGCATTTCATGCTTAGACCCCACGTTAACAACTTTTGTCAGCTTACATACCTTTGGATTGGATGATATGGATTATTTCCAGCAAAATGTGGAAAATTAGAAAACTAATCTTTGTTCAAATAAACAATTAGTTATATATATTAAAGGACCCAATTGCATTCAAGTAATAGCAGGAGAACCTCCAACCTCTTTGGATACCAGTTAAGTACAATAAATATTATTATTATTAAGTATTTGAAAGTACTATTCATATATAAAAACACATGGGCTGGAATTCTCTGGTCCTGCCAGCAACTCACCCCTGCCCGTGGGTTTCCTGGCGATGTGGAGTGTCTTTAATATGACAGTGACGGGGACAGAGAATCCTGCCGCCAGAGTATGGCGTGATGCCTCCTGCTGCCGCAAAATATGCGGACACTGGACTGGAGAATCCAGGCCCTGGTCACTTTAAAACTATGGCAAGAATTTATTTTAGATTACATTTGGTATAATAAAAAATTTTTTTCAAGAGGGCAAAGTTTTATGGCTAACTTACTTCCTGGAAAGGTGAAGAAAACAGTAAAGTCTGTTTTTTTCACATCTGTGAATGAACAAAGCTTAGTTATTTGTCAGATCCTGCTGTTTCAATTTGAACTGCAATCCCTACATGCTGCACATTCAGGCCCACACAACATTGACGGGTACTCAAACCATGAAGATGTGTCCAAATCGGCAAAGATCATCATAAATTCATACAGTAATTTATGAAGACCACATTTTCCTGTTGTCACGCTATTCATAAGAACATCACCTGAGGAAAGAGCAGTGCTCCGAAAGCTAGTGATTCAAAACAAACCTGTTGGACTTTAACCTAGTGTTGTAAGACTTCTTACTGATAAGAATATTCACCACACACAATCTTAAAATTGTAGAATAGTAGAATAGGAATGGCAGATAAGGAGGACATCTGACTCAATGGCTCTACACCAGCTCTTTAAAGAGCACTCTGGTTAGTCTCAGTCCCCTTTCTCTTTCGTCATATCCCTGCAATGATTTCTCCTTCAAGTATTTCTCCAACTACCTTTTGAATATTACTGTTAAATCTGTATCCAACACCCCTCAGTGCAATCCAAATTTTAACCAGCAATTGTGTAAAAAAAAAGGTTTTGATCATTTCACCTCTGGTTCTTTTGTCAATCATTTTAAATCTGTGCCCTCTCATTTTAAATGCTTAAATCACTCGAAACAGTTCCCTTTATTTATGTTATCAAAATTGGCACAATGATTAGCACTGCTGCCTCACAGCGCCAGAGACCCAGGTTCAATTCCGGCCTCAGGTGACTGTCTGTGTGGAGTTTGCACGTTCTCCCCGTGTTTACGTGCGTTTTCTCCGGGTACTCCAGTTTCCTTCCGCAGTCCAAAGATATGTAGGTTAGGGGGATTGGCCAGGCTAAATTGCTCCTTAGTGAACAGGGATGTGAAGGTTAGGTGGGGTTGTGGGGATACAGCAGGGATTGGGCCTAGGTAGGGTGTTCTTGCAGAGGGTTGGTGCAGACTGGCCTCCTTCTGTACTGTAGGGATTCTATTTGCTCCCCTTAGCTTTCTCTGCTCGATGGAAAATACCCCGGGTAGTCATCCACATAACTGTAATCCTCATTCTGAAAACCACTGTAAATCTCTTCTGTGCCCCCGCCAAAGCCTTCAGATCTTTCCTTATGTGTGGTGCTCAGAATTGGATACAATGGGTGGGATATATGCATCCCTCGCGATGTCTTTCGCTGCACTGGAGACGGTCCGGCCATTGGCCAGCGGTTAGCCCGTCGTTGTCAATGAGGTTTCCCACTGTATGCAGGCCCCGCTGCAGGAAACCCGCAGCGGCAGAGCTTCGCCATCAGCAGGACCAGAATATCCCACTGGCAGGAAAAGCCAGAAAATTCCGGCCAACAGCTGGGGCTGAAGTCGTACCTTATATAGGTTTATCATGGCTTCCTGACTTTTGTACTCCATGCCTCTATTTATAAAGCTTATGATCACAGGTGCTTAATTAACTGCTTTGTTACCCTGTCATGTAACCATCAGAAATCAATGCACACAATACTCCAGGTTTCCTCCTTCTTGTACATTCTTTGAAATTGCAATGTTTAATATCTATTGTCAGTCCTCATTCTTCCTACCAAAGTTAATCACCTCACATTTTTCTGTGATGAATATCATCTGCTAAGTGTCCATCCTTTCCACAAACCTGTCTATATTCTCTTAAATGTATTACTATCTTCCTCACTATTTATATTGGGCGCCAATCTCCGGCCATGTGGGGTTCTCACTTGAGCGCGGCCGGTGAATGCCGGGAGCGGCTTGCAATGAGCCTCCCGACAGGCTCCCCGCCTCCCAGGATTTTCCGAAGTACTGGCGAGATGTCGGAGTCGGAGCCCGCTCCAAATAGGCGGGACCGAATGACACTCGCAGACGTAGGTCGTAAACCTACTTGCGACCTACCAGCGGAGGATCCAGCGGACTCCTGAGATTCCTCGGCCTCTCCAGTGAGGCTGCAGCTAGGCGCCAATCAGTGTTGGACCACACAAACGTGGACCAGGCGGAACGGCAACCGGGGGGGTCTGCCAGGCCAGCAGAGATCCCGGAATGGTCAGGGTAAGTGCAGGGTGGCTCCTTGGCCCTCTCCCTGGAACACAGGCACCTTGGCACTGCCCAGCTGGCATCTTGGAACTGCCACCCTGACACTGCCAATGTGCCCGGATTGCACTACAAAGCTAGCAGGAGTATTGCCTTGGTGCCAGGGTGGCAGTACAAGGATGCTCAAGTGCCAGGGTGGCACTGCCAAGGGTCAGAGGGCAAGGGGAGCCACGCCCATGAAATCAGGGTGGGTGAGGGATTTGAAGGGTGGGAGAGTGAAGGGGCATGTAAGTAGGGGCCTCCGGGAGGTTGGGTGGGTGATGGGTGGGGGTCCTAGAAGGAAGGGGGTGCTGTAAGGAGGCTTTGGGGGGGAGAGGGAGGCTGAAGAGGGGATACTCCCGGGTACCCCTCAGCGGGGTGTCCTCACTTGGGGATGTGGGGTAGTGTCCATGTGTGTGGCGGGTGACATTGCCCATGGGTGGGGGGTGTCCCACATGCTCACTCATAGATCGGGGCACCCTTTCAAAATGGCGGCCCGACCTGACTTCAGCTCCCCAGTGCGAAAACAAATTCTTCCCCAGTGTGAAAAAAAATTCTAAGTGTGGGCTAAACCGGTGAGAATCTCTCCAGGGCCCAAAAAAGTGACTAGGTGTCATTGAGTAGCCATGGGTAACTCGCCGGTAGAACTGGCGGGAAACTCCCTGAAAAAACCACCACAAATTAACTTTGACATTTTGTGGGAGAAACGGGCCCTTAATTTCTACATTTCAAAATTGTGCACTGTACCTCTAAGTTCAAGTCATTAATGTATATCAAAAAGAGCAGTGGTCCTAGCATTGAACGCTGAGGAACTCAACTGTATACCTCCCTCCAGTTCAAAAAGAATAATTCACTATAACTCTGTTTTCCATCCTTTAGCCAATTTTGTATCCATGCTGGTACAGCCACGTTTATCCCATGGGCTGTAATTTTGCTGAAAAGCCTATTGTGCGATACTTCATCAAAAGCTTTTGAAAGTCCATCAACAAAGCATCAAATACATTACCCTCATCCATCATCTCTGGCACCTCCTCACAAAGCTCAATAAGGTTAGTCAAACATGACTTGTCCGTAACAAATTTGTGTTGCTCTCCATTTTCATCCATGCTTGATCAAGTTTCTCCCAGATAATTGTTTCCAAAAGCTTTCCCACCACTAATGTTAAAATGATTGGTCTATATTTTTCAGGTTTACCCTTTCACACTTTCTTGAGAAAAAGTGTAACATTTGCATTCCTCCAGTTCTTTGGCCTCACCCCTGTACCTATGATTTCATTTATTTGTTCCTGTGATGTGAGCATCAGTAGCAAGGCCAGCATTTATTGCTCATCCCTAATTGCCCTTGAGAAGTTGATGGGGAGCCAACTTCTTTAACTGCAGCGGTCCATATGGTGTAGGTACACTCATAGTTGTTCTAGGTTTTTGACTTGGTGTCAGTGAGGGAACGGCGATACTGTGCTCACCCCAGTCCAAGCGCCGGCATCTCCACATTCTGACCTTGTGCTGGAGGAAAGTCATTGATAAAAAAGCTGATAAAACAGCATGGTAGCACAGTGGTTAGCACTGTAGAGTCACAACACCAGAGTCCCAGGTTCGATTCCCGGCTGGGTCACTGTCTGTGCGGAGTCTGCACGTTCTCCCCGTGTCTGCGTGAGTTTCCTCTGCGTGCTCTGGGGCGAAATACTCCGGTATCGGCGCGATGTCCGCCGACTGGCGCCCAAAACGGCGCAAATCAGTCGGGCATCGTGCCGCCCCAAAGGTGCGGAACGCTCCGCATCTTGGAGGGCCGAGCCCCAACCTTAAGGGGCTAGGCCCGCGCCGGACTAACTATCGCCCCGCCAGCTGGCAGAAAAGGCCTTTGGTGCCCCGCCAGCTGGCGCGGAAATGACATCTCCGGGCGGCGCATGCGCGGGAGCGTTAGCGGCCACTGGCGGCATTCCCGCGCATGCGCAGTGGAGGGAGTCTCTTCTGCCTCCGCCATGGTGGAGACCGTGGTGAAGGCGGAAGGAAAAGAGTGCCCCCACAGGCCCGCCCGCGGATCGGTGGGCCCCGGTCGCGGGCCAGGCCACCTTGGGGGCACCCCCCGGGGCCAGATCGCCCGTGCCCCCCCCAGGACCCCGGAGCCCGCCTGCGCCGCCTTGTCCCGCCGGTAAGAGTGGTGGTTTAATCCACACCAGCGGGACAGGCATTTTAGCAGCGGGACTTTGGCCCATCCGGGCCGGAGAATCGCGGGGGGGAGCCCCCGCCAACCGGCGCGGCACGATTCCCGCCCCCGCCGAATATCCGGTGCCCAATTATTTTGTGGTCAAAATAATTGACTTCTGACAACCACAAGCATCTTCCCTTGTGCTAAGGAGGTTTGCAAGATTATGGCCAGCACCTCATTATTTTTAAAACAAAATATGCATTTCTATCTCCACATAGTTCATGGCATTTTAAGTTTGATGCTCAGTTTTCTTTAAAAACTTTGCTTATTTGAGCCATAAATCACTAAAAAAAAGGAAGATAACAAATACAAAGCATCATGTGTCCCTTAAATGTAGGGCATTTATACAAAAAAAATGTACCTTAAATGTAACACTTGCAAAAACTGACAATCACAAATTGTGGATATTCTGAACTTTTGCTTAGTGAAAGTATTGGAGAAGATTAAATACCAATGGGGCGAGATTCTCCGACCCCCCGCCGGGTCGGAGAATCGCCGGGGGCTGGCATGAATCCCGCCCCCGCCGGTTGCCGAATTCTCCGGCACCGGATATTCGGCGGGAGCGGGAATCGTGCCGCGCCGGTTGGCGCCCCCCCCCCCCCCCGCGATTCTCCGACCCGGATGGGCCGAAGTCCCGCTGCTAAAATGCCTGTCCCGCCGGCGTAGATTAAACCACCTGCCTTACCGGCGGGACATGGCGGCGCAGGTGGGCTCCAGGGTCCTGGGGGGGGGCACGGGGCGATCTGGCCCCGGGGGGTGCCCCCACGGTGGCCTGGCCCGCGATCGGGGCCCACCAATCCGCGGGCGGGCCTGTGCCGTGGGGGCACTCTTTTCCTTCTGCCTTCGCCACGGTCTCCACCATGGCGGAGGCGGAAGAGACTCCCTCCACTGCGCATGCGCGGGAATGCCGTCAGCGACCGCTAACGCTCCCGCGCATGCGCCGCCCGGAGATGTCATTTCCGCGCCAGCTGGCGGGACACCAAAGGCCTTTTCCGCCAGCTGGCGGGGCGGAAATTTGACCGGCGCGGGCCTTGCCCCTTAAGGTTGGGGCTCGGACCCCAAGATGCGGAGCACTCCGCACCTTTGGGGCGGCGCGATGCCCGACTGATTTGCGCCGTTTTGGGCGCCAGTCGGCGAACATCGCGCCGATTCCGGAGAATTTCGCCCCATACTTATAACCATTCATTGCAGCTAAAGGTCATAGAAACATTTTAATTCTCAATAATGTTTGTGTAGACGAATCAAACAGAAAATATCCGAGTAAATTTGGTTGATAAATTAAACCCAATAGATCTATTATTCTCGGTAGAAGGGAATCTCAACGTGATTTGTTTTGCTTGTCTTGGAATGTATATCTATCATCACCAAGACTATCATAATGCAGAAAAGATTTGATAGATTTGATAGATTTCGCTGACCAGCATCCAGGACATTGGTACAAGGGTTCCTCATGGCAGTTTTCACGGCCCAACTAAATTCAAGGACTGGATTCTCTGCTACCGGCAGGGTCTCTCTTTTGGGGAGCTTCCAGACAGTGGTCTTTCAATGGGGGTTCTCTTTAATTAGGGGTGACTGGTGAAGAGTGGGTGGGGGAAAGAGGTCAGGCGACTCCCATACTGTGCAAGTTGGTGGCCCAGAAAATCCTTCGGCGGGGGGGCTGCATTGAATTGTGGGGAGGTGGGTGAGGAATTGTGTTGCGAGGGGTGGGGTGGCGTCAGATCTCACTATCGGACCACCCACTCAAAATGATAGCCCGATGCATAAATTTGCATGGCTAAGGATTGGGACTCACTTCCTGATCTGTGCTCCCAGAGTGAGTGCAAATCAGGTACGATTCGGCTCCGGTGGGAGAACATAGGGCTGGATCCCCTGTCGGCGGGATCCTCTATTTCGCCGGCAGCACATTCACGCCCGCAGATTTCCCGATGGCGTTGGTGTGCCCACAGTGGGGAACCCCATTGGCCAGCTGCAGGGACAGCGAATATCGCTGCCTATGGGGGCACAATTCCACAGAAAACGGGTGTGGCGGGACAGAGAATCCCGCCCATAGTCTCCCAAACAGAGAATCCCGGCCCAGATGTTCGATTATTGACCTTCGCTTCACCCAATACCAAAGTGGGACTGCATATTCATCATGATTGCATAGTTTTCAGCTCCATTTACAATTCGTCAGCTGATAAAGCAGTTCATGCCTGCAATCAGCAAGATCTGGACAACAGCCAGGCTAAGGCTGACAAATGACATATATAATGCATGCCACACAACTGGCAATGACCATATCAGCAAGTCACATGCCTTACTCCTTCCTCTTGTTATTCAATGAGCTTACCATCACCAAGTCCCCCACAATTATTATCCTGGGTGGGGTTATAGGGTGCTCTCATCTGGAAGAGCCACACAACTATTGTGGTTCTGACAGTTGGTCAGAAACTGGTTATTCTGCAGTGAGTGTCCCACATCCTAATTCCCCAAAGCCTCTTCACTGCGTATGAATTACAAGTAAAGGTCATAGAACCATAGAATCCCTAACGTGCAAAAGGAGGCCATTCGGCCCATTGGGTCTGCACCGACCCTTTGAAAGAGCACCCTAACCAGGCTCCCGCCCTAACCCTGCAACCCCATAACCCACTCAACACGCACATCCCTGGACACTAAGAAGTAGTTTATCATGGCCAATCCACCTAACCTGCACATCTTTGGATTGTGGGAGGAAACTGGAGCAGCCGGTGGAAACCCACGCAGAAATGGGGAGACTGTGCAAACTCCTCACAGACAGTCACCCGATGATGATGTACATTCCATTTGCCTGGGCAGGTGCAACTGTAACCTCACTGAAGAATATGAGACAGCAGCCTTGACAAAACAATTTGCTCGACTGACATCCAATCAACTAGTTTAAACATCCACAGAGAATGTACTGTATGATCCATCTACAGGATGCACTGCCAAAAGTAATCGAGGCTCCAAAATTTGCAAGCTCCAATACTTGGCTTCAGAATGATTGAGGTACATGTTGGTTCCTTTGTCAGTTTTAAATGTCCATGCTACATAGAGTGCTGAAATAGATTCATGTACATGTCTCCAGTAGCTTTTCCACTCTTCGTACCACATGGTAGTAAAAATCCATTGCTCTCTTAAATTCTAAGTTGTATAATTTTGTTTTAACTGTTAGAAAATTGCGCTCTCCCTTTGTATCGGTTGGGCTCAATTCTGATGTTGGCTATGATGTTGGCTATGGTCAATAAAACCTGCCAGCATTCATTATGTAGACTGAGATATAAAAAATGTCCATTTGAGAACCATAGTGCAGTTTTACTCAATGACTGATGTGGGAGAAGTTCGTGGAGCACTGACATCAGTACCAGGGAAAGTGGGGCTGTACCATTAGAACGGCCTACATCTGAAACTTGCTGGGACCAGTGTTCCTGCAAACCACATAACTAGGGAAGTAGAGAGGGCTTTAAACTAAATGGGGGGGGGGGGGGGGTGGAGCAGTGGGAATGATTCTGGAGAGGGGATGTGTCAGCTTACAAAGCAAAAGGATATGGCAGCGTTACAAGGCAGCTATTTAGGTAATGATACCCAGAATATGACAGGGACAATGTACAATCATTAAAATACAACAACAAATGGGGTCAATGGAGGAAATAATGGTAAAAGGCTGAAGCAATGGCTCTTTACTGACATGCACATGGTATTCAGCACAAAATTAATTAATTAATGGCACAGGGTTAGGTAATGGGTTGATCATATAGCCATTACAGAGATGTGGTTAGAAGGAGATCAAACCTGGGACTAAATATTCAGGGTGTGTGACTTTTCGCAATGACAGGCAAGAAGGAAATGGTGGTGGGGTAGCTTTGTTAGTACAATATGGAATAGCGACAATAGTAAGACATGTTCTTGGATCAGAAGATATAGAATCCATATGGATGGAGGGAAGAAATCCAATTAAGGGCCAATTTAGCGTGGCCAATTCACCTACCCAGCACATCTTGGGGTTGTGGGGGCGAAATCCACGCAAACATGGGGAGAATGTGCAAACCCCACACAGACAGTGACCCGGGGCCAGGATCGAACCGGGTCTGTGAGGCAGCAGTGATAATCACCGTACCACCATGCCGCCCCCCATGGAGAGAAGAAGTAACGAGGGAAATAAGACACTAGTGGGAGTAGTCTATTGACTTCCAACTTTAGTTATACTGTAGGACAGAGAATAAATCAGGAGATAATGGGGGTAAAAAAGGCAGTACATTAATCATTTAATCTTCATGTGGCTTGGGAAATTCAAATTGGCAGATGAGGAAGAACTGATAAAGAATGTATTCGGGAGTGTTTCCTAAAACAACATTTTGTGGATCCAATTGCAGATCAGGCTATTATGATATCTGGTAATGTCTAATGACCAATCTCAGAGTAAAAGATCGCCTCGCAAGCAGTGACCATAGCAAGGTAGAATTTAGCATTCAGTTTGAGATTGAGAAACTTGGGTCAGAAACAACGGTACTAAACTTAAATAAAGGGAATTACAAAGGAATGAGGGCTGAGTTGGCTAGAGAGGACTGGGAAAGGGGTTTAGCAGGAAAGATAGTTGATCAGCAATGGCAGATGTATGAAAATAGTTCAAGACTCACAACAAAAATAGATAGTTCCCAGTGAGGAAGAAGGATTTTAGCAAGGAGATTGATCAACCATGGTTAATCAAGGAAATATAAAAAGAGACAGTAAGAGCTGCTTTAAATATATAAAAAGAAAGAGCGAGGCCAAATTGCACAAAAGCCCCTTCGAGACTGGGAAATAATAATGGGGAACCAGGAAACGGTAGAGGAGTTAAATAAATACATTGCATCAGCTTCATGGTGAAAGACCCCAATAACATTCCAAAAATACAAAATAATCAAGAGGCAAACGAGAGGAAGGAATTAAATACAATAACTGTTGCTAGAAAAAAAGTGTTCGGGAAAGTAATGGGCGAAAGGCTGATAAGATGCTTGGACCTGGTGCGTTGCACCGCTCCACGGCCATGCAAGCTTCGGAACGACCACCCCCCATCCTGGATGTATCGGGGGACACTCTGCCCCCTCCCTGCGCGTTTGCCGGGGCACACCCTCTCCCCTGCACCACACATAAGAGAAAGCCCTCTCCCCCAATGGAGATGGGCTACCACCCTGGCAGTGGCCCCTGGCAGTGGACTTGCCAGTGCTCCCTGGCAGGGTTCCAGGGGGCAATGCCCAGACTTGGTCTTCAACCCTGGGGTTTCTGAGGACTTCGACAGCTCCTGCATGGTTACCACGACTAGTCTGTGTTTTCAAAAATCAGTGGTGATTTCATAGAATCATAGAATTTACAATGCAGAAGGAGGCCATTTGGCCCATCGAGTCTGCACCGGCCCTTGGAAAGAGCACCGTACTTAAGCCCTCACCCCCGTAACCCAGTAACCCCACCTAATCTTTTTAGATACTAAGGGGAGTTTAGCATGACCAATCGACCTAACCTGCACATCTTTGGACTGTGTGAGGAAACCGGAACACCCAGAGCAAATCCACACAGACACGGGGAAAACGTGCAGACTCCGCACAGACAGCGACCCAAGCTGATAATCGAACCTGGGACCCTGGAGCGATGAAGCAACTGTGCTAACCACTGTGCTACCGTGCTGTTTTGCATCAGCATGACGTCACATTGCCTGGGGGAAGCATTCCATGGAGCCGATGTTACGGCGTAAAGCCATTTAATGATATTTTAGTCAATGCAAATTCACGTTATCAGACTCTCCTGAGATTTTGCAGCCATAACGGGTTTTGCACCTGCTGCGAAGGATCCGAAAAATTATGCCCAAAGAATCTATAGAGGGAAATATACAGGTTAAATGGGGGGCAAAAACGTGGCAGGTGGAATATGATGGAGGAAAATATGGGGCGACATTCTCCAACCCCCCGCCGGGTCGGAGAATCGCCGGGGGCTGGCGTGAATCCTGCCCCCGCCGGTTGCCGAAGTCTCCGGCACCGGAGATTCGGATGGGCAGAAGTCCTGCCGATAAATTGCCTGTCCCGCCGGCGTAAATTAAATCACCTACCTTACCGGCGGGACAAGGCGGCGTGGGCGGGCTCCGGGGTCCTGGGGGGGGGGGGGGCGTGGGGCGATCTGACCCTGGGGGGTGCCCCCACGGTGGCCTGGCCCGCGATCGAGGCCCACCGATCCGCGGGCGGGCCTGTGCAGTGGGGGCACTCTTTCCCTTCCGCCTCCGCCACGGTCTCCACCATGGCGGAGGTGGAAGAGACTCCCTCCACTGCGCATGCGTGGGAAACTGTCGGCGGCCGCTGACGCTCCCGCGCATGCGCCGCCCGGAGATGTCATTTCCGCGCCAGCTGGCGGGGCAACAAAGGCCGTTTCCACCAGCTGGCGGGGCGGAAATTCCTCTGGCGTCGGCCTAGCCCCTCAATGTTGGGGCTCGGCCCCCAAAGATGCGGAACATTCCGCACCTTTGGGGCGGCGCGATGCCCGTCTGATTGGCGCCGTTTTGGGCGCCAGTCGGCGGACATCGCGCCGTTTCCAGAGAATTTCGCCCATGAAGTTTGGAAGAAAGAATAAGGGAACTGAATATTATTTAAATGGGGAAAGACTGCAAAAATTTGCAGCATAGAGGGGTCCTCATGAAAAATCACAAAAAGCCAGCATACAAGTTCAACAGGTAATGGAGAAGGCAAATGGAATGTTGGCCTTCATTTCAAAGTCTTGCTAAAACGGTACAAGGCACTAGTTCGACCACACATGGAACTGTGAATAGTTTTGGTCCCCTTATCTAAGGAAAGATGTGCTGGGATTGGAGGCAGTCCAGAGGAAGTTCACTAAATTGAACCCAGGTATGGAGAGGTTTTCTTATGAGGAGAGGCTCGGCCTGTACTAATTGGAGTTTAGGAGAATGAAAGGTGACATTATTGAGAGACATAGGATTCTCAGAGGCCTTGATAGGGTAGATGATGTAGGATTATTTCCCCTTGTGGGATGGTCAAAGACCAGAGGCCATAATCTCAGAGTAAGGGATCGCCTAGTTAAGACATAGATGAGAAGGAATTTATTTTCTCAGAGGGCAGTGAAACTGTGGATGCCTTTACCACAGAGCATTGCAGAGATTGGGCCATTAAGTATGGACAAGACTGCGATAGACACATTTTGAATCAGTAAGGAAATTTGGGGATATGGGAATAAGGCAGGAAAGTGGAGTTGTGGATTATAATATCAGATCAGTCATGATCTCATTGAATGGCAGAGCTGACTCAATGGGAGTAATGGCCTACGTCTGTTCCTACATCTTATGGTCTTATCACCAGTTTGACCAAATCCATTGATTTGTAACGCACTTTTGAGTTGCCACCTTAAGAAAAAGAATGAAAGGGATATGTAAATTCGTCAAAAAGAAGAGCGGGCTGGATTCTCCGATCCCCGTCGCCGAAATCGCGTTTGGCGATGGGGATCGGCGAATCCCCGATGATGTCGAAATCGGGGGAGTGCACTTTCACGATGCTCCGCCCCCTGAAAAGTGGCGTACTCACAGAGTATGGCACGCGCCCGCCCCCTGAAAAGTGGCGTACTCACAGAGTACGGCACGCGCCAAATCCACTGTCTCCATACGTTGCCTGAGGCCCGCCCTCCAATGCTCCGTCCCCAACCTGCCGAGTTCCCGGTGGTGTGGGACACGTGTGGTCTCACTCGTCGGGAACTCAGCGTGGCGGCTGATGACTCAATCCAGCGCCGCCACAGTCGGGGGAGGGCTGATCCGCGGGCAGGGGTGGACATATTCGGGGCTGGGGGCACTGTGATGGGGTGGTCCGGGGTGTGCGAGCCGGCCGAATGGGGGGGACTGTTTCGCGGGCCTTGTCCGCGAGTGGCATCTACCATGAAACACGACGCGGTCACTGAAGGGAGGCCGCTGCCTTTTGCATGCGCAGCCACGGACCCGACAATTCTCCAGGTCATATTGGCAGCTCGAGCCGGGTGCTCTACGCTGCCTCCCTGCTAGCCCCCAGCAAAATGGGAAATCGGTGGCCATTTTACGCCAGTTTTCCCATTCCCACGACGGCGTGGGGAAATAGTCTCCAAATCGGAGAATCCAGCCCAGCTTGTCTGAAGATATCATCGTTACTTTTAACTGTTGTTTCTTGAATCAATTTTCCAATATATTTTAATAAATTTAACCTGTTTTTGGTTCCATAGAATAGAATCCCTACAGTGCAGAAGGAGGTCATTCGGCCCATCGAGTCTGCACAGACCCTCTGAAACCGGAGCACCGCGAGGAAACCCATGCAGACGCGAGTAGACTTGCAGGAATTGCAGCCAGGTCCCTGGCGCTGTGAGGCACCAGTGCTAACCCTTCGCCTGGAGACCTCGGGCGAGCACTGTTCAGCACTGGTCCCCACAAACTGGGACCAGAAGGCAGTCGTGGAGGTCTCCCAGTGGACTGGAGGACCCCAGCTGCATGCCCTTTGGGCAGGGTGGTGTCCTGGAACTGTTGGTGCCACTTGGGTGCCCATGTGGCACTACCAGCTGACATGGGCACTGCCAAGATGCCAAGCTGGAACTTTTCGCACAGGATCTGGCTGGGGGTGCCCTGTGTGGGTGTTCGGGTGAGGGGGTGGGGGGGGGGGGCGGAGGCAAGGGCCCTCCCATAGTGAGTTTGGGCTGGGGGGAGGGTCAGGGATCGCTTCGGGGTCCTTGGAGATCTGTCTGTACACTGTACAAAACGGGGCTGTGTGCAGCTAGGCCGTGCATTCCCTGCTGAGGCCCCATATACTAAGCGAGTCGCATTGTAAAGCCCTGTGTTTCTCAGCACTGAGAGCGCCGGGAAACACGTGGCTAAATCTGCTCGCTATGGGGCTTTGTTCCCATTTACTTGAATCGAACCACTGATTTATAATCAATCACGTGAATATAAATATGTGTTTTTTCATTTATTATTTTACACAAATTTCTTTTTTTCTCTATAATAAAAGAACAGTAAGAAGTCTTACAACACCAGGTTAAAGTCCAACAGGTTTGTTTCAAACACTAGCTTTCGGAACACTGCTCCTTCCTCAGATGAAGCAGCGCTCCGAAAGCTAGTGTTTGAAACAAACCTGTTGGACTTTAACCCGGTGTTGTAAGACTTCTTACTGTGCTCACCCCAGTCCAACACCGGCATCACCACATCATAAATAAAAGAACACTCACCAGGAGTTGTCCTGCAAAACAGGTGAAGAGAATGAAGACAAGTGTAAGGAAAGCAGTTCCAAAAGAAATCCCAAGAATAGAAGTTCTATAACAAATCAAAATATTCAATTTAAAATGTATTTTTAATCACTTACACAAATAATATTAACAGTTTCAGAATTAACCAACGTGTGTTTCAGCTTCTGTCTGCCATCAAAGCAGCACCACACACACATCTTTCAATGTGTGCCAGAGACCTTTTGACTTATGGGCGAAATTCTCCGACCCCGCGCCGGGTCGGAGAATCGCCGGGGTCTGGCGTGAATCCCGCCCCCGCCGGTTGCCGAAGTCTCTGGCACCGGATATTCGTCGGGGGTGGGAATCGCGGCAGTTGGCGGGCCCCCCCGCGCGATTCTCCGGCCCGGATGGGCCGAAATCCCGCCACTAAAATGCCTATCCCGCCGTCGTAAATTAAACCACCTACCTTACCGGCGGGACAAGGCGGCGCGGGCGGGCACCGGGGTCCTGGGGGGGGGGGGCACGGGGCGATCTGGCCCCGGGGGGTGCCCCCACGGTGGCCTGGCCCGCGATCGGGGCCCGCCGATCCGCGGGCGGGCCTGTGCCGTGGGGGCACTCTTTCCCTTCCGCCTCCGCCACGGTCTCCACCATGGCGGAGGCAGAAGAGACTCCCTCCACTGCGCATGCGTGGGAAACTGTCAGCAGCCGCCGACGCTCCCGCGCATGCGCCGCCCGGAAATGTCATTTCCGCGCCAGCTGGCGGGACAACAAAAGGCCTTTTCCGCCAGCTGGCGGGACGGAAATTCGTCCGGCGCCGACCTAGCCCCTCAAGGTTGGGGCTCGGCCCCCAAAGATGCGATGCCCGTCTGATTTGCGCCGTTTTGGGCGCCAGTCAGCGGACATCGCGCCATTTCCGGAGAATTTCGCCCATGTTTTGAACTGCGGTCACTTTGTTATACTGGTGAATGTGTACCACATTGCACACAACAAGGCTTCACAAATAGCAATACTAATGAAATTAATGCCAATTCATTTATTTTTGATGATGTTGATTGAGAGTAGAATGTTGGCCAAGAAACATTTAATACTGCTATAGGATCTTTAACGTCTACCTGAACCATTGCAATAGGCATATAGAACCTTAGTTTAATGTCTCATTTGAAAGACACACCTTCAACTGCATAGCAACTACTATGCTGAAGGTTATGCAGTCAAGAACCGTAATGAAGCTTGAGCTCACACTTTCCTGACTGGGGTTAGAGTAATTCTAAGTAAGCCAGCTAACACTTGAAGAACTCCTGCTAATGAGTGATGGAATAGTCCAGTTTGCTGAATCCCTATAATTTCGATACCATAAAAGGATGTGAATCTAAACTCATGGGCTGGATTCTCCGATTCTGAGGCTGTGTCGGAAGTGTCTAGTTTTATGCCGAAAAAATCGGCAAGGCCCCAGCAGCGATTCTCCAACCGGCAAGAGGCTAGCAGCCGCGCCACATAAAATGCACAATCTTCCCGATATAAAAGCCTGGAGAATGGCCGGGTCCCTGGCCGCGCATGCGCATGACGACAGTCTACTCAGACCACACGTCAACCGCTCGGTCAGGAACTCGGAACATCAGGGGCGGAGCATCGCGAGTGGGTCTTCCGAAGACGCGTAGTGATGGCACCATTTCAGAGGGGGCGGCAACTCGACAACTGGCGTCAAACTGGCGCCGACACCGATTTGGCCGTCAAAAGGGATTCTCCGTCCGATTGCCGATCACGGAGCGACATTCTCCGACCCCCCACCGGGTCGGAGAATCGCCGGGGGCTGGCGTGAATCCCGCCCCCGCCGGATGCTGAAGTCTCCGGCAGCAGAGATTCGGCGGGGGCGGGAATCGGGCCGCGCCGGTTGGTGGGCCCCCCCGCTCGATTCTCCGGTCCGGATGGGCCGAAGTCCCGCCGATAAATTGCCTGTCCCGCCGGCGTAAATTAAATCACCTACCTTACTGGCGGGACAAGGCGGCGTGGGCGGGCTCCGGGGTCCTGGGTGGGGCGCGGGCCGATCTGGCCCCGGGGGGTGCCCTCACGGTGGCCTGGCCCGCGATCGGGGCCCACCGATCCGCGGGCGGGCCTGTGCCGTGGGGGCACTCTTTCCCTTCCGCCTCCGCCATGGTCTCCACCATGGCGGAGGCGGAAGAGACTCCCTCCACTGCGCATGCGTGGGAAATTGTCAGCGGCCATTGACGCTCCCGCGCATGCGCCGCCCCGAGATGTCATTTCCGCGCCAGCTGGCGGGGCAACAAAGGCCTTTTCCGCCAGATGATGGGGCGGAAATTCCTCTGGCGTCGGCCTAGCCCCTCAATGTTGGGGCTCGGCCCCCAAAGATGCGGAGCATTCCGCACCTTTGGGGTGGCGCGATGCCCGTCTTATTGGTGCCGTTTTGGGCGCCAGTCGGCGGACATCGTGCCGTTTCGGGAGAATTTCGCCCACGATCTCAGCATCGGAGAATCCCGCCCCAGAAATGTACATCCCTATTCAAAAACAAAGGGTGGGATTCTCCGGTCTCCCAGCCACCTGTTTCCTGAAAGGCGCGCCATTCGTTGGCTGTGGGATTTGATCTTCCCGCCTCTTGTCAATGGGATCTCCCACTGAAGCCACCCCACGCTGCTGCGAAACCCACTGGTGGGGATGTGCTGCCAGCGGGAAAATTGAATCGCAATGATCAGAGAATTCCGGCCAAAGCATCTCACGTTGACTCTCTCAACATTCGCTACAAAGAAGTCACCTTAAAAAACCCAAATTGAGAGCAAGCACAAAACTCTATTTGTCATATGCATGTTATATTAAACATTTATCAAATTGTAGAATTAGGTGCACATTGTCATGGAAAACAGGAAAGCATCAAAAATGCTACCACTCCAACTGAATATATTATTACTGAATAATAAACAAAAAGCAAAGACAGAGTAAATAATGATAATCAAGCAATAGCTGCCTCTAAAACATTATTAAATACTCATCATTTACTTATTAAAATATGAAGGACTGAATAAAACCTTATTTTGTAGCGACCACCCTTCCTACAACGTTTTTATATTTCAATCTTATTCCATTCACATTCCCATGGCTCCATCAGCATATATTACAGATATGTTTCATGCAGACAGCTTCAGTATAATTATTTGGTTCAGCCAAGTCTCATGACAGAAAAGAAACTTTGTGACAGTTGTCAAATCTGCCAGGATTTTTCCTATAATCTCAAGAGGCTCGCCTGTTTCCTGGATTGATGTGGGGCGGGGTGGGGGGGGGGGGGGGGGCGGGGGAGGGGGGGGGTGGAACAAGCTGTCTTCTCTTAATGACACAGTTCAAAATTGCAAAGCACAGTCACTGTACAGAAAGGTCAATGCAAATGATGGTTTAAAACTATGATTGGAATTCACATTCACCGGTTAAGAATTAAATCCTTTTGCACCACAGCTGCTCAATCATGAAGTTAAAATGAGTTTTACATATCAAAATCATAGACTATTTCACGCATGGTCAATCCTTATTACTAAACTTATTGGGAGATTAGAATTGGCTGCAGCGATGAAAACAGATAGACGTCAATGCAATTCCTGTTTTTTTTTAAAGGTACCTGCGTCATTAAAGAAAAAGCACTGATAATGCTTCAAGGGAAACTCAAAAAGATTTAGCAGGCTGCATTCTCTGTTACCCGCCAGCAGTGAGGATCGGGAGGGTGGAGAATACTGGGTGAAGCAAAAATCAGAATGTGCGCCCGGCGCTGATTCCGATGTGATGCTCTGATCCCCTGCTGCCGGCGTTAGTGAGGTTCGTGCCCTGTGCCAGACGGTGGTGCAGCTGGCACCACAGGGGGTATGGAGAAGGACACCCACTCCCGTTGGCCGTCAAGGTGATGGTCGCCCTGAGCGTTTATGGCTCTGGACATTTCAGAGCTTGAGTGGGGACCTGTGTGGAATCTCAAAAACACCCGCGCTGTTATATCGACTATATCACCGTTCATCTGGACCAGGCCCCAAGGACTCGCCACCACCGCCAGCATGCCCAACGTCCAGGGGGTGATCAATGGCATGAATGTTCCCCTCCGAGCACCAGTTCAACAGGGAGTACCCTTCATCAATAGAAAGGGGTTCCACTCCTTGAAAGTGCAGTAGGTGTTTGAGCACATCAGACACGTCTGCGCCCGATATCCAGGCAGTGTGCACAATGCTTATATCCTGCTTCACTTTGAGGTTCCTGGCACCTTCAAGGCACTCCCTCGGGTGAGCGGTTGGCTCCTTGGAGGCAAGGGGTACCGCTGAGGCCATAGCTAATGGCACCTCTGTGGAGGCCCCTGACCAACGTGGCGAACCTTTGTAACGACACCCATGCATCAAACACGAGTATCATTGAGTGGTGCAATGGCATCCTCAAGATGCGCTTCGGATGCCGGGACTGCTCTGGTGGGATGCTCCAATACAGCTGCAGGAGGATCGCGACTCTCACTGCTGGCGTCGGGCAGCTGTGTCCTGCACAACATCGTGCAGCAGAGGGGCGACATGCTGGAGGAATACCGGCAGGCCTCATCAGACGTGAAGGATGAGGAGGGTATCCAGGAGGATCTGGGCGTGGAAGAAGAGGTGGCATGGAGGGTCGCCCAGCATGTGATCCAGGGCCTTTACACACCACCACCCCACTTCAAACAGAATCCCGCTTCCCCATAATCTCTCACCGCTTACCTCTGCCTCAGTCCTTCACCCCAACTTTGCCTTCCCTTCCACTCCTTTCCATTAACATATAACCCCTACTCCCTCTGAGGGTCTGATCAGCATCACCGCAGGGTGTGCATCACCGCAGGGTGTAGGCCCTGGGTTGGCAGTCTTGGAAGGTCTTGTCCACGGGACGGAGGATGACGACAAAATGAGCTCTGGTGCTGCTCATCGTTTGACAAAGTCTGACTCTTGCCTTTAGGATCACTTCCACTGGCCACCTGCATGATCCCTGCATGTGTGCAGACCATTCCTTCTCATGAGTCCATGTACCTTGGGGGAGGGGGGGTGGGGGGAGGAGGAGAGGGCATTGCGTGTGATGGTGAACGGTTAAGGCTCACTCACTGGGGTTGCTGTCATACAAACAGGCTGGCCCAGTGCCCTGCCATGTATCGCTGAGGGTGTCACCGTGTGGGACGTTCATGTGCCATGGGGTCCCTGCCCTGCCCCATCCTCCAAATCCCCCATCGCAGCAAATCCCCTTCACTCAGGCCCAGCCCATCTCTAACACCCATCAGACAGAAATTAGAGGCAGGTCGGACTGTTGATGCAAACTTGCTTATTGGTGATTATGACACGATCGAACAGCCACTTTGCGCCTCAAAATCAGCGCGCCACTGCGCAACATGACCGATAGAAGCCGGGACTTCAGTCGCGTATTCCACGCTGAGGCCCCCTGTCTAACTGGGGGCACATTAAATAGTGAGGTATTTCTCGACACTGAGAGTGGCGGGAACCACACGGCTAAATGCGCTTGCTATGGGACTTTGTTTTCATTTGGTTAAATTGCACCCTATATACATTGTTGCACCTTAACCCCTAACTGTTGCATATGTGCTACACCCGTGTCAACTGTTATCTATCTTTCTTATCTTTAGTAGCTTACCGCTCCTTCTAGGCATTACCCCAGGTAGTACATCAGAAGTGGAGATGGCTTGCTGCGTGTCTTGCCTTCTGACTCGGTTGCTCAGATTTTGGCAGCCATTTTATTTTAACACTGACCAGATGGGTTTCCCAGAGATCGGAAAATTATGAACTGAACCAGGTGCAACAGTTTTATTTTAGAATAGCTTGCTTCTGAACTGTTCCTAGACTGCATATGAGTGCAGTATTTAGTTGCAGCCATCATCGAAGCCTGGCAGATTGCAACCTTGCAGCGTCTGAATGACCACTGGATATCAATTGAAAAGATCAGTGTGGTAGTATGTATTAGGGGTCATGTGGGACTGGAAGCCCTAATGTCATTGGCTGACAGATCCCGGGTCCTGGTTGGCCGTTGACCTCTAGCTCCGCCCTGAAGGCGGAGTATAAGAAGCCGGAGTCCTCCCCCGCAGGCCATTCTACTATCGAGCTGCGGGGGAACAGACACGCTTAATAAAGCCTCATCGACTTCACTCTATTCGTATCACGGAGTCTTTGTGCGCTACAATTTATTAAGCGTGCCTAAAAAGGACTATGGAGCTCAGGATCATCCCGGAATGCCTGAGGATCAGCCCCCACGCGGCAGCAGCCTTCAAGCACTGGCAGACTTGTTTCGAGGCCTACCTCAGAACGGCCATCGGCCGGGTCACAGAAGACCAAAAACTACAGGTCCTGCACTCGAGGGTGAGCACGGAGATTTTCTCCCTCATCGAAGACGCGGAGGATTTCCAGACGGCGTTCGCAGCACTGAAAAGTCTCTATGTCCGCAAAGTTAACCAAATCTACGCTCGCTACCAGTTCGCGACGAGACGGGAAGGTCCCGGAGAATCGATGGACGAATTCTACGCCGCGCTGCTGATTTTGGGACGAGCCTGCAGCTGCCCTTCGGTGAACGCAAATGAACACACGGACGTGTTAATGCGCGATGCTTTTGTGGCAGGTATGAATTCCTCCCAAATCCGCCAAAGACTTCTAGAAAGAGAGTCGCTAGGACTCTCAGAGGCCCGGGCCCTAGCAGCCTCCCTAGACGTGGCCGCGCGTAATACCCGCGCCTACGGCCCCGACCGCGCGGCAACCCATTGGGCTCCGTACGTACCCGTCGCGACAAACCCCCCCCCCCCGGACACCCCACAGGCTTGCGCGGTCCAAACGCCAAGTCGCACCGGGGGCGCCCACTGCTATTTCTGCGGCCAGGCGAAACACCCCCGGCAGCGCTCTCCGGCCCGCGCAGCAATCTGCAAGAGCTGCGGGAATAAGGGCCATTTCGCGGTTGTGTGCCGGTCCCGCGAGGTCGCCGCTGTCCCGGGAGAACAGGGAGCCCTGCAATCCATTTACGCTCCCCAACCACCCCAGCGCCCCATGTACGACCCGCAGGCGCAGCCGCTCTGGGTCCCGACCACCGCGGTCCCGGGAGAACAGGGAGCCCTGCACGCCGCTTACGCTCCTCAACCCCCCCCCCCGCGCCCCATGTATGACCCGCCGGCGCTACAACTTTGGGTCCCGACCACCGCTCTCCCACGAGAAGAGGGAGTTCTGCGCGTCTCTAACGCCCCCCAAACCCCCCCCCCCGCGCCCCACGTCTGACCCGCCGGCGCTACCAACTTGGGTCCCGACCACCGCTGTCCCCAGGGATGAGGGAGCCCCGCGCGGTCCTAACGCTCCCCAACCCCCCCAGCGCCCCATGTGCGACCCGCAGTCGCCGCCATTTTGGGTCCCGGCCACCACGAGGGGAGGAAGGGCGCCGCCATCTTGGACCACCCCAGACCTGTACGACGCGTGGGGGCGGCCATTTTGTCCACCCCCGCCGCCATCTTGTGACCCCCCAGCCATCTGCGATGTATGGGGCAACCATTTTGTTCATCCCCGACGCCATCTTGGACGGCAACAACGGACCCCACTCCACTACTACAACCACGTCTCGCTTCAATTACCCTCGATCAAGCTCGGCCCCGGACACGCCAGACGACGACGACAACGGTGCTAATAAACGGCCACGAGACACCATGCCTAGTCGACTCCGGGAGCACGGAGAGCTTTATCCACCCCGACACGGTAAGACGCTGCTCCTTGACCACCTATCCCAGCGCACAAAAGATTTCCCTAGCTGCAGGATCCCACTCCGTACAGATCCAAGGTTTCTGCATAGTTACCCTAACGGTGTAGGGGAGGGAGTTCAAAAACTACAAACTACACGTCCTTCCCCAACTCTGCGCCCCCACTTTACTGGGATTAGATTTCCAGTGCAATCTACAGAGCCTTACGTTCAAATTCGGCGGCCCAATACCCCCACTCACTATCTGCGGCCTCGCAACCCTCAAGGTGCAACCCCCGTCCTTATTTGCGAACCTCACCCCGGATTGCAAACCCGTCGCCACTAGGAGCAGACGGTACAGCGCCCAGGACCGGACCTTCATTCGGTCCGAAGTCCAGCGGCTACTAAAGGAAGGCATAATCCAGGCCAGCAATAGTCCCTGGAGAGCACAGGTGGTAGTAGTGAAGACAGGGGAGAAACAAAGGATGGTCATAGACTATAGCCAGACCATCAACAGGTACACACAACTAGACGCGTACCCTCTCCCCCGCATATCCGACATGGTCAATCGGATTGCCCAATATAAAGTCTTCTCCACCGTGGACCTCAAGTCCGCCTACCATCAGCTCCCCATCCGCCCAAGTGACCGCAAGTACACAGCCTTCGAGGCAGACGGGCGATTATACCATTTCCTAAGGGTCCCATTTGGCGTCACAAACGGGGTCTCGGTCTTCCAACGGGAGATGGACCAAATGGTTGATCAACATGGGTTGCGGGCCACGTTCCCGTATCTCGACAATGTAACCATCTGCGGCCACGACCAGCATGACCACGACGCCAACCTCCAAAAATTCCTCCAGACCGCCAAAGCCTTGAACCTCACGTACAACGAGGACAAGTGCGTTTTTAGCACCAACCGGCTAGCCATTCTGGGCTACGTGGTGCGCAATGGGATAATAGGCCCAGACCCCAAACATATGCGCGCCCTCATGGAATTTCCCCTCCCGCACTGCTCAAAAGCCCTGAAACGCTGCCTGGGTTTTTTTTCATATTACGCCCAGTGGGTCCCCCAGTACGCAGACAAGGCCCGCCCCCTAATACAGACCACGACCTTCCCTCTGTCGACAGAGGCTTGCCAGGCCTTCAGCCGCATCAAAGCGGATATCGCAAAGGCCACGATGCGCGCCATCGACGAGTCCCTCCCCTTCCAGGTCGAGAGCGACGCCTCTGACGTAGCTCTAGCGGCCACCCTTAACCAAGCGGGCAGACCCGTGGCCTTTTTCTCTCGAACCCTCCACGCTTCAGAAATCCGCCACTCCTCAGTGGAAAAGGAAGCCCAAGCCATAGTGGAAGCTGTGCGACATTGGAGGCATTAGCTGGCCGGCAGGAGATTCACTCTCCTCACCGACCAACGGTCAGTAGCCTTCATGTTCGATAATGCACTGCGGGGCAAAATCAAAAACGACAAGATCTTAAGGTGGAGGATCGAGCTCTCCACCTTCAACTACGAGATTTTGTATCGTCCCGGAAAGCTGAACGAGCCATCCGATGCCCTATCCCGCGGCACATGTGCCAACGCACAAATTAACCGCCTCCAAACCCTCCACGAGGACCTCTGCCACCCGGGGGTCACTCGGTTTTTCCACTTTATCAAGTCCCGCAATGTCCCATATTCTTTAGAGGAGGTCCGTACAGTCACAAGGGACTGCCACATCTGCGCGGAATGCAAACCGCATTTTTTCAGGCTGGATGGTGCGCATCTGATTAAGGCTTCCCGCCCCTTTGAACGCCTTAGTCTCGATTTCAAAGGGCCCCTCCCCTCCACCGACCGCAACACATACTTTCTTAATGTGGTGGACGAATACTCCCGCTTCCCATTCGCCATTCCCTGCTCTGACATGACCGCGGCCACAGTCATTAAAGCCCTGAACACCATCTTCACACTGTTCGGTTGCCCCGCATACGTCCACAGCGACAGGGGGTCCTCTTTCATGAGTGACGAGCTGCGCCAGTTCCTGCTCAGCAAGGGCATAGCCTCAAGCAGGACGACCAGCTACAACCCCCGGGGGAACGGGCAAGTAGAGAGGGAGAACGGCACGGTCTGGAAGACCGTCCTACTGGCCCTACGGTCCAGGGACCTCCCAGTTTCACGGTGGCAGGAGGTCCTCCCGGACGCTCTCCACTCCATCCGGTCGCTATTATGTACGAGCACTAATCAAACGCCTCATGAGCGTCTCCTTGTCTTCCCTAGGAGGTCCTCCTCTGGAACGTCGCTGCCGACCTGGCTGGCGGCCCCAGGACCCATCTTGCTCCGAAAGCATGTGCGGGCACACAAGGCGGACCAGTTGGTCGAAAGGGTTCACCTCCACGCGAACCCGCAGTACGCTTACGTGGAGTACCCCGACGGCCGACAGGACACGGTCTCCCTGCGGGATCTGGCGCCCGCCGGCAACACACACACCCCCCCGACACCATTCACCCAAGCCCCCCTTCCTGCCACCGCCGCACCCCGCGACCGCCCCCTTCCCAGGAGGATCGGTTCCCCTCCCCTCAGGCCTGACCAAGAATAAAGCCCAAGCTGAAACCGTAAGGCTCCCGGAGACGACAACACCGGTACAAGCACCACCACCACCACCGGGGCCGAGGCGATCGACACGGACGACCAGACCGCCCGACCGACTCGTGGCGTCGATCTAAATCAATATATGGACTTTTCACAAGAACATTTTGCTTTTCTCCTGATACCTTCTGTAAATAGATGAAACAGGACAAAATTGTACATACTGTATTGCCATGTGAATGTTTTCCTCCCAGGACCAGCCCTGTAAACCCTTACCACCATGCGAAGCATCACCCCGCCGGGTTCATTTTTGACAAGGGGTGAATGTGGTAGTATGTATTAGGGGTCATGTGGGACTGGAAGCCCTAATGTCATTGGCTGACAGATCCCGGGTCCTGGTTGGCCGTTGACCTCTAGCTCCGCCCTGAAGGCGGAGTATAAGAAGCCGGAGTCCTCCCCCGCAGGTCATTCTACTATCGAGCTGCGGGGGAACAGACACGCTTAATAAAGCCTCATCGACTTCACTCTATTCGTCTCACGGAGTCTTTGTGCGCTACAATCAGTAATAGGCCTTCAGCACTGATTATCCCTGAAGGTTAAAATAGACCAAGCTCAGGTGTTGCCTTTGGTGCCTGCCCCTCCATGATTATAGATTAGCGAATGGCTTGCATCAGGCCTAAAACTTTTTTCCACAGGATGCCTTATAAAAGTGGCACTTTCAGCATTGGAGAGGAAAATGAAGCAGGAAGGCCAGGACCGCTACTCCTGTCTTAATATTATAGGCGAAGGCATTACTTTTTATGGAAAGTGCTGAAACCTTGGAGAAATGTAGAGGGGCAGAGATCTCGGCAGGTAAAGCCCAGGGAAATCACCCCATGTAGCTCAAGACAATTATTACATTTACAGAAATGAATTCTCTACACATACTTACTTTGGTAACACCAGAATCTGAACGATGAAGATACAGAAAAATATGAGGCAAGCACAGGTGACATAGTACTTGAAGGCTGGGAGTGTAGTTGCTCGGTACTACAGGAGTTAATATAAAAAAAACAGTTAATCAATGAGCTATTATGAAAAACTCCTGCACATTACTATAAACTGTTATTTTTCTAAGTACAGGCAGTAAGATAATGGCCCCAAAATGCAGGAAGAGGTCCTTGCAGGATCACTCTGGAGTGAATGGTCTACCTATAAAACAATTTTTAAATGTTTCCAAGCAGTTCTACAATAACAAGGTACTGCAGATGCTGAAAATCTGACAGAAAACAGTAAGTGCTGGCAACACTTGTCAGGTCAGGCAGCATGTGGGGTGAGAACACAGAGTTAATGATTCAAGTTTGTGACCTTTCATCAGAACTGCTAAAGTATACAAATAAGGATAGGGCGACTGTTACTTTGAAAATTTTCAGCTGATCAGAGAGAGCCAGCATGAATTTATCAAGGGCTTGATATATCTGAGAAATCTTATTGAAATTCTGAAGAGATGATCAGTATGGATAGGGGGGCTGTCCATGGATGTTATTTGTATGGTCTTCCAGAAGATATTAAATAAGGTCCTTCAAAAGGTATTGTTTGGTAAAGTTGAAGTTGATGGAATTAAAGACAAATTATTCACCTGGTAAAGAAATTGGTTGAACAGAAGGAGACAGAGGTTCTGGATAACAGGCAGGTACTGTAATTGGCAGGAGGTGGCTAGTGCTGCAAAAATTTGCATTGGGGCTGCAAATATTCACCATATTTATCAATGAATTAGATGATGGAAGAGAAAGTCACATATACAAATTTGCTGATGACATAAAGATAGGTGCCATTGTAGGCAGTGTACATGCAAGCATAAAATTACAAAGGGGGTGATTTTCAGTCTGCGTTCGCCATCAGCAAGAATGGCGATGCGGGCGAAAAATCCCCTGGGAATCGGAAAACAACGATTCTCACCATCAAGATCATGTTTGCCGATTTCCCACTCCCCTCGCTGGTGATGTAATGATGTTCACGCTCAGAAAGGGGGGAACGTCATTTAAACACGTTTTAATAACCCCAACAAGCAGCCCCCCCCCCAACAACATGATCCCCCTCACTGAATATTCATACATCGCCAATGCGACTTCACGTTGGTAAGGTTTGCAACAGGTTTGGAATCAGTCGAGAGGACCCCAAGGTCTAAAGATAGGTATAGTTCCTGGTTGGAGAGGGACATCTGCCAGATTGGCAGTGCCAGCCCAGCAGTGCCAACATGTGCCAGGAGTAGACACTTTGGGGAGCTATATTTGCTGGGTGTGGAAGGAGCCCCCGATTCTGATGTTTGTGATAGCGGTGGTGAAGGCAGGGAAGCCACCAGTGCTTGTTGGAGGATCCCCCATTTCTGTTTTGGGGGGGGCGGGGGTAGAGAGGTATTTTCTGTGCTGATCTCTGCTAGTTCTATCAGGTCATACCCCACTGCAACGACAGGATATAATAATAATAATCGCTTATTGTCACAAGTAGGTTTCAATGAAGTTACTGTGAAAAGCCCCTAGTCGCCACATTCCGGCGCCTGTTCGGGGAGGCTGGTACGGGAATTGAACGCGCGCTGCTGGCACTGTTCTGCATTACAAGCCAGCTGTTTAGCTCACTGTGCTAAACCAGCCCCTTGGGATATAACGCACCCACTGAATGTTTTTTCCAGAAAGGGGCTGGTTTAGCATGTTGGGCTGGTTTAGCACACTGGGCTAAATCGCTGTCTTTTGAAGCAGACCAAGGCAGGCCAGCAGCACGGTTCAATTCCCGTACCAGCCTCCCCGAAGAGGTGCTGGACTGTGGCGACTAGGGTCTTTTCACAGTAACTTCATTTGAAGCCTACTTGTGATAATAAGCGATTTTCATTTCATTTCATTTCATTGAATGGCAGAACAGGCTCAGGGAGCTTCTTCAATTTCTATATTCTGTATTTCCATATGTCGCAGGGGGTCACCACAGATCTTCCTTATTATTTCTTGCAACAATGCTTCCCATGCAATATCTGAAAACCTTGGTGCAAAGTGTCTTGCATGCACAGTCAACAGCTCAGATTCAATTCACAAAGCACTGCCACCACCTCTTGCAACCACAATGCACTTCACCTTGAATAGGTACAGGCTGCCTTTAAGTCGAACTCACCACCCTCAATATTGGACCTCCTGCTGATGCGTTAAGTTGATGAACTGCATGGGTAGCACTTGCTGTACACAGTGATCAGTAAAAATAGCGGACATTATGACTTTAACATGCTGCCTTTGACATAATGAACAGGTGCCAGTTAATTGCGTACCTCAATCTCCACACCCATATTTAGGGTTATCCAGTTTAGCCCCCAATATATTTCGTCTTTCAATCAATAGTTGAATAAAAAGTGATACTTACCTCTTTCTCTAATTCTTCATTATGAAAGAAAAGGGAAATTCTTTTAATATCATCAGATTTTAGCCATTGTCTGTAAAACAAATACAGATTCTGTAAATTGTCCCATTAATTCTCAAACAAATGCAACAGTTAAAGTGTAGGTATTGTGATCTGGGATTAATCCCAAATGAAGGCATAATCTGATTTAAACAAAGACATTAATGTAGTAAATCGGGAGGGGGCTAATCCCAGTCTACTAACATTATCTGCTGGATGAAGCTCATTTAACATATCTCTCTAACTAGGTCATCGCTCGGCGCAGTTTGCACTGTTAATGAAAAGTGCTCCCTCCTGAAATTCCATTGACAGAAACATCCAGTTCAAGTGAATTTTAGGAATTTAACAAAACAAAACTACTGTCCTCATTGTTGTTTAATTTGCAGACTGACATACAACTTCTGTTTACTGAAATGGTGCTCTTTACACCAGTTGAGTTAACATGTTAAGTAGCACATTTCAACCCCTCAAAGAAGGTAATACTTGCAGCGATGCATCGGCATACCTAGAGATCTATTGGGTACGTATCAAGAACCCTAACAGAGGCGGAAAGAGGATACTCCCAATAGAAAAACAGGCCCTGGCTACTATTTACGACATCGAGAATGTTCATCAATACATATAAGGGAGGAATTTTATTATCACCACAGACTTCAAGTCACTTTTAGGGCTCTTCAAGGAAACAAAGTAATTCCATCAATTGCTTCTGCTTGGATACAATATTGGACTCTGCTCTTTTCAGCCTACGACTATATACCTTTGAACATCGGCCAGGGGCTCACATAACCAATGCAGACGCCTTAAATCATCTTCCATTACCAGAGAGCACCTCTCTAATACTGCAAGACACCGTAATGGCCTCAAATTTCCTGGATGCCTTGGGCGGGATTCTCCATCCCGTTCCGTCCATTTTCTGGTGCGGTGTGCCCCCATCGGCGGCGACATTCCCAGTTCTGGCAGCCAGCCAATGGGGTTTCCCATTGTGGGTACCCCACGCCGTTGGGAAATCCGCGGGCGTGAGTGCGCTGCCGGTGAAATGGAGGATCCCGCCGATGGAGAATCCAGCCTCTTACCAGTGACAGCGCACCAGATTAAGCACTGGACTAATAGAGACCCATTGAAGGTTAAACATATGCAGCTCGATTCTCCGCCGGGTGTGGCCAGACGGAGAATCCCACCCATGATATTGCATGGATGACGGAGTGAGAAAGCTTTGGAGAAAATTAAAGCCTTATCTGCTCAGGAAAGATGAGCTTAGTTGTGAGCATGGTGTCATCCTTTGGGAAATGAAAATGGTCATCCCCATACCACAAAGAGAATTACTGCTTGAAGAATTGCATAGCGCCCATCCAGGCATGTCCAAGATAAAAATGGTAGTGAGAAGCTACATTTGGTCTGGCATCGATGAAAGGATTTGTGACCAATACCAGAAGTTGCCAGCCACAGCTCCCTTGCAACCCTGGGAATGGTCGGGTCAACTGGATGAGGGTTCACGCAGATTATGTTAGCCGATTCATGGGTGTTATGTTCCTTTTGCTGGTGGACGGCCAAACAAAATTGATAGAAGTATTTGAAATGAATCCCACAACTTCATGCACAATACATGAGAAACTGCGCCAATGTTTCGCCACCCACGACGTGCCAGAAGTATTTGTCTTGTATTTGCGTTCATTGATGTGGAATCCCAGCAGTTCATGACGCTTCATGGAATAAAACATATCCGGACTACACCATATTACCCCTCGTCAAATGGGTTGGCTGAGTACGCAGTTCAGACACTTAAGGTTGGTCTGACGAAGCAATCACCTGAGTAACTAGGAACCAAGGTGGCACGGTTTCTAGTTAGCCTACAGAACCACAATATAGCACTACTGGCATTGTTCCAGCTGAGCTGTTGATGGGTCGTCGCTCAAGAACCAGGTGGATTCTGGAAGTTCCAAATTTGGTGGAGAAGGTGGAAACAGGGCAGAGTTGGCTGAAAAGGAACCAGTATTTGGCAAATGTGGAAACAGCATTTGAGATAGACAATGCAGTTTTTGTGAAGAATGTTGTCCTATGAGTGAAAGGGCAGGACAGGACAAGTTTTTGGAAGAAGCACTTAGATCATTTACGGAGACGAGAGCCGTCCCAACGCCCAGTGCTACTGCCTGATCCCAACTGTGCCAGCGAGAAGTGTTGTTGATCCAAGGAGTGAAGCGACTGATCAGATAGTGACCAATGTGCTTCCCAGAGAATGAGAAAGTTCCCTGACAGACTGAGTTTCTGATAAAGTGTTTAAAAACTCTCCATTATTGGTAATGTTTTGAAAGTTGTATGTTATCAATGTAGTATGTAATGAGGAACATAAAAGGGAAGGTATGTGTGGTGAATGTATAGTACTAGTAATTCACCAGTGTATTAGTATCATGTTCTGCCATTGTGTTACAGCTATGTTATATTGTTGACCTTGTGGGCTCCACCTATGGGCCATTGTGTGGCTTCACCCACAGGGGGATATGTTGGGGCATGTACGGGCTCCGCCCATGGCTCCTCCCCTTGAAAGGAAGTATAAAGAGCAGTTGACCTATAGGCGGTTCACAGTATTGTACCAGTCGCAGGCAGGCACTGTTCTAAGCTGATTAAAACCACGGTTTACTTCTACTCGTGTCTTTGAGTGAATTGATGTTCGCATCAATTTAATCAGCTTAAACACAACTATGGAATCAGCCCTCAAACCTGATCGACTGGAACTTGATCCGCAGGCTGCGGAGGCGAAATAAATTTTTTCGCACTGGCTTCGATGCTTCAAGGCCTATCTTGATGCCTCTTTCACGCCTTCCGTCACCGATGAACAGAAGCAGAGCCTCCTCCACGCACGGGCGAGCCATCACATTTCTGTTCAGCTCGACGAGGCCTCCTCCTATGCAGATGCCCTCGCGATGCTCGAACGCCTATACGTACGGCCCATGAACGAGATCTACGCGCGACACGTCTTCACCACTCGCCGCCAGCGCCCCGGGGAGTCGCTAGATGATTACCTACACGACCTCAAAGCCCTCGCACGCAACTGTAACTACCAGGCCGTTACGGCCCCTCAGCACATGGAACTCGCCGTCCGAGACGTCTATGTGGCGGGAGTCCGTCGAATTATGTGAGACAGCGCCTGCTTGAAAAGGGGGCCCAGGATCTGGATGACACGGTAAAGTTAGCCACCTCTCTGGAGGTTGCGTCTCAGAGCCTTACTGCATTCCCGGCTGACCACACGGCACCCTCGTGGGCCCCCGACTAAAGACTACCCCAGGCCTGTGCCGCGCGGCCACCCGCCCATCATGGGGGGCTATCCTGCTATTTTTGCGGCCAGCCTCAACACCCCAGACAGCACTGCCCGGCCCACAACGCGAACTGCGGTAGCTGCGGGAGAAAAGGACATTTCGCCAAAGGCTGCCTGGCCAGGTCTAAGAACTCTAACTCACAGACCCGATCCTCAGACTCACAGGCCCGCAGACCCCGCAGCATGGCAGCGTGTCTGCCGACTCCGCCCCCTGCAGATGCCTCAGCCTCGTGCTATCAGTGGGGGCAGCCATCTTCCAGCCCTCACAGCACATGCGACTCATGGAGGCCGCCATCTTGGCCATCCTCCACCACGCGGCCGGCCACGTGCGATCCCTGGGGGCGCCATCTTGGATGCCATCTTCCTCACCGCCCGCCATGCTCGACCAACCATCTGCTATGCCGCTCAACGCGTATGACAGTCATCGCGGGGCCGCCCCAGCACCTCCGACCACGCCGCCGGCTACCCGCAGCTCAGCGCCGTCACCCTGGACCAGTCGCGTCCCAAGCACCTCCGGAACTCCATGATGGCCGTCCGGGTTAACGGGCATGGGACGCCTTGCCTCTTCGACTCTGTGAGCACAGAGAGCTTCATTCACCCGGACATGTTAAGATGCTGCTCGCTCCCAATTTTCCCGGAGCAACAAACCATCTCCCTCGCCTCTGGGTCGCACTCGGTGCAAATCCAAGGGTGCACTACTGCAGCCCTAGCAATACAGGACGCTGAGTACGCAAACTTTAAATTCTATATGCTCCCAGACCTCTGCGCTCCTCTCCTATTGGGACTCGATTTCCAATGCAACCTCAGGAGCCTAACCCTGAAGTTCGGGGGGGCCCTGCCCCCACTCACCATATGCAGCCTCGCGACCCTAAAAGTCAACCCTCCCCCTCTCTTCGCAAACCTCACCGCCGACTGCAAGCCAGTCGCCACCAGAAGCAGGCGGTACAGCATGCAGGACAGGACGTTCGTTAGGTCTGAGGTCCAGAGTCTCTTACGGGAGGGTGTCATCGAGGCCAGCAATAGCCCTTGGAGAGCTCAGGTGGTGGTCGTCAAGACCGGGATAAAGTTCCGGATGGTGGTTGATTACAGCCAAACCATTAACCGGTATACGCAACTCGATGCGTTCTCCCTTCCCCAGATTGCAGACATGGTAAACCAGATCGCACACTACCGGGTGTTCTCCACGGTGGAACTGAAGTCTGCATACCACCAGCTCCCAATCCGCCCGGAGGACCGCCACAACACGGTTTTTGAGGCAGATGGCCGCCTTTTCCATTTCCTCCGGGTACCCTTTGGCGTCACGAATGGGGTTTCGGTGTTCCAAAGAGCAATGGACCAAATGGTGGACAAGTACGGGCTGCGGGCCACATTTCCGTACTTGGACAATGTCACCATCTGCCGCCATGATCAGCAGGACCATGACACCAACCTCCACCGATTTCTCCAAACCGCCCAAACCCTCAATCTCACCTACAACAAGGAGAAATGCGTTTTCCGCACAACCAGACTAGCCATCCTTGGCTACGTCGTGGAGAACGGGGTCCTAGGGCCCGATCCTGACCGTATGCGCCCCCTCCTACAATTCCCTCTCCCTCACTGTCCCAAGGCCCTGAAGAGGTGCCTTGGGTTCTTTTCATATTACGCCCAGTGGGTCCCCAATTATGCGGACAAAACCCGCCCACTAATCAAGGCCACCATCTTTCCACTGGCAACTGAGGCCCGCCAGGCCTTCAGCTGCATCAAGGCGGACATCGCCAAAGCCACGATGCGCGCGGTGGACGAGTCCGTCCCCTTCCAGGTGGAGAGCGACGCATCAGAGGTCGCTCTCGCCGCCACCCTCAATCAACCCTCAAGCAGGCAGACCGGTAGCGTTCTTTTTGCGCACCCTCACCTCCTCTGAAATTCGACACTCCTCGGTCAAAAAAGAAGCCCAAGCCATCGTGGAAGCTGTGCGGCTCTGGAGGCACTACCTCGCTGGTCGGAGGTTTACACTCGTCACCGACCAACGATCGGTAGCCTTCATGTTCAACAATACGCAGCGGGGCAAAATCAAGAACGATAAGATCTTGAGGTGGAGGATCGAACTCTCCACCTATAACTCCACCTATATCGTCCTGGGAAGCTCAACGAGCCCCCAGATGCCCTGTCCCGCGGCACATGCGCCAGCGCGCAAGATGACCGACTACGGGCTATCCACGATGACCTCTGCCACCCAGGGGTCACCCGGCTCGTCCATTATATCAAGGCCCACAACCTGCCCTACTCCACCGAGGAGGTCAGAGCAAGACCAGGGACTGCCAAATCTGTGCGGAGTGTAAATCGCACTTCTATCGACCGGATAAGGCCCACCTGGTAAAGGCATCCCGGCCCTTTGAACGCCTCAGTATCGATTTCAAAGGGCCCCTCCCCTCCAATAACCGCAATACATATTTCCTCAACATTATAGATGAGTTCTCCCGCTTCCAATTTGCAGTCCCCTGCCCCGATATGACCATGTCCGTTAGAGCCCTGCATAGTGTCTTCACCCTGTTTGGTTTCCCCAGTTATGTCCACAGCGACCGGGGCTCGTCGTTCATGAGCGACGAACTGCATCAGTAACTGCTCAGTAAGGGCATCACCTCGAGCAGGACGACCAGTTATAACCCCAGGGGAAATGGGCAGGTGGAGAGGGAGAACGCGACGGTCTGGGAGACCGTCCTACTGACTCTGCGGTCCAGGTATCTCCCAGTTTCTCACTGGCAGGAGGTCCTCCCCGATGCGCTCCACTCTATCAGGTCCCTCCTCTGCACGGCCACAAATGAGACTCCTCATGACGGCTTGTTTGTTTTCCCTCGGGGAGCTACCTCAGGGGCCTCGCTTCCGTCCTGGCTGAAGACACCGGGACCAGTCCTCCTCAGAAAACACGTCAGGAGCCATAAGACCGACCCTCTGGTAGAGAGGGTCCAGCTCCTACACTCCAACCCCCAGTATGCTTATGTCGAACACCCCGATGGCCGACAAGATACCGTCTCCCTCCGGGACCTGGCGCCCGCAGGCTCCACCACCACCACCGCAGCCCGGCCACTATATCCCGCCAAACCTACCATGCCCAGCGTCCCCGCCCCTATATGGCTCCTGCGCTCCCTCCCGCCCGCCACACCGGTCCACAGGAATGAAGCTCCAAAAGAGACGCTCCCGGAGTCCACGCCTGTGCCCGCACCGGCCCCACTTCCGCTGCCAGCATGGATGAACCCGACACCCGGACCAGCAGCAACGCCAGTGCTTCGGCGATCGCAGTGCACAATCCGTGTGCCGGACCAGTTGAACTTATGAGCCCGTCACCCCCGCCGGGGTGAATGTGGTGAATGTATAGTACTAGTAATTCACCAGTGTATTAGTATCATGTTCTGCCATTGTGTTACAGTTATGTTATGTTGTTGACCTTGTGGGCTCCACCTATGGGCCATTGTGTGGCTTCACCCACAGGGGGATATGTTGGACCATGTACGGGCTCCGCCCATGGCTCCTCCCCTTGAAAGGAAGTATAAAGAGCAGTTGACCTGTAGGCGGTTCACAGTATTGTACCAGTCGCAGGCAGGCACTGTTCTAAGCTAATTAAAACCACGGTTTACTTCTACTCGTGTCTTTGAGTGAATTGATGGTCGCATCAGTGTGTAGTAGCTCGCCCCTTTAAGGAGGCACGTAGTGGAAGGGTCAAGTGACCTGATCAGCCAATGGGGAATGAGCATAGGGATCTCAGTGCAGATGGTGAGCTCTTGCAGCTAATTATGATCCTAGTGTTGAGAATGAAGACATTGATTACAGTGCTCTGTATATGGTTCATTTTATAATAGATCTTTCGTTGCTCGTTAGCTAACTGGTGGTTGCCAATTATTGCATTGACTACAAAAGGAGATTGTTCTTTCATTGCACTGAGAGAATGACATAAGCCCTTATTCTTCCTAGCCCAGTAAGAAATGTTAGAAAATTGTAAAAGCACACCGGCTGTGAATTTGATCACGGCAGTGCTGCCCCCAACTCCTTTGCAGCAGAACCTGTTTGATACTTTGCCTTCTGATGAGCTGGAAAAGGAGCCTCCTGGCTTGGCTATTGGCCACTTGGGTCTGGATGACTCACCATATGCTGATTCCAATCCTATGTTTGCCTCTTGTATATGTACAGTGACAGTATCTGAGCTGGTGGATGCTAGCACCAGACCAAATGATGGGGCCTCATCATTAATTCTGTACTGTTGCTCTGTGGGGCTTCTGCAAACTGTGGCATTTCTGGAAACAGGGCAAGAGAAGGGGAAGGTTACTATAAAGGATGTGGGATAATCTGGGGCAGTGTGCAAAGCGAGGGGTCCAGAGTCATAGCACCTGCAGCTTGTTCATAATGCCACCAGTACCGTGGGTTACGAAGATGAAAAGGCAGGATCCATACCATTACGCTCAATGTTCTTTGTGATGACAGATGACACAGGTTCCATCATAGCCAATCTCAAGACACCGTGAGCCATCTCCTCCTTAACTTTCGGGAGATGTGGGCATCGGAGCATCTTTGTTGAGATGGTCTTCGAGGGTCTCCTGATCTCTGTGTGTGACGATAGCATCTCTCCTCCTGCACACGCCAGCACTAATGCCTCCAACATTCTGGTGTTCCATTCCCCACATTTTAAATTCCATCAGGTTTTTTTTCAGTGTAATCTCTCGTTAATTTTGACAGACCGTCTTTAAGAATAACATTCTCGGTGCACCACGTGCTCTCGGTACAACAATGTTCAGCCTCCTGCTGAGAGAAAACACAGCCATCAGTGCTGCGGAGGAAGCCAGCAGCAAGGAACCAATTTGGTTTCATGCTACAATCATGGCAATGAGGTACGAATAACCATTTTATGCGTCCTCTGTGTCAAAAAAGCCCATAAAGTGTGCAATTAGGCTTGGTAGTGCCTGTTGTTTGGCTGCTAAAGGTGTCCTTAAGATTTCAAAATAGTGTCCATGGTGGCACCATTTAAAAATGGCATCCCGATCTCCGAGCCCCCAAAAGAATCCCCGACCTCCTCCCCATCCCGAATGCAATATGGGAGGGTCCCCCCTGGACCCCCACCCCCGCACATCGGCCCAATCATGCACGTACAAAAAATGCCAACCTGATACGTTGGCAGTGCCTGTCTGGCACATTGGCAGTGCCAGGCTGGCATCCAGGTGGCACTGCCAAGGTACCCAGGTGGAATCAGCAGTGCCAGGGCATCACCCTTCCCAAAGGGCATGCAGTCGGGGCCTCCGATCCCCTTGGCGACATCCACAAGTGCCGTTCTGTCTGGTCCACGTTTGTGGGAACCAGTACCACAGAGCACTTGCCTGAGATCTCTGAGGCAAAGGGATTGAATCCTAAAGCCTCAGGTACCTCGGGAAATGCACATTAAAGTAAGGCTTACTGCCTCGCTCTAATATGCCGATTTGCCAAAACGTGATCCTGCCCATTGTGGGCAGAATGCGCCTCACGTCTCGCGAGATCCCGTTGAATCTCGCGAGGCGTTGTGAGCCGATAGGTTCCAGGAGCGGGGTCTCCTGGCTTTCAACAGCCACGTTGTGCCTCAGTCTCTAAGAGGGTTGTACAAACAAAGATGCTGAACAATTTCAAATGGAAATTAGTTGGGACCTGGAGGGAAATAAAACGACACGGCTGTGGGGTCACAGCCGCTCAATGGGACTGAATTTCTCGACTGAAAGCCAGCGTGGACTTGATGGCAGAAAGGCCTCCTCCTGTGCTATATACTATACTCTCTGACATAGTATAGTAGTAAACTTTCCTCTTGGAAGCAAGCATAATGGGAAGGATCAGCAGTGGCCACATAAGGCAGGACAAGCTGGTACAAGAGGATGGAGTGGAGAAGTGTTCTCAACAGAAGACGGAGACGTGTTCTCGGTAGAAGACCATCAGCAGAATTCTCCGTTCCTGATACTAAGGGTTGACGTTGGCGCAGGATTCGCGGATTCTACGACAGCAAAGCTGGCACCGCACCTGGACCGATTCAGCGACTGTTAGGGGGCGAGCATCGGCGCCACGTGGAACACAATCGATTCGCCAAATTCGTAATTGACACTTGGGAGGCTGACAAGCCGCAGCCGCGTACACACACTTCACTCCCTGCACACACCACCCCAGCCAACAGGATGGCAGCGATGAGAGTGGCACCCCGTTTTCCGGACGCTGAGCTGGAAACCCTGTTACACTCCGTGTAGGAGAGGTAGGCCACCCTGTACCCCGGTCCGGGAAGGAGGCTGTTGGTCACCGCCGTTCGCCGTGCCGGGGCGCAGGTGGCAGAGGCAGTCAGCGTCATGGCAACACCATCTGGACTGGTCAGGAAAGCTAGAAGAAACTGCACAACCTCCTTGAGGCGGCCAGGGTGGTAAGGCAGCACTGTGCCCCTGGCACCAACCCCCATCCCGGACAGCCGTATCCCTATCCCCCTCCCACCGGAGGGTGGCTGAACCCCCACCTTGCACCGCATGCCGCATCCGTACCGGCCGCCATGGCCAGGTGTCCTGGCCACTGAAACCACCAGCTACCCACCCCATGGGATGCACGCGTCAGCACCCCCACGAGGGGGCCTCTGGTTGTGCCACCCATCCCTGCTGTCAGGGGGATTGTCGGCTGGTGCTGTCCATCCCAGTGGCAAGCTCCACGGCCCCTGTCTGGTGCCCGCTTGTAGGGGCTACTGTGGGCATTGCCCTTGGGTGAATCACGCGCTGCCCCTCCGGCAGGTGGTGGCCGGTGGCCAATTTGGGGGAGGTGGTATGGCGGAGGGTGGGGTGTGAGGATTGGGCATCCATACAGCCGGTGTCACTCTGCAGAACCATGGGCCAAGGTCGGCGGGGTGGTCAGCAAGATGGTCGCAGCAATAATGATCCGTGCCTGGACGCCGCCCCATTCCCGTGGGGGGGGGGGGGGGGGGGGGGGGGAACGGCGGGGGGGGGGGGGGGGGGGGGGGTCACCCCGGCCCGCCCGCCGTCACCAGAATCCCCTCCCAACCCCCGCAGGGCTCCCACCCCCCCCGAGCCAACTCGGCCAGTGTCAGGACTGGCAGCCCATTACCGTTTCCTCTCCGTGTCCTACCTCCTCTCTCTCTCCCTCATCAGCCTGTTTCACGAAAAGCACAAGTGAATCTCGCCGTCAGAAATTTGCCGCAGTGGAGACGGATAATCACCGAGGCCCCGGAGAATACCGGGTCATGCCTGTTAATGATATGTCAATGGTGTTTACTGTATGTGCGGAGTGGAACGCCAATGTTGAGGGAGCGGAGAATTGCAATTTAGCGTGAATCCGGTGCTGGCCATGTTTTCGGCGTCAAGACCGATTCTCCGCCTTATTCCCTTTCCTGATTTTGGCGTCAGCCGACAGAGAATCCCACCCCAAAGCTTTGTATGTAGCTAATGGTCACGTTTTGTTTAGCTTTCTCCTTACAAATCCAAGAATTCTGTTTGCTTTATTTACAGCATGGGATGTACCCAGTTCTAGTCATTTGATAGGAGGAAACCAAGATTCTGCTTGACGGGTGTAAGTTTTACTTCCACCATACTGTATGTAAAAGTCTTAGGCTGTCTGCATCATGTGGGTTGAAAATGATTTGCTCTGTATGCGACCTCTCTCAGTGCATCTAAGTCCTCCTGTACTTGATTGCCTTGTCCACAAATAGGACAGCTGTTTACAAGGAGCTTGATTTTGGTGTCAAGATTAGTTCTATCGCCAATGTCATTTATGTACATCAGGAACATCTGGGGACTGATGTATCAGTTACACCAGTTAATCTGGTGGTGACTTTTCCCCATCACCACCAGATTAACCTCTCTTGGTTAGCCAAGTTTATATCCTTTGTAGGGATTCACTTCTTTCCCGTAATTTTACGCAGGAGCTTTAGGTGAGCCACAGAACTCAATGCTTGTCTAAATTCTAGTATCTGAATATCAATTTGTGCTCCATATCTTGGTCCAGGTAATGCATAATCTCTTCCACGGTGTTCACAATTTAGAATCATATAATCTACAAGGCACAAGGAGGCCATTCGGCCCATCAGGTCTGCACTAGCCCTTGGAAAGAGCACTGTATTTAAGCCCACACCTCCACCCTATCCCCGTAACCCCATGTAACCTTTTGTTCATTAAGGGGTAATTTAGCATGGCCAATCCTGCACATCTTTGGACTGTGGAAGGAAACCGGAGCACCAGGAGGAAACCCTCCAGACACGGGGAAAAGTGCAAATTCCACACAGACAGTCACCCAAGGCCAGAATTGAACCTGAACCCCTGGAACTGTGAGGCAACAGCGCTAACCACTGTGTGACCGTGCCGTCAATATGTGGCGACCGACAGGTGTGTGCTTTCAACAATCCATGCTGATAAGTTTTCATGTGTTTCTGTAAACAGACAATGAATTTGTGGGAAATGATGTGTTCTAGTATTTTACAACAAATGTAAGTGAGTGAGATTGATCTCTTGATAGCAGGAGTGATGGATTGCCTTTGTTGAAGGTGGGTCAGATGTTCGTAGTTAACTAATCTGTTGGGAACTTCCCTTCATTTATTGACCGGTTGTATGCTTTCGTCAATTCCAATGCTACTTCTGCAGCAAATTTCTTCATTATTGTAATTACTCTCATGAGGACCACGGGGAATCACTGATTGATCTCCCCGTGGACTTTGTAGAATACGAGTTCCCTTGGTGAGTGGGTGGAGACCACCCCAGCTGGGGCTGATTAGTGGGACTTTTAAATGCTTCCAGACCCGGACTGGCAGTTCCCCACAGTCTTGGGTGGGACGTTTGTTTTGTGTGCTGTGGTAGTGGCTTTATTTTCAGTTTAATATAAACCAGTTTGGCCTTTCACTCTGCGCCTCCTGGAATTATTACATTGGCAACGAGGATAAAGCATGGGATCCTGAGCAACCTTTTCGAAAATCCCAGACAACTTGAGTAATAAACAAAGCAAAAATAAAAACCTGGAAATGCCCTTGTTTGGAAAGCTTGAGCCTTATGATGCGCATGTGGAGGACTGGTCCCAGTATGCCGAACAGATATGCGACTTCTTCATGTCACGTCATAGAAGTGGATGACGGAATAAAATAATCCTGTTGATAGCAAGCGGGGCCTCACCGTTCAGCATCATTAAGAGTTTAACTTATCCTGCAGCCCCTGACACTAAAACATTCAACGAGCTTGTAGATCCAACAGTGGGCATTATTGTTAGCCACTTACGAATACTCTCTTGAGCACTGCCCAGGAATACACATTGCCAACGTGGATGCCCTGAGTCACCACCACTGCCCATAAACTTTACCGCTCTGAGGATCAGAGAGTGCAATTTTGCAACTGTGAACCCAGAAGGCCCCACACTTGTAAAATTGCACTATATGATCCTCAGTGGCGTATTCTGAGGAGACCACACCGATGACATGGAGCCCACCCTCATATGACAAGAGCTGGGTGTAGGAGATGGCATCACGAGTAGTCGTCCCCTGCCCAGCTCCGCGTCCAATCCTGACGGAATTACATAATGGAAAACCCGGGTTATCCAAGGTCAAAATGTTTGGAAGGAGCTACATCTGGTGGCAGGGCTCAATACAGATACAAACTGGTGAAACAGCGCTCATTGTGCCAAGAGAACCAGAAGCTCCCACCTTCGACCTCTTTGTACCCATGGGAATGGCCAGGAAGAAAATGGGTACGGGTGGATATCGACTTTGCTGGCCCATTCTTGGGATCGATCTTCCTTATTATGGTTGACACCTATTGAAAATTATTAGAAATGCAGCATATGTCTTTCACCACTTCTCATGCAATAGTAGAAAAATTCTGTACCTACAGCATACCAGAGGTCCTCTTATTCGATAATGGTACCCCCTTTACCACTGGAGAATATCAGGCATTCATGAAGTCGAACGGCGCTGTGCCATCCATTGTCTAATGGCCTGGGTCGAATGGGTAGTTCAAACATTCAAAACCAGAATGAAGAAAAAGTCTGCTGGTTACCTGGATACAAAATTGGCCCAATTCCACTTTGGTTGTAGAACCAGACCGAACATGACGATGGAAGTCGTACCAGTGGAATTATTAATGGGATGACGACTGTGAACCAGGCTCAGCTTGCTGCTTCCCAACTGTATGTGTGTGTCGGGGGGGAGTAGTCAAAGTAGGAGGCCCAAAATAGGAACCATGACACCTGAAGGCCCAAAAGAGCCTTCAGTGCAGGAGATGCCATCAATGTACGAACTTTGGAGATGGCTCCCAATGGATCCCCGGAATGGTGTGCAGAAAACGACTGGTCCGGTTTCTTACAAAGTCAAAGTCTTAACGAAGGCCGTGAAAAAATAGCTGGACCACATGAGAAGCAGGTAACCTACTCCAGGGGAGATGATTTCAGCAGAGACGATGCCGTTGACACCCGTTGCAACTACCTCCGGCAAGGGGACTCAGCCTATGGGGGACCTGATAGTCATTTCCCCCCTGACAATGAAGATTTGGAGTCCAAAATGGAGGCTGAGGAGATTGAGCCTCCATAGGAGTTCAGCATCGAAGATGAGCCTCCATCTGTGACCATTTAGTGCGCAACAAGAAAACAACAATCCCCAGTCCTCTGCACCCCCTGCCCCACCCCCACCCCCACCGATCCAGCACCACCTGTCACTGATTTGCAGCGTGTTTCAAGTGATGGAAGAAGCCTCATCACCGCGGAAGTGAAGGGGTGATTCTGACTTGAGGGGCAGGGTATGATAACCCTCACGAGGACCACTGGGGATCGCTGATTGATCTCCCCTTTGGCTTCTTAGAATACAGGTTCCCATGGTGAGCGGACAGAGGCCCGCCCAGCTGGGACTCGTTAGCGGGACCTTTAAATGTAGTCCCCAGACCAGGATTTGTAGTTCCCGATAGTCCTGGGCTGGGACCTGTGTGCCGTGTTAGAGGGTTTATTTTCAGTTTAAAATAAACCAATTTAGCCTTTCACTCCACACCTCCTGGAATTATGTCAATTATGTCCACTGATATTTCATCAAGTTTACATGCTTTTGTGCTGGTCCCAAACCCTTTAGGAGTTTTTACACTTCAGCAAGATCTTTATCAAAGCTCGGAATGGTTTGGATTGGGGGATGCATTTATTGATGGAAATATGGTAGGGTCATTTGGATTAGTGCTGGTCAATACCGTTTATTCATGGCTTCTGGTTTCCTGAAACATCTGGCATTTGTTTAGTGCTGTGGTGAAGATTGCCACAGAGCTGCCCATAGTTGCAGGGGACGGGGATAGAGGGTGTAGAGAGAGAAGGCAGGGCAGAATCATGTTTTTCCTGACTCACAAGGAATCGCCACAAAGAAATGAAAGAAAATACCTCCCAAGTATTTTTAGATCATCATGTGAGCCTTCTGTGATTTAGTTAAAAGAGTAGTGCAATGTCAATGACCTGATGAACCTGCAACTTTCACATTTTACAAAGGCCCCCTATGGCCTCTGGTGGGCTGCCTCCACACCACTTGAACACTGCCAGTTAAAATGACAGGGGGTGGTAATGCAGTGCTATATACTCAATCATCATTCTGATCCTGTCTCATTCCTGCTGGCCCCTTTGGGTGAAAATATGGGCATAGATTCTGCAGCAAGTTTATCCAGGAAGTGAGATATTTGAATTGGATTTTATAAGAATTTTGATAATGTAGTAATTTTAGATTGGCTGCTTTTCTGAGACATTCTAAATGATTTAACAGCATTACTGTGCTCAGCCTTTGAGGCCCTTGTGCTACTCAGCCATTAATAATTATTGCTGCCACTTAACAGCTAGCTGTCCTGGGCTGATAAGAACAATATCGGGCATCCCAAAACCTGGGCAGAATGACCTGAGGCCCCTTGCCAATTGCATGAAATGGTTCATTTATCAGAAAATAGTAGTTACACTGACAGCTGTATTCCATGACCAGAAAATCTCAGACAACACCGCCATAATTTTCCAATTAGCCTCCTGCTATGAGCAAAGCCCCAGTGGTGCTGTTGGACCTTGGAAAATTCTGCCTGTGGTGTTCTTAGTCTGAATTAAATCAATCTGCTAATTTCCATTTATTAACTGCTCATTAATCCACATGGATCTCACACCTTGCATATTTCACCTGATAAACTAGATGCAGTATATTTGTGGAGCCAGTCAATCAAGGAACTGAGATGGACAAAATTACATTTTTTTAAAAAAACATGCTGTGCAAAATACAAGGAGACTCAATGAGCTGTGACTCAGACAACCTGGAAGAATGGTTTCACGTCGCGCCATTTTATTTCTGCATCAGAATTGGAAAAATGGTGGGGACGGAAAACAATAAAATCCGCCACTGAGTACAAAATTATGTAATAATGTCCATGGCAGTTGATTTGCAGAGCATTACATGTCCTGGAGAGAATGCATCAAATCAATAGAGGAGCGTGCTTTTTGATTAGCTAATATAAGTATTCTCGCTGCTTTAATAGATAATCCAATCCCTACCCATCTGGGTGATCTCAGCAGTCATTGCCTAATTTGTGCTGCATAGGCGAAATGTTAGATATGTTTACCTACATTATAGTAACAGGTAGGTGATCTCTGCTGCACAATATGCTATTTGTGTGTGATCTCTGGCAGGGTAATGGCCATACAATTGTGAACTCATCTTTGGAAATCAGCAGCACATTGATGAGTTTCCTTTTCATTTTCTTACACTAATTTTCGCTATTGTTGCCCCTTCGTATAACATTTCAATAGATATAGTGAGGCAAGCAAAGCTTTAAATTTCCCAACAGCTGTAAACCATATTCCAACCATCTCAAATGCAAGTTTATGGTAAATTGTGCCCCATAAATATTTAACTCTGAAATTTAAATTATTCTTCATTTGCAAGCCTTCTCGATCTTTGAGGTAATACTTATTTTCTTTAATGTAAACTTACTTTTGTGAATTAATTCCATCAATAGCTCTAATCATCCTTTCATTTAATTCCTCCTCAAATCTCCTTTTCTGCGACTTCGTTCTGCAAAAGTAAAAATGGTTTTCTATAAATGTACAGCATGGGATACTTTGTAATCAGGCAATTGTAACAAACACTAAAGTATTTCAGAAAAGTATCTGAGGATTCCCATCATGTTTTCTTCATCACCACATGCGCAGAACTCTTGCATGTAATTACTTGCATACACTGACCTAGAAATTATGCTCCACGATATGAAGCGCCATAACTCCAAAAAATGGGGCAGGCCCTAGTTACATAAAGGGCAGAATTTTATGCTCCCGGCAAGGCATGTTCTGAAGCAGAGGAAACCTAAAATTGAATGGTCAGGATCCCCGACCGGAAACCCACCCACCCAAAAACAGAGATATTTCACATTTGGGCAGCCTGGGCCTCGGGCGGGAAACACTAATAAACCCTTAAGTGGCCAATTAATGGCTACTTGAAGGTCTTATCTTGCCCAGCCTCAAACTTTAGGCTGGCAGGTAGGGTGGAAAAGTGACATTAAACCTTTTCCTGCACCTTGGGTGGGAAAGGGGTGGGGGCTCTCTCTGAAGACACCCTCCGAGTTGGGCCACACTCCCCCCTGGTATATGTTGGGGTTCTGGTACCTCCTCCCGTCCCTGACCTCCCCCTTCCTCACAGGGTTCCCTACCCTCACCCTCCCGGAATTTAACTTTACAAAAGTCCTGGGCCTTAAATTTCAGGCAGAGCGCTGAAATACCGCTTGTGGCCACTGTAGCATTGTGCCAGCTGGGCTGAAGAGCTGACCGCCAATCTGAGTAGCCAACAGCTCTGGCGGGCAAGACTTCCTTCCAAGGATGGACAGAAGTCTCGCCCAATGCCAATCAACGCTCAAGTGAGCGTTAAATGGCAGTGGGAGTTTTAGAGTCGGCAACTGCATGTTAGGGGCCTAGTCTCGGAATGGCGAGCACCGATTGCTTGGCACCCTAAAAATCATACTCCAAGTTTTGCCTGTGCTACCAGTTAACTAGGAGACTTGTGGAGACTAGAGAGGGGTAGAGTGGCACTTGGACTTCCTGAGTCTGTAGCCATCAGAAGCTGAGGGTGTTTTCAGAGGTCAGTGCACCAGAAGAGGTGGATCTGCCACTTCTGTAGCAGATGTGTGCTTGTGTGTTTGTTTGTGTGTGTTGGGAGTTGTGTGTGTTTGTGGAATCTAGGCCTTGATGATAATTGGGACATTTGAAGAGGTAATGTGCAGGCGTAATCAAGGACTTTGATTGTTATCAGGTAAAACGGGCTCAGTTTCTGGCCAAGGTCTTGTGTTCAATATGTAGTGTCGGATTGACCAATGACATGTTGAAATTTCTGCATTTTCCGAGCAATTGTGTACATGTATTTTTTTAAAAAGTATTTTTATTCCTAATTTTCAACATTTCCACATTTTACAACAGTAATAAACCCACCCAACACATTAAACCCCCCATCCCCCATACCTCACACTCCTCTCCATCGCTCCCTCAACGTCAACGGTAACCAACTCTCCAAAATGCAGAATGAACAAACCCAAACTTCTGTAGAACCCGTCTCTCACCCCCCGTTAGAGCAAATTTCACCTTCTCCAGGACTAAGAACTCCAGCAGGGCCCCATGCCACGTCAAGGCACAGGGTGGAGATGCTGACCTTTCCCAACACGACCCGCTGACGAGTGATCAGCGAGGCGAAGGCTAAGACATCTGACCTCGCTCCCGACTGCAACTCCAACCAGTCTGACACCCCAAATCTGGCTTTCAGGACTCCACATCAACATGCAACCCCCAAAATGGTGCTGAAAACTGACCTCCAAAACCTTTCCAACTTCGGGAAGGAACAAAACATCTGTACATGATTCGCAGGACCTCTCCCACATTGCTCATAGACATCTTCCAACCCCTCAAACTGCCGGATTTACCTTGATTTTGTCAGGTGCGCCCTGTACACCACCTTCAGCTGTGTCAGCCCCAGCCTCGCGCACATAGTTGAGGCATTCACCCAAAATGGAGGTAGGTGCTATCAGGAATGTCGGGAAGATCTTTCACGCAAAGTCCCGTACCTGCATGTACTGGAAACTCTCCTCCTGAGCCAGCCCAAACTTCGCATTCAGCTCTTCCAAACTCGCAAACTGCCCTCCAGAAACAAATCTTCATCTCCCTAATCCCCCTCTCCTCCCATCCCCAGAACCTCGCATCCATCCTCCCCGGCTCAAATCCACGATTTCCCTGATCGGCATTCCATCCCGACCCCGCTCCCAACCTAAAATCTGCCGAAACTGCTCCGTGGGGGCGGCATGTGGCGCAGTGGATAGCACTGGGACTGCGGCGCTGAGGACCCGGGTTCGAATCCCAGCCCTGGGTCACTGTCCTTGTGGAGTTTGCACATTATCCCCATGTCTGCGTGGGTTTCACCCCCACAACCCAAAGATGTGCAGGTTAGGTGGATTGGCCAAGCTAAATTGCCCCTTAATTGGAAAAAAAATAATAATTGGGTACTCCAAATCTATATATTTTTAAAATCTACAGCGTGGCCACCACCACTGGACTCGCCGAATACTTCCATGGGCCATTGGGAACGGCGCCATTGCCAGCGACTCCCCAAATGAGCCCGCCTTCATCCTTACTCACAAAGTCCCCGCCTCCCTGTACCACCCCTGACCCATTTGTGCATTCGCTGCCCAATAATGGTACATCAGATTTCGAAGGCCCAACCATTGCCGCCCCCTCTGCAGCACCACCTTCCTTATCCTGGCCACCTTCCTCACCCATACAAGTGAAGAGATCAGCCTACCCACCCCCTTCAAAAACACCTTCGGCAAAAAGACCGGCAGGCACTCAAACAAAAATTGCGGTAAAATGTTAATCTTCATTTCTTGTACCCAGCCCGCCAGCCGACTGAGGAAGATCATCCCACCGCGACAGATCAGCCTTCATTATCCCCACCAAACTAGAGAAATTCAACTTCCGAAGACCCTCCCAGTCCCGGGCCATCTGCACCCCCAGATACCTAAAGTGAGATGCTGCCAAACGGAAATGGAATGGCAGCACTGCACCCCCCCCCCCCACCCGCCCCCCCCCCCCCCCCCTCCCCCCCCCCCCCCCCCCCCCCCACCCCCCGAAACCTGGAGAGGAAATCACAAAGTACTCACTTTTCCCCAAATTCAGTTTTTACCCTGAGAACGTTCCAAATCTTTGGAGCAGACCCTTTATGTCCCCCCACCAAGGAGCCCAGCTCCGAGATGCACAACAACAATTCATTCGGGTACAAGGATACCCTATATTCCACCACCCCCTCACTATCTCCTTCGACAACTCTGAACTCCTCAGCGGAATGGCCAAGGGCTCTATAGCCAATCCAAACAGAACGGGGGACATGGGACACCTGTGCCTCGTTCCCCGGTGCAATGAAAAATACCCCAAATTCATATCATTCGTGCACACACTCGCCATCGGCTCCGTATACAATTGCACCCATGTCACAAACTTCGGCCCAATCCCAAATTTCTCCAAAAACGCAATCAAATAACTCCACTCCACCCAATCAAACTACTTTTCCGCATCTAACACTACCACCACCTCCAACTCCATTCCCTCTGCCGGAGAAAGCACCACATTCCGCAGCCGCCTCACATTCAAAGGCAACTGTCAGCCCTCAACGAACTGCATTTGATCCTCCCCAATCACCCTCGGAAGGCACACTTCCAACGTTAACGTCACCACCTTTGCCAATATCTTGCTGTCCACATTCAGCAGAGAGATGGGCCTGTACGCCCCACACTCCACCAAGTCCTTATCCTTCTTAAGCAGCAACGAGATGGAGGCTTGCCTCATTGTTTCCGGCAAGACCCCCCGACCATCGCGTCCTCGAACCTTTCCACTAGCAGCGGCACCAGTTTGTCCTAACATTTCTTGTAAAATTCAACCAGGAACCCAACCAGCCCCAATGCCTTCCCTGCCTGTATCTTACCGATTGCCGCCTTCATTTCTTCTAACCCCCACCTGCTCCCCCAGTCCCACCTTCTCCACTTCACCCAACCTCGGGCACTCATACCCCCTTAAATACCTGTTCATTTCCCTGGTGGCTCTGACTTATACAAGTCCCTATAAAACAGCTCAAAAACATTGTTAAGCCGCTCCGGGGCCACCACCAACTCCCCTGTCCTATCCTGCACCCAAAGTATCTTCCTTGCCACGGCATGCCTACGAAGCTGACCTGCCAACATACGACCCACCTTCTCCCCATACTCATAAACAGCCCCCCTTACCCTTCTCAGCTGACGTACCATTTTCCCCGTGGACAGCAGGTTGAACCTCGCATGCCATTCCTTTTTCTTTGCCAGGAGCCCAGGATCCAGGTCCCCTGCATACCTCCCATCTACGTCCACAATCTCTCCTATCAACCGTTGGCATTTCTCGCTCTCCTCCCTATCCACCTTAGCCTTAAGTGAGATCACCTCCCACCTCAACACTGCCTTCAGAGCCTCCCAAACCATCGATGGTGAGACCTCCCCCCTACAAATAAGCCCCACATACTCCTCAATCACTTTCCCTCTCTTGTCACAGAAGCTCCGATCTGTCAGTAACCCCACATCCATTTTCCAGCCCAGCCTCTGGAGAGGCTTCTCCAAAACCTCATCCATCCATTGCAGAGCGAGATCCAAGATCACAATTGTCGAATACTCTGTCCTCTTAACTCCAGCCAACTGCGCCTCCCCACCACGAAAAATCAATCCTTGAGAACACCTTGTGCACCGGGGAAGAAAACAAACCCTCCCGATCCCTCGGCTGTAAAAATCTCCATGGATCAAACCTCCCATCTCCCTCATAAGCCCGGTCAACGTCTCCCCCCCCCCCCCCCCACCGATGGGGTCAACGAACGCGGCTGGGACCTGTCTACCCTCGGCTCCAGCAAGCCCCCCCAAATCAATTCATGCGTATCCAAATCCAGGACTGCAGCTGGCGCTTTCTTCACGAACCCCGCATCATCCCAATTGGGGACATCTACGCTCACCAACATCACCAACCTTCCCTTCCCTCCAGCGCACCTGTTAATTCTGTACATTCATATGAAATGTCTCCTTGCTGATTTAGTCGAGATGTCAGCTAGTTGGAGTAAATGGGTTAATCCCTCCACCAAATTGTAGTTAAGGAATTTCAGACGAATGTGTTAGCCATTCCTATATTAACTCTTACAGCATCATTTCACAGTCACTGTTCCAGAACCTCAGCAATCTTGAATATGAGAGGAGTGATCAGGAAAACAGCCAATGGGAATAATGAGTTAGAACCTGAGCATGTAAGATGATAGTGACACTGACCTTTCTGTGCGTCGACGGAAATGGTACTGAACCATAGGTACATCCTGCAAAAGTGGAATATTATTTGATCATTGTTATCTGGAAAAAATCAAAACAGTAAGAAAACATACCATTTCATGGTGTTGTCACACATTTGACACTGTTTAACTGTGTTTTTTTAACATTCTCAGTTTTACGGGCTGAAATTTTGGGCAGAACTTAGATCTGCCGTTTTATCACTCCATTTAAACCAAGCCCCAATTTCAACTAGGGAAGAGATGGGTGAATTGACTCTTGTCCCTTTGCCTTGAATGCATATCTGTGGGAGTTTGGGGCTATCTGTGAAGTTTCATCAACTGTGATGCCATGAGACCCAACAGAGATTTTGTTTGCTGAGAGCTTGTATGAATTCCACTTTGGGATGAGCAAAGGTCCCACGACTGTGCTGGAGAAAGGTAAACTATCCCAGAACGGGTGGAATACCGCTTTAAAAAGAGCCACCTGCACCATGAGCAACATTCACAACAAATGCGAGCATTTTCCCGTTGCCAGTTCCTGGACCTCACTCTCACCACTCACCCTGCATAGTTGCTCTTCAATTTTCCTAGCAGACGTTAAGAAACATCTGTATGGTAATGAACCACTAGCCTTGATGATTTAAACAATCCCATCTTCATGATTTAGGACAGGCTTCACAGCGATGGTGGCAGACAGGGGTCCTTCTCCATTGCACCTCTACTGCTGAAGTGGGATTCTTGGAATTTAGGCCTCTATTTCTCAGTCTTGCATTGATAGCTTTATTTAGCAACGATTTTTGCCTGTATACACAACATATCAAGAACTTGTTTTTGGTCCTGAACTCACTTGGAATCAGCATTAGTTTGTCCATCTTATTTTTTAAAATTTAGGCTTCACACTCTTCCCACCTCCAAACACACAACCCCATGCTGTGCATTAATTCCTGTGTGAGAGGTAGGCCGACACTACATTGTGAAGCTGCTAATTTTCCATATATCCCTGCAGTACTTTAAATAAAAACAGAAGATTCAGAAGTGAAAGCACGCATCCCATCGCTTCATGGCACAGCACGAATAGAAGCCTGCTGTTACTGAAATGAAGTGAGCACACTAGTCAACCCATATTTATAATTTGTAGCCTTCCAGATGAGAAACAGAATTTATAAGAAAAGACAAATGGACCTAGGCAGATCGATTTATTTAAACATAGGTTGATATTAATTTCAAGAAGATTCACTTTCTGACAAAGGCTTATCAATATTTCTTTAAGCTAGTATTTCTCTCATTTTAGTCTTAGGAGGCTGGAGGATATGCTTAACCTGAGTAGTGATGCAGCAAGACTAAAATTCAGCAGAGGTGGACTTACACTTTTGGGGCCCCGTACTCTTCCTCTTTGCAGGTGCTCCATGTCACACCCTGCACCCTGGTGATGTGGCAGACCATCCCCAATCATGTCGAGCCCCTTCCCCAAAGACATCAAGCCCCACCCCAATAACGTCAAGCCCCACCCATAATAATATCGAGCCCCACCCCGAATGACATCTATGCCCTCCTGACCCCACCCACCCTCAGCTCACACAATGCAAAGCACAGAAACCCAGTCCAGGCACAGAAACCCAGTCCATCCCTCTCACTCTCAGCCCAGCCTGGCTGGCCTCGGCCTCTAGTCGAGTCACTCCGCCCCCCCTGGCCGCTCCTCCCCGATTCCCTGAGACATGACACCGGTGCTTGCCTGGCATCCTTCGCACCTCCCAACTGCTGTTCTGCTCACCTCTCAGCTCTCGCTCGGGCCTCGACGACCGCTTGTGCTCCTGGCTGGCTGCCGGGCTGCAGCTGCTGGCTATTTGCCCTTGCAGCTGCTCTCTCTCACTTGCCCCCGGTCTGGTCACTGCCCAGCCCTCTAACTCTCAGCTCTGCCTGGCTGGCCTCTGGCTCTGGTCAAGTCGCCATGCTCCCTCTGGCTGCTGCTGACTGATGGGGCACGACGCTGGCAGTTGCCTGGCCTTCTCTGAACCTCATGATTGCTGCTCTGCTCACCTCTAACTCTGGTAGCCAGGCCTCGAGCCTTGATACTCGACAACCATGTGCTGCTGGCTGGGGTGGCAGCTGCTGCCTATCTGTCCTTTTGCTTGCCTTCGCAGGCTCGCACCCCGATTTTAAGTCAGCGACCTCACTTTTGCCACAGGCTGTCCACCAGACCGAATGCCAGAAATCTGGGGCGTCATTCTCCGCCGGCGGGAGTCTCCGTTTTGCCGGCGCCCGGGGGTTTCCCGACGGCGTGGGGCTGCCCCACAATGGGAAACCCCATTGACCGGCCGGTGTTACGGAGACTCCCGCCGGCCGGTCGGGGCAGAAATGTGGCGGGGCGGGTAGGAGAATTTCGCCCCTGGTTTCTGCTTTCCATCTTGACTCAATGAAAGTTCAGAAAATTCACACCAATTCAGGAGATCTGTGTCTGAGCTGCTCTCCATCAACCCCATCTCTGAACCTCTGGCAAACTGTTTTCATGCTCGAAAGGGGAGTTCAGTAATCAGAGCCCAATGTTGTTCTGTATTGCCTGCTGATATCAGCAAATTGAGAGCTACTAAGATTCTGATTGGTCTTCCCGTGGTGTTCCCACCATATCAGTCATCTCTTCGTATGCTACCCCCCCTCCCCCCCCCTCGCCAGGACCCCGGGCTGCAGCACTGTGTGTTTAATTGAAAGTCCGCCTCTGAAATTCAGACTCTAGGACCGGGATTCCCCGCTCCTGGTTGCGCAAAATATCGGATTACAAAACTGGTTTCACACGGTTGTAAAACCAGTTTGTGATCATCCGCTCCTATCAATGGCGGGCTGTGCTTCTCACCACCACACACCAAGAACCTAATTTCAATACTTTAGCATCTCATTAATAGCCCTGCTCCCTTGCTGAATCATGAGCTGAATCATGCCAACGTGTTTCACAGCAGTTCATAAGCGACGTGCACCTGGCAACCTGCACTTCGCTCGGAACTTCGAGGCTCATTTGCCCATCTTGCTGCAGGCAGCAAGACCCGTGGTCATCAGCGCCAGGCTTCCCTAGGCAGCACCACATCGCTTTAGGCAGGCTCATGGGCAGGTCCCTATCTAGCAGATCAGGAGTAAGGTGGGTCTGGCTTATTAACAGCTGCAGTGTAAGGGCTTGCTTAGGGAATGGGGAGAAATGACCTCAGTCAAGGGAGGAGGCTGCATGGCAAGCACTGGGGAAGGAGTTTATCGCAGGGCGTGTGTTGATCTGTGCAAATGGCCTCAAGGTGGTGAGAGCTGAGGAGGCAGAGGAGATGAGACCAGATGGAGATGTGAGGGCATGTGTGAGAGAGTGAGGGGTCCCTTGAGCTGGCAGTGAGTGAGATATCGGTGATTGAGATGGCCTTGTGAGTGTGTGAGTTTAGAGTGATGCCATGGTTGACTTACCCTGGCAGCACGGGTGATATCATTCATCTTTTCCTGCGCTGGATGGCCAACCTCTTCTGTGCAGCATAGGCACTGACTGCCTCCCAAGCTGGAGTGGTGAGATTGCTAGAGCTACTGCGGCCAGAGCAGGGGTACAGGACATCACAGTGTCCTCCAATACGCATTCCAGTGATGGGTCACTGAACTCTTCTTGGCTCCCTGAAGAGCTGGCTACTGACAAGGGCCCCAGGCAGAGGTACAGAGGCAATACAAGAAAAGCCATCTGCTCATGAGGACAACCTTTGAGTAGGCTATTTGGATTCTCAAGATGTGAATATGATGGACGATTCTCCAAAATGGAGACTAAGTGTTTGTGCCGTCGTGAACGCCGTCGCGTTTTACGATGGCGTGAAACGGGCACTGGGACGACAGATTCTCTCCCCCACAGGGGGCCAGCACGGCGCTGGAGCGGTTCATGCCGCTCCAGCCTCCCTTCCCGGCGCCAAATGGGCGTCGCGCCAACCCACGCATGCGCAGTTTGGCAGCGCCAACCTGCGCATGCGTGGGGGACTTCTTCAGCGCGCCGCCCCCTACGCAACATGGTGAGGGAGTTCATGGGCCGGCCGCTCAACAAAGTAGGCCCCGGGGAGGGGGGGGGGGGGGGAGACCGGCCCGCCGATCGGTGGGCCCCGATCGCGGGCCAGACCCCATCGGAGGCCCCCCCCCCCCCCCGGTGAAGGAGTGCTTTTCCCCGCCCCACAGGCCGCCCCCCGACCCTTCGCGCAGAGTTCCCGCCGGCAGCGATCAGGGGTGAACGGCACCGGCGGGACTCTGCTTTCTCCGCGCTGCCGCTCCGCCCATCCAGACTGGAGAATCGGTGGACCGGCCGATCCTAGCGGTCGGTGCCGCGTCAAACGCGCCGGCGCAAATGGCGCCGATTCTCCGCACCTCGGAGAATCACGCGCCGGCGTCGGGGCGCAGTTGCGGCGATTCTCCGGCCCAGCGCGGGGCTCGGAGAATCGCGCCCATTGTGCCTGGAGTGGTCAGGTGGCGCCCTGCAATACACTCCTGCATGTGTCTTGCTCATTGTGGTGATCTGCTGTACTCGTCACCTCTTCATAACATGACCCTCCAGATGGGTGTGGGCAGTGAGGTACTGGAAAGAGGCAGATCATTGGAGGAGGTGCAGGACATGGTCAAGTTGGAGAAAAAGGAGGTGGAGGGAGAAGATGCAAAGCGCTTCAGTGCCATGGTTGCACAGGGCGTTGGCCTGACCAGCACAGGGCAATGCATCCTGTGTAATTTAGGGTGCAGTTCCTGCATCCACTCTGATACGAACGTGTAGTTGTGATATTATGGATTTTTTAAAGTTAAATTCCGTTTAAATGGACAAATGAAGCCTTAAAGAGGGCTGTCAAAAGTCACCTGGCCTTTTTGAACTGCAATGTCGTCAAGCTCTAGAAGGCTCTGTCATGATATTCAAACATACATAACACATACATGATGATAGACAGACCAACAGACCAATTGGCACACATAACACGACAGCCAATCACAGACAACAGCAGACACAGTATAAGACAAGAAACACGACACCTCCTGGCCAGTCCATCTGGAGACAGCACAGGGCCAGGACCTCATTAGCAAGACACTCACACAGTCACCACGTGCTGAGTACTAAGTCAGATGTGTAAATAGTTAGTTGGAATAAAACTGCGTTGTACCAATCGCAACCGTGTTGGTTCGTCTGTACCTCAGAGCACCCAACACCTCATGGTACCAGTGAGTGAATCGATACCTACCGGCAAATCTGCCATCCTGAGCCATGGACACCCACAACAAACCGCAGCCGTTACAAGTCGCTGGGAACCTGGGCACAAATTGGAAGCTCTTCAAGCAGCGATTCGAACTGTTCATGCAAGCCAACGAAAAACAGGGCGCCTCGGACGAAACAAAGATTGCCATGCTTCTCACTACCGCAGGTCAGCACGCCATCGATGTATATAACTCCTTGGTGTTCGCGGAAGGCGAGAACAAATCTAAGTATGACACGGTCCTCCTCAAGCTCGACAAGCACTTCAACGTTGAGGTCAATGAAAGCTTTGAGAGGTATGTCTTTCAGCATCGCCTGCAAGGTAAGGATGAGTCTTTCAGTCCTTCCTGACGCACCTCCGCATACTCGCGCAGTCCTGCGGTTACGACACCACCTCAGAGTCCATGATCCGGGACCAGATCGTTTTTGGCGTTGCCTCCAGTGGCCTACGCCAGCAGCTTCTAAAAATTAAAGGCCTGACCTTAGCATCTGCAGTTGAAGCCTGTGTCCTGCATGAAAATGCGACCAGCCGCTATGCCCAATTTCAGGCGACCAAATCGGCACGGAGGGGGTCCCACGCGATCGAATCGGCAAGCCAGGCCGCCCACGAGGCCGAACGCATCCAGGCAATCGAGTTTCTCCCGGCCCGCGGCCCGGACGAGGGCGGGCGTTTTGCGCGCTTTGTGAGGCCTCCCGCGTTTGTGCGCGCCAAAACCTACGGCAACACTGAGGGACGTGCTGCGCAGGCGCGCCCGACGCAAGACCGAACTGCGTATGCGCAGTGGCGTAACGAACGCCATGACGTCATGACGTGCGGCAACTGTGGAGCTGCACATTTAAAAGGGCAATGTCCTGCAAAAACCCGACAATGCCTACGCTGTGGCAAGATGGGCCACTACACTGCCTACTGTCGAGCGGCTCAACCTGTTAATCTTCCACATCTCCGACAACCTCGCAGGAACGTGTAGACCATTCAGCCTCCACATCACAACATCCAAACCGACGACACAGATGACCAAGACGCCTTCCGGGCTGTGGTCATTGATGCGAACTGGGTCAACACAATCAATCCGGGCGATGAATGGAGTGCCACCCTAACGGTCAACCGATCGCCGATCACTTTCCGCCTGGACACTGGCTCCTCCGCCAACCTCATAGCATGGTCAGCCTTCTATGCCATGAAGTCAGACCGCCAATCCAGCCATCCCGGTGCAAGATGGTCGACTACAATGGGAACGTTATCCTGGCCATGGGATCCTGCCAGCTCCAGGTGACACACAAAACACACACGGCCACACTCTCGTTCGAGATAGTTGGCTCATCGAAGGACTCCCTGCTGGGTGCACAGGCATTAAGGCTCTCCACCTTGTGCAACGAATTCTCTCTCTCTCTCCAGACGGCACGTCTGACTTCCCGGATGCAGAGTTCTCCGCACAGCCCCAATCGCTCCTCGCCCACAACCAGGAGGCATTCGAAGGCATGGGAACACTGCCATACACCTACCGAATTTGCCTCAAACCGGACGCCATCCCGGTCGTTCACGCATCTCGCAGGGCTCCTGCGCCACTTAAAGACCGCCTCAAGCAGCAGCTGCAGGATCTCCAGGACCAAGAGGTCCTATCCAGGGTCACGGAGCCCACGCCATGGGTCAGCTCCATGGTGTGTGTCAAGAAGCCCTCTGGCAAGCTCCGCATCTGTATAGACTCCAAAGACCTCAATAATAATATTATGAGGGAACATTATCCCATACCTAAACGGGAGGAGATCACCAGTGAAATGGCCCAGGCGAAGATATTCACAAAACTGGATGCTTCTCAAGGATTTTGGCAGATCCAACTGGACCCGTCCAGCCGAAAGCTATGTACCTTCAACACCCCTTTCGGCAGATTCTGCTACAACCGGATGCCATTTGGCATCATCTCGGCATCTGAGGTCTTCCATAGAATCATGGAGCAGATGATGGAAGGCATCGAAGGGGTGCGTGTATATGTGGACGATGTCATCATCTGGTCCACCACACCGCAGGAGCACATACATCGTCTCCAACGCGTTTTTGCCCGCATACGGGAAAACGGCCTGCGCCTCAACCGAGCCAAGTGCTTCTTTGGCCAGACCGAGTTGAAGTTCCTGGGGGACCATATCTCCCGGTCAGGGGTCCGTCCGGATGCAGACAAGGTGAGCGCCATCACAGCCATGCTGCAGCCGGCCGACAAGAAGGCTGTCCTACGCTTCCTTGGCATGGTCAACTTCCTAGGGAAGTTCATTCCCAACCTTGCCTCCCACACGACGACTCTGCGCCACCTCGTCAGAAAATCCACAGAGTTCCAGTGGCAACACACACACCAGCTGGAATGGGAGGAGCTCAAATCAAACTCACTACGGCACCAGTGTTGGCGTTTTTTGACACGTCGCGTGCCACCAAAATCTCAACTGATGCCAGCCAATCTGGCATTGGAGCAGTGCTCCTACAGAGGGATGACACGGCATCATGGGCCCCAGTGGCCTATGCATCGCGGGCCATGACCCCCACAGAGCAGCGCTAAAATCGAAAAAGAATGCCTGGGCTTGCTAACCGGTTTAGACAAGTTCCACGATTACGTATATGGTCTTCCACGGTTCACTGTCGAAACTGACCACCGCCCCCTGGTCAGCATAATAAACAAGGACCTGAATGAGATGACCCCTCGCCTCCAGCGCATCCTACTTAAACTCAGGAGGTACGACTTCCAACTGGTCTACACTCCAGGGAAGGACCTCATCGTGGCGGATGCCCTATCATGAGCAGTGAGCACGCCGCCAGATGCGGAGGGGTTCGTATGTCAGGTCGAGGCACAGGTGGCCTTGACAGCGGCAAATCTGCCGGCTGACGACTCCAGTCTGGCCCGTATCCGCCGAGAGACTGCGGCCGACTCCCTTCTGCAGCGAGTGATGCGCCACATGACGGTAGGATGGCTCAAAGGGCAGTGCCCGCAGTTCTACAATGTACGAGACGACCTAGCCGTCATTGATGGTGTCCTTCTGAAGCTGGACCGGATAGTGATTCTGCACAGCATGCACCAGCTGGTTCTCGATCAACTACACGAAGGCCACTTGGGGGTCGAGAAGTGCAGACGGAGGGCCCAAGAGGCGGTTTACTGGCCGGGCACCAGTGACGATATTGCCAACATGGCGCTCAACTGTACAACCTGCCAAAGGTTTCAGCCGGCGCAACGTCCTGAGACGCTTCTGCCCCATGAGCTGGTGACGTCCCCCTGGGCGAAGGTGGGTGTCGACCTATTTCACGCGCTCGACATGGACTATGTCATCATAGTTGACTACTTCTCAAACTACCCAGAAGTCATACGCCTGCACGATTTGACGTCGTCTGCTGTCATCAGGGCCTGCAAAGACACCTTCGCTCGCCACGGCATTCCGATAACTGCCATGTTGGACAATGGGCCCTGTTTTGCCAGCCATGAATGGTCGTCTTTTGCTGCTTCGTATGGCTTCACACACGTGACGTCCAGCCCTCTGCATCCCCAGTCCAATGGAAAGGCGGAGAAGGGCGTTCACATTGTCAAGCGGCTCCTCTGCAAGGCTGCTGCTGCCGGGTCGGACTTCTACCTCGCCCTGCTGGCTTATCGCTCGACCCCACTATCCACTGGTCTCTCACCAGCACAGCTGCTGATGGGTCGCGCCCTCAGAACCACTGTGCCTTCCATCCTGGCACCAACAATAGACCATGCTCCGGTACTGCATAGGATGCAACTGCAGTGCGTTCGCCAGAAGAGATCGTACGACATACGGGCAACTGATCTTCCCTCCCTAGCCCCTGGAGACAACGTCCGCATCCACCTACCAGACGGTGGCTGGTCAGCACCTGCCGAAGTTCTCCGACGTGTGGCTCCCCGCTCGTTCCTGGTACGCATGCCGGATGGATCCGTGCGTAGGCGCAATCGCCGAGCCCTTCGCCTACTTCCACGCTCGCAACGGGACCCTACACGGACGCCGTGTCCTCCACTGGTTCCTGATAGCGACTTCGTGGAGCTGCCATATACCATGCCCCTTCTGTCGCCGCCCGTGGCCAGGCTCGCACCTCAGCCGGTGGTTCTCGACCCACCCTTGAGGCGGTCAACCCGAATTCGTCGCCCGCCTACGAGACTGGACTTATGAGACTGTTCACACGTCAAACTTTAGCAACTACTGTTTTGTAACATGTCACTGTTTTATCGTTCCAGGCCTCGTTTGATCGGTCCAAATTTCAACGTTGTTCTTCTTTTGTTATGGTACAACCTCGTTAGCATGTCACACCTGACATCACCCCTTGTATATAGTTAAGCCCCATGATGGACCTATTCCTGCACTAGGTCCAGCTTCTTCTCATCAGACTGACAGTGGCCGCCATGTCCACCCATGCCTGCTTGATCTGTGTAGGTGGCCTCCTTTTGCCAACCTCTGGGGAAATAATCTACCCCCTCCAGCATCTGCATCTGAAAAAAGGAGTGGCGTCACGCCACACGTTCTAGGCCTCTGGCTCTTCTGTGACATTATGGAAATGAAAATTCTAGTGGCCACATCGGTCTCCATTTATTCATATCAATTAAGTGATTGCCTTGAAACTCTGGGTCCATTTCTGTTTCCTCTCAGGGACTGATTTGGGACCTGGATTTCTGGTTTCCATGTTCACAGGGAAATTCAGCCTGAGGGTGGAATTTCACACAGAGGCAGTAGACCTAAACATTGAAATTAAAAGTTGGGGACAAGCCAAAATGCCCTTAGCCAATTTTATAAACTGTTGACCTGTTAATTACCTCAGGTTGAGATTTCTGCCCCCTCCTGGGAGGAATTACCACCTTTTGAGAGCTGCCAGTTAATCAAATAGCCAACAGCTTTCTGGTCCTAGCAAGGCCACTGGGAGCAGTGATCACTGTTAGGACAGCAGTCAGCCCCAACCATGAGTGGCCCTGGAGCCAGACACTCTGATAAGTTGGAGGGGAGGAGGAGTGGCGAGTGTTCATCAGAGCCAGTTGGGTAAATCTGGTGATGGAGATAGGGGCTTGGTTTGGGAGACTAAGGAGTGGAGCACACATGGACAGAGAAGGAATGCCGTATGAGCGGCGAGGGATGGCGCTCCACTGGGTAACAATTGTCTGAACAGGAGGGACCCTACTTCCCAACAATACCACCAGGTTTTTCCTAGGTTTTATCTGATGGTCCCATCAAATGACTGGGTACCTCCTCACCACTCGTATAAGTGGGAGGAGGCCCTTAAGTGGACACCTTGTGGGCAGGCCAGTCAACGTTTCCCAAATTGCTTGTAAAATACAAGTGGAGGCTACGAGCAATGGGCATGGTGCCCTGAAATGTCACTCAATTTTATGCCCCCGAAAATCTGCCAGCCTGTTCCTGAGTGTAAAATACCATGCCTAGTATTTTAACTAACTTCCAACTAAGGTGAGGTGTCTTATTTTGTTCTACATTTTTTCAGATGCTCTGTAAAACTTTTAATTCACAAATAATCATGACTCAGTGCTGCACAATTATTCAGTTCCTGACATCTGATTTAAGAGGAGAGAACATTATTCCAGAGCAGCCACATCACAATAACCTCTCATAGATTTCAGTCATTCCCATTTAATTTAGAGTATTATTATAACTGCAGCTACAAATTATAGATTGGAGAGGTGCACTCTGCAATTCAGCATTTAACAGCACCCATAAAGCACTCATGTGGCTTAAGAGGGTTGTATAAAGCACTAGAGACTTTATACACCCCCCACCAATCCATAGCTGTCCCTATAATTCTAAACAACAAATAAACAATGTAGATTGATCTCAAAAACTGCTGATGTGATGCCAGAACTGTCCAGAATTAAGTGCCAGAGAGATGGTGATGCTAAATAATGAAATTATAGTCAAGTTTTTACACTGTCAGCATCAAGCACTCAGACCAGGGACAACATAAGTGAGATATGAATGGAAGTGTCCTCTGTTCTATTCCAAGAATGTGCCTTAATTTTCATCATACACTTACTGCCTGGGTGTGATTTTGTACATATCCCACATTCTGTGGCTTCTCTAAACAAGAAGGTCAATTTGGTGCCGAGTGATGCTGAATTAAAGATAGTTTTAAACTTGTTCCTTTTATTAATGTGAATTGTATTGAGATAAATTGGAACTTATTTCATGTTGAAAAGATAGACTTTTGAGCTGATGGATGGTGGGGAGTAGCCACAGACTAACCAAAAAATTCCAGCCCAAGCTCCAGCCAAGTAACTGCATAAATTTGCCGTAACCATGGAGAACAGTTTATACAAGTCTGACTCAAGTTGTTACCTTTGATGCCATGGACATTTAACTATATATTTGCATGCATCCCCACATACCCTGTACGAACCACTACGATTTGGCATAGGTTCATTCCACAATATAACCAAATACATATATGCAAAACATTCATGGTGTCACGGTGAATACAATACATTCACAAATTACATTTATGGTTTTCTTGTAGCAGCTTATTTCTGACTTTGTACTGGAATAAGTTTTCAAGGATAGTAAAACTTATAGAAAAACCTCCCACAAACTAAAATACACCGGCTGGTCCTTACAACTGTGTTGATTTTGCCATTTTCAGTTGTCATACTGTCTCGATGGTGTAGATGTGCAAAGGGTTTGGCTGCTCCCCAGGACTCCAGGTATCTGGTCATACGGACAGAAGCTCTCATCTTGGCTCCATCTGCAGTGTGTCGATGTCTGTAATGGTGTTGAGGGCTACGTTTCTCCACCTGTAAGGTTTAAAACAAAGATACAAACATCAGTACTTTTGCCAGGGCACATAGCCAAGGTACTCTACCAGCTTGCACAAACTCACATTTTAAATACACATTATTAAAATAGAAAGTTTAAGAGAACACACCCACCTTAAAGAAATCTCATTACCAGGACTCTTTCTCAAAATCAAACTGTTACAAAAAATTGCTAACTTTCACCTTTTTTCGTTCTTCCATATGTGCCATGTGTCACGTTTGCTTACATATAGAAGATTTTAAGGACTGTAAACATGTCAGGAAGCCAGCAGCAACCTGCTGACTTCAGCCTTTAACCTGAATGTGTTCTGCAGCACGCAGGAAACCCTTGTGGACAGGGCAGTCTGTCACTTAAATGTGCAAAATGTTTATAGCTGCACTTTTCACACAGACTTTAATTCTGTGTCTACATGTTTCCCAGGTTTCTTAGAAGTTGTCAGCAACCACAGGTGGGATTTGACAGAGCTGAGCAATAGATGAGAAAGAAAGACGTTAAATACTGTGATCTGACATGCACTTTTTTTCCTGAGTGAAAGGGTTTTGCTCTCAGGAGATGTTCTAAGTGTGATTTCATTACTTTACAGATGGTTTTCCTTCTTTGAAGGTCATTTCTGCAATCTTGGAAATGTTGCATTTGATCTGAATTTCCCAGCAGTCAACTTTCACAGCCGCAGGGGAGTCACTTTTTCAGCTCTACCTTGGGCCTCAGATAAGAGAAACAGCATCAGTTTTCTCCTCAACTACTTCCCTTGTTCCACAGAACAAAAATGCGCACAGAGCTCAAGTTTGCAGGAAATGATAGTCACCTACATAGCTTCCTGAGCAACAATGCCTCAGCAGACCTAGAATTACCAGTTGGGTGGTTGCAGACATTTACGTCTCCTGTAAGATATCCTTCCAAGTGAATGAAGAATAATAATTTAAATATTTTAAATAATCTTTACTGTCACAAGTAGGCTTTTACATTAATACTGCAATGACGTCACTGTGAAAAGCCCTATTCAAGGACCAAGGAGACCCTCATCCTCTCTCTCTTCTCATAGGAAAAGGTTTTGTTCTTCAGCTCATCCCCATTCCTCTTGTTCCCCCATTCCACTCCTTCCCCCCCCATAATAATAATGAATAATCTTTATTGTCACAAGTAGGCCTACATTAACATGGCAATGAAGTTACTGTGAAAATCCCCTCGTCGCCACACTCCAGCACCTGTTCGGGTACACAGAGGGAGAATTCAGAATGTCCAAATGACCTAACAACACGTCTTTCGGGACTTGTGGGAGGAAACCGGAGCACCCGGAGGAAACCCACGCAGACACGGGGAGAACGTGCAGACTCTGCACAGACAGTGACCGAAGCTGGGAATCGAACCTGGGTCCCTGGAGCTGTGAAGCGACAGTGCTAAGCGCTATGCTGTAATTTATATTTATTAGCGCCTTTGATGTAATTAAATGTAATTAAGGTGCTTTACAGGAGCATTATTACACAAGTTTTGTCCCTGAGCCAAAAATGGTGATGTTAGGGCAGAGGGCCAAAAGCTTGGTCAAAGAGGTAGGTTTTAAAGAAGGATGAGGTAGACAGGCAGAGAAGTTTGGAGAGGGAATTCAAAGGCTTAGGTCGAGGCAACTGAAGGTAGGACAACTAATAATTAAGCAATTAAAATGGGGAATGCTCAAGAGGACAGATTTAAGTGCAGATATTTTGGACGGTTGGGGTTTGGAGGAGATTACAGAGATAGGGAAGGGCGAGGACATCTTAAATTTAAGGAGGGTAGGATGTAGGAGCCAACCAGAAATGCAATGGGATAGCTCGAGGAACTTTAGCTCAGAGTTAATGAGCTGGAGTCTGATATTCAGACATTGCAACACATCGAGGAGGGGGAAAGGTTTCAGGAGGCAGTCACCTTTAGATTAAACACCTTGAATTTGTTCAGTGGTCAGGGACAGGAAGGTGTGACTACAAATGAGACAGGTAGAGGGATCCAAGAGTTAGAACTGCAGGAGCCTCCGCCTCAGCCCTCTGTGGTAGTCACTACTGATGTATATATTGTATATATAGGATGTTGATATAGGTGCTATACGGTAAGGCCCCTGTACTACAGGTACGGGGGTAGATTCGTGCCTGCTGGCTCCGCCCAGTAGGCGGAGTATAAATATGTGTGCTCCCAGTACAGCAGCCATTTCGTCAGCTGCTGTAGGAGACCACACATCTCAGTGTAATAATGCCTCGATTACAAACTACTCTCGTCTTTGTGTACTTGATCGTGCATCAATTTATTGCACTGAGTATTTCAGAAGATGGACCTCCGCATCAGGCCGGATCGCCTGCAGCTGCATCCGCAAGCAGACAACGCCAAAAAGGACTTTGAACATTGGCTAGCCCGTTTTGAAGCGTACATCGGGTCTCCGCCAGACGAAATTCCAGAAGCACAGAAGCTCCAGATCCTTTACACGCGGCTGAGCTCCAACGTCTTTCCACTTGTCCAGGACGCGCTGGCCTACGCAGAGGCCATGATGCGACTGAAGGAAAACCAATTTCAGCAGCCTAACACACTCTACGCCAGGCACCTCCTCTCCAAGCGGCGTCAACGTCCCGGTGAGTCGGTGGAAGATTTCTGGCGCGCCCTGCTCCCCCTAGTTAGAGACTGTGACTGTCAGGCCGTTTCGGCCGCGGAACACTCAAATTTGCAAATGAGAGATGCATTTGTTATGGGCATAGGGTCTGACTACATCCGCCAGCGCCTCTTAGAGGGGGCCTCGCTCGACCTCGCGGCGACCAAAAAAACTAGCACTTTCACTTACGGTCGCATCAAGCAACATTCAGGCCTATGCCCCCGAACGCGCGGCCCACCCCCCCTGTGCATCGTGGACTCTGCAGACGGCAGCCCCATCATGGACCTCACCATCGACCGCCCTCAGCCAATCCCACGCCTGTGCCGCGCGGCAGCCAACCAACCCCGGGGGGCCCAAATGCTACTTCTGTGGGCAGTCAAAGCACCCCCGACAGCGCTGCCCGGCGCAGAACGCCCTCTGCAAGGCCTGTGGCAAGAAGGGACATTTTGCTGCAGTGTGCCAGGCCCTCACAGTCGCCGCTATTGTGCTGGCACCCCCCATGTACAGCCAGTGGGTGCCGCCATCTTCCCCTCCTAGGACCACGTGCGGCCAGTGGACGCCGCCATCTTGCTCGACTCGAAACACGTGCGGCCTATGGGCACCGACATCTTGTTCCTCCCAGGACCAACGGGCGCATTCCCCACGACACGTGCGGCCCGTGGGAGCCGCCATCTTACCCGAGTCAGGACCCATGCTCGTCGGGCACCTCATCCAGCCACTCATCGCCTGCAACCGCCAACGACCAGCCACGTCTCGCCTTGGTGACGATTGACCAGTCTCGACCACACAACCTCGCAACTGCTTCAACTGAGGTGAAGGTCAACGGGCACGAGATCTCCTGCCTGCTGGACTCCGGGAGCACTGAGAGCTTCATTCACCCCAATACGGTAAGGCACTGCTCCCTCGCGGTACACCCCGCTAACCAGAGAATCTCCCTGGCCTCTGGGTCCCACACTGTGGGGATCCGGGGGTACTGCATCGCCGCTCTCACTGTCCAGGGCGTGGAGTTCAGCGGCTTCCGCCTCTACGTCCTCCCCAACCTCTGCGCTGCCTTGCGACTCGGCCTGGACTTCCAGTGCAACCTCCAGAGCCTAACCATGAAATTCAGCGGGCCCCTACCACCCCTTACTGCGCGCGGCCTCGCGACCCTTAAGGTCGACCCACCTTCCCTTTTTGCAAACCTAACCCCGGATTGCAAACCCGTCGCCACCAGGAGCAGACAGTACAGCGCCCAGGACAGGACCTTCATCAGGTCTGAAGTCCAGCGGCTGCTTCTGGAAGGCATCATCGAGGCCAGCAACAGCCCCTGGAGAGCCCAAATGGTAGTGGTCAAAACTGGGGAGAAAAACAGGATGGTCGTTGACTACAGTCAGACCATCAGTCGGTACACGCAGCTCGACGCGTACCCCCTCCCACGCATATCTGATATGGTCAATCAGGTTGCACAGTACCAGGTCTTCTCGACAGTATACCTGAAATCTGCCTACCATCAACTGCCCATCTGCAAGGCGGACCGCCCATACACTGCGTTCGAGGCAGACGGCCGCCTTGACCACTTTCTTAGGGGTCCCTTCGGCGTCACCAATGGGGTCTCGGTCTTCCAATGGGAGATGGACTGAATATTTGACTGGTACGGGCTGAGGGCCACTTTCCCGTACCTGGACAATGCCACAGAGGGCGGTGGAGGCCGGGACGTTGAGTGTCTTTAAGACAGAAGTTGATAAATTCTTGATTTCTTGAGGAATTAAGGGCTATGGAGAGAGAGCGGGTAAATGGAGTTGAAATCAGCCATGATTGAATGGTGGAGTGGACTCGATGGGCCGAATGGCCTTACTTCCGCTCCTATGTCTTATGGTTTTATGGTCTAATGTCACCACTGTGGCCACGATCAGCAGGACCATGACGCCAACCTTGCCAAATTTCTCCACACCGCCACTCTCCTCAACCTCACGTATAACAAGGAGAAGTGCGTGTTCAGCACGAACTGCTTAGCCATCCTCGGCTATGTAGCCCAGAACGGAGTTCTGGGGCCCGACCCCGATTGCATGCGCCCCCTCATGGAACTCCCCCTCCCCCACTGGCCCAAGGCCCTCAAACGTTGCCTGGGATTCTTTTCGTATTACGCCCAGTGGGTCCCAAACTATGTGGACAAGGCCCGCCCACTCATTCAATCCACTGTTTTTCCTCTGATGGCCAAGGCTCACCAGGCCTTTAACCGTATCAAGGCCGACATCGCCAAGGCCCCGATGCACGCTGTCGATGAGACGTTTCACTTCCAAGTCGAGAGTGATGCATCAGACGTCGCTCTGGCCGCCACCCTCAACCAGGCAGGCAGGCCCGTGGCATTCTTTTCCCACACCCTCCATGCCTCCGAAATTTGGCACTCCTCCATCGAAAAAGAGGCCCAAGCCATCGTTGAAGCTGTGCGGCATTGGAGGCATTACCTGGCCGGCAGCAGATTCACTCTCCTCACTGACCAATGGTCGGTTGTCTTCATGTTCAATAACACACAGCGTCGCAAGATCAAAAACGATAAAATCTTGAGGTGGCGGATCGAGCACTCCACCTACAATTACGAGATTTTGTATCGACCCGGTAAGCTCAACGAGCCTCCTGATGCCCTATCCCGAGGTACATGTGCCAGCGCACAAGTGGACCGACTCCGGACCCTGCACGACAACCTCTGTTACCCAGGGATTACACGTTTTTACCATTTCATCAAGGCCCGCAACCTGCCCTACTCCATCGAGGAAGTCAGGGCGATCACCAGAGACTGCCAGGTTTGTGCGGAGTGTAAACCGCACTTCTACTGGCCAGACTGTGCGTGCCTGGTGAAGGCCTCCCACCCCTTTGAACGCCTCAGCCTGGACTTCAAAGGGCCCCTCCCCTCCACCTACCGCAACACGTACTTTCTCAGTGTGGTCGATGAATATTCCCGATTCCCCTTTGCCGTCCCATGCCCCGACATGACGTCTGCCACCAGCATCAAAGCCCTCAACAACATCTTCGCTCTGTTCGGCTTCCCCGCCTACGTCCACAGCGACCGGGGATCCTCATTCATGAGCGATGAGCTGCGCCAGTACCTGCGCAACAGGGGCATTGCCTCGAGCAGGACGTCCACCTACAACCCCAGGGGAAACGGGCAGGTGGAGAGGGCGAATGGGACAGTCTGGAGGGCCGTCCAGCTGGCTCTATGGTCCAGAAATCTCCCGGCTTCCCACTGGCAGGAGGTCCTCCCCGACGCACTTCACTCCATTCGGTTACTCCTGTGCACCGTGACTCATGAAATCCCCCATGAACGTCTCTTTGCCTTCCCTAGGAAGTCCACCTCCGGGTTTTCGCTCCCGACATGGCAGGATCCGTTCTCCTCCGTAGACACGTTCAACTCCACAAGGCGGACCCGTTGGTTGAGAGGGTACAGCTACTTCACGCTAACCCGAAGTACGCCTACATAGCGTACCCCGACGGCCGCCAAGACACAGGGACCTGGCACCAGCTGGTTCCACACCCCCCCCCCGCCCGCCCTCCGACCCGGCGCCGCCCCCCACCTACCCCGGCGCACCCCACTGCAGCCCCCGCTCCGGGACAATCCTTCCTCCCCTAGCTCCCCGGGGATGAAGAGGATTTTGACACGCTCCCGGAGTCACCGAAGACCAAGTCGCCGCCAGCACTGTGGCGCTCTCAATGACATCAATGCACCGGACCGCCTGAATTTGTAATATTATCTGTACTTTTGTAACACAACTTTCTGTATGTAGTTCTCCACCACCCCCGCTGAACTCATTTTTTTAACAGGGGGTGAATGTGGTAGTCACCACTGATGTATATATTGTATATATAGGATGTTGATATAGGTGCTTTACAGTAAGGCACCTGTACTACAGGTACGGGGGTAGATCCCTGCCTGCTGTCTCCGCCCAGAAGGCGGAGTATAAATATGTGTGCTCCCAGTACAGCAGCCATTTCAGCAGCTGCTGTAGGAGGCCACACATCTTAGTGTAATAAAGCCTTGATTACATCCTACTCTCGTCTTTGTGTAATTGATCGTGCATCACCCTCGCCTTTGTCCAACAGGTTCAGATTCTTATTCCCTCTGGACGAGAGTGGGGACTGTGGGGAAGATGAGCAAACTGACCATATCACTGTGGTACAGGGAGCCATTCTGGTGGGGGGAGAAAGGAGAAATGTAGTCGTAGTTAGATCATATAGTTAGGGGAATAGGCCCTGTTCTTCTGGCCACGATCGAGAGTCCCAATGGCTGTGTTGCCTGCCTGGGGCCAGGGTTTGGGACATTGCTTCGGGTAGGAGAGGAACTTGCAATGGGAGGGGGAGCATCACATTGTCATGGGTCTCTGTAGGTACCAATGGCATAAGTAGAATGAGTAAAGAGGTTCTGCATAGAGAGTTTGAGGAGGAATTAAACAACAGGGGCTGTATTTTCCGATTTTGAGATTAAGTGCTGACACCGGATGGAAATAGTGGTGTTTTATGACAAAACGCAAAAACGGCACAACAAGTGCACCAATTCAGAAATTCTAAATGGGCTTGCACCATCGCCACGTGGAACACAATCGGTTCCAAGAGAAACGGCGCCGGATTTGTCGGGTCCGTGATTGGTGCACATGAGGCTCACACGCTGCAGCCACTTAAATGATCCCCCCCACACACCGTCCCAGTCCACAAGATGGCTGCAAGGAGAGCCGTGCCACGGTTCAGGGATGTTGAGCTTGGCACCCCCCTTGGCATGCCGAGAAGGAGAGGCGGATGACCCCTTACCCCAGCCCGAGAGGAAGCCCGCCAGGCTCGGCGTCCGCCGTGCCTGGGCACAGGTGGCAGACGCGGTCAGCGCCATGGCAACCTCGTCCGGACTGGCATCCAGTGCAGGAAGAAACTGCACGACCTCCTCAGGGCGGCCAGGGTGAGTCCTCCTCCGTGCCCCTGGCAGTAACCCCCCTCCCACCCCCACACCCGTAATCCAGCCCCTCCCCCCACCAAGGGAACAGACGAATCCCCGCCCTGCCAGCACCCATGCCAGCTGCAATGGCCGGTTGCCCTCGCCATTGATGCCATCTTCTACCCAACCCCTGGGCTGCATGCGTCCGAACATCTAACAGTGTCGTTGTTTGTGCTTGCAGCCCTCAGGAGACGCCGGTGCACAACCGCGAGGAGCGGGAGAAGACTTGAGGGGGTCCAGCAGACCTGTGGCCCCTCACCATGCCCGAGCAGAGGGCACTAGACGTGGTCGGCGACTGGGAGGAAAGTGAGGTCACCGACGCGGAGGTCAGCGGCGAGCAAGTGAGTCCCCGCTTGGTTGCGGATCCCCATGACACATGTGTGGACACCCCCCGCAACCCACACTCCCCTCACCCTCCTAACCAGCACCACCTTCATCACACACCCCCCTCACACACACCCCACACCCCCGTACCGCTCTCTAATCATACGTGTTGTCTTGTGTCTTGCAGGAGCTGCCGGAGCTGGAGTCAGTGCATCCGGAGCCCCATGCACCCAGCCACAGCCGGTGCCCCCTTGGACGGCAGAGCACCGATTGGGAGAGCAGCCTGAATACCAGCCCGCCACCCGAGACCCTGGAGTTGGGGTAGGAGGGGGACACAGATTTTCCGTCACTGCTGTCTCCAATACCCTCCACCATCTCAGAGATTATCACCTCGGTTGGGCACACTAGTGAAGAGGCTCCTGGGATACTATCTGGTGCGCACCACACATCACATCCAGTATAGCAGGTGGAGTAAGGAGCAGCCGATGGGCCGGATGGCAGGCCAGCCCCAGAAACCAGCTGCTGTCCAGACGGGTCCCAGGCTCCTGGAACTTCCAGTCCCAGCGACAATGGAGATGCAGTCAGACAGCCAGGGACTACAAGAGGGGATATCGGCTGGCTTCCAGCACCTGCACGCGCAGGAGGAGGAGTCCATCCCCGTGCAGAAGCAGGGGATGGTTCCGGTCATGCATGCCACCCAGGCCGACACCGCGTCTGCAGTGGAGACAATGGGGGCGACGGTGTCGGATATGGGTCAGCGTGTGCAAGGCCTGGGCATTCTGTGCAGGCGGGGGCAGAGGCCCAGGTCAGGGCTGTCCTCTCACAGGCAGCCATGTGCCAGAGCCACCTGGAAATAGCAGCGACGCTCCTCAGCATGGCCCAGTCACAGCACGCAATGGCTGAGAGCATCGGCGACATTGCCCAGGCACTGACTGGCGTGGCACAAACACTGGTCGGGGTGGCCGAGTCCCAGTGGGAGGTGGGCCAGTCCCAGAGGTAGGTAGGCCAGTCCCAGAGGGAGGTGGGCCAGTCCCAGAGGGAGGAGTCGCAGTCCCAAAGGGAGGTGGGCCAGTCCCAGAGGAATGTGGCCCAGTTACTGGCCGATGTAGCACAGACCCAGGCGGCGATGGTCCACTCCAGGTGCTCCATGGATGCGAACGTTCAGACCCTGGTCGAGACTAGAGAGGGCCTCCAGGACTGACTGTGCCAGGTGGCGGGGGGGCCTCGGGGGATGACTCCGCTCGCACTCCTGTACCATGGGATAGCCCGGGGGCCATTGGCAATCCCGAAGAAGGAGGAGGTGCTGGGATGCATGCCCCAGTGCAGCACCTCGGACTCCCCCACCTCTTGTTCCTGGTGTATCTGGTGGGCAGTGGGCAGAACAGTGCAGCACCACGCCACCCAGGACGCCTGAGCAGTAGCCGGGCCCATCCAGGCCAGGCCCCCCCAGCAGAAGTGCGCCAACGGGGACCCTTGTCGCAGGGCAGGAGTCACAGTAGGCCAATTCCACTCCTGCTGTACCGTCTGGGGAACCACCTTGGCTTAGTGTTAGGGACCGTAAGGCCAGAAAGTTAGACACCAGTTAGGTTAGCATGGGTACAGGCCACAGTTTAGTTATAGGGGCTAGGGCACATACTGTGTATATTTGTTCACAATAAACACCTGTTAACACCGGTGAAACCTGCCTCGGTTCTCTGTCTGATGGGTGTGGGGGTGGACCGGTCAGTGCTGGCCAGGGGGAGTGGGGAGTGGGGGCCAGTGCTCCGTGAGTGGACCGTGCTCCACCCGCACCCCCCAGCACCCCCATCCCAGGGATTCAATGGGACCGTGTGATGGACTGGCCAGCCCGCATGTAGGGATCATCTAGGTGGAAGGTGCTACTGTGGGCATGAGTCAGACATTGTCAAACGATGTGGAGCACGGAGCTCATCGCAGAACGGGTTGGCATCGTCCTCCATCCCATGGACCAGACCCACTGTCCCTTCCAACCCAGGACTTCCAGCTCATCGCACTGCAGGTATGTGCCGTGGAGAGGATGTGCATGCGGGCGGTTTGGTGGTGTGGGAGGTGAGGGGTGTGGGTCTGGAATGGTGGTGTCCGTGCCCCTGGCCAGCAACCCCCCCCCCCAGTCGGTGAAACGTGAGGCGTCAAGGGTGTCCCGTACGCGCGGGCCCGGGCGATAATGTTGTGCAGCCTCCTGTGACTGCCCAGGCCCCATGTCCCACTCAATGTCCCCCTCCCCCGCATCCTCCTCATCTGGCGAGGTCTGCCCTTCCTCCTCATCCACCTCCAGCACATCGCCCCCCTGCTGGGCTATATTGTGGAGGACGCCATGATACAGAAGACCCGCCTAGCCTTGTACTGGAGGGCCCCTCCAGCACAGTACAGACCCACCTGAAGTGCATCTTCAGGCCTCCGAAGCACCGCTTGACCACACACTCGTCGCTGTATGGGCATCGTTGTAGCGGGTCTCCACGTCGGTCAATGGCCTCCGGATAGGAGTCATTAGCCACGACCACAACGGGCAACCCCTGTCGCCCAGCAACCAGCCCCGCAGCCGGGGTGGGGGGGGCCACGCATGTTCCCCCCCCCTCCCCCCACCCCTGCCCCATCGGTATCCGGCCCCGTCGGTGCCCCTGGTTCTGGCGTCCGTCCCTGCTGGCAGGGGTACTGTTGGCTGGCACTACTCTCACTGGGGGCTGCTGAGGGTGTGGCCCTGTATGGTCTCCCGGTGTGTGGTTGCCGGTTGGGTGGGATGTTCAGCGGCCGGGGGCGGGCCCTGTCATGGGGCTTTCAGTGCGGGGGTGGGTGTACCCACACAACTGGTGTCACGGTGTAGAACCAGGGGCCGAGATGTGTGGTCAGCAAGATGGTCACCGCAATTTCAGTCAGTGCCTGGGCACTGCCACAGGCCTATGGGAGGGCACCACGGCTGCTCGGCCTGGCCCCTTCCCCCTCCCTTGGCCATGGCAGAGGGCCCCCCGCTGCGACCAGCACGGCCGATGTCCGGGCCGGCAGCCCGCAGTCACTCCACGGCATTTCCTACTTCTTTCTCTCACTCAGAAGCCAGGACGCCAGGTTCACAATTTTTATAAACACAAGTGAACCACGGCGTCGGGAAATCGGCGCATCGAAGGCGGTGAATCGCGGAGGCCGAGGAGCCTTGGGTGTCAGGCCCGCTCATGATATGCCTATTGTACTTTCAGCCCGCACGGCAAGCGCTGCATTTATGCCATTTTGGGGGTGCCGGAGCATGCCAATGTGGCATCAAACCGGCGTCTACTGCGATTTCGGAGCCGGAAGCTATTCTCCGCCCAATCGCGTTTCACAATTTTGGCATCGGCAAACGGAGAATCCAGTCCCAGAATTTCCAAGTTTATAATCTCTGGAATATTACCTGAGCCACTTGCAAATTGGCATCGGGTACATAAAATTAGAAAGATCAATACGTGGCTAAAAGGCAGGTGTGGAGAAGTGTTTTTTGGTTCATGGGGCACTGGCATCAGTACTCGGGAAAGTAGGGGCTGTACCGTTGGGACGGCCTACATCTGAACTGTAAACACTGGGACCAGTGTTCTTGCAAACTGTCTGACAGCTGAAGAGCAGTCCAGGCAGTGGAGTGAAAAGTCACTGCATTTTCACTTGCCCATCCCTAACATCTGCTGTCTCAGATAAAAGTGTTTAAACAGCAGCTGTTACAAGTGTCAGAGGCTTCCTTGAAAGCCAAGTACACTTCAAAGTGCTTCAAATCCCTTGACAGCCTTTGAAATGCAAATCTTCCATTCAAGTTCACACAGCAATACATTGCATTAGCCAGTGATTGATAGTTTTATTACTCCAGGGACAGGTGCTTGGTGGATTGCTGATCTATATTTCCCCTCACACTTGAATGCGTCTCAAGTACTTGGCTTTGATGCCAACCACAATGTTTATAAACACTCTTGCTATAATTGACAGTTCCTCATCCCATCATTAAAAGCAGCTATGTGCGTTCACATCCTGTTTTTCATAGCAGAAAGCATAAGGGCAGTGTTTGCTTAAGCGAGGCGTGGTGGGGGGGGGGGGGGGGGGGGGGGCGGGGGGGGGGGGGGGGAAGCGGCACCTCTCAAAGTGACGGAATCCAGCGAGCCACCCGATGCATAAATTAGTACGATGAAGGAGAGAGACTCACACCCGGGAGTCGTTTCTCGTGCCAGCAGAGACCAACAGCAATTCTCCGCTGGTTGGAGCCAGTCTCCAGAGTGGAGAATCCAGGCCATTATTGGCAAAGATCAGTGGTAAGCTAGAGGATTGAGAAAATTTTTTAAAACATCAAAAGATGACTAAAATAATAAATAGGGAGAAGATAAAATATGAGGGTAACTAGCAAGTAATATAAAATCGGACAGCAGGAGTTTCTTTAAATACATAAAAAGGAAGAGAGAGGCCAAAGTGAACATAGGCCCCTTAAAGAATGAGACTGAGAAGTAATAATGGGGAACCAGGAAATGGCAGATGAGTTGAACAAATAGTTTTGCAGTGGAAGATATTAATAACATTTCAAAAATAAATATTCATTAGTAAGAAGAAAACGGAGGAGGAAATAAATGCAATTATAATCACGAAGGAAAAGTACTAGGGAAACCAATGGGGCTAAAGGCTGATAGGTCCCCTGGACCTGATGGGTTGCATCCCAGGATAGTAAAGGAAGTAGCTACAGAGTTAGTGGATGTACTGGTAGTGATCTTCCAAGAATCCTTAAATTCTGGAAAAGACCCAGAGGATTGGAAAACTGCAAATATTATTCAAAAAAGGAGAGAGGCGAGAAACAAGTAACTATAGGCCAGTTAGATTTGCTTCTGTCATTGGGAAAATGATGAAGTCCATTAGAAAAGATATATTAGCAGCTCATTTAGAAATGCATAATGAAATCAGTGGCTTGGAAACAGGCAGTGAATGCTAAGTGTTGCTAAGTTTGTGGATGACGCAAAAATAGGTGGGAAGGCAAATGGTGAGGATAACATAAAGAGTCTACAAAGGCATATAACAGGTTAGGTGAGTGGGCAAGAATTTGGCAGATGGAATATAATGTAGAAAAATGTGAAGTTACTTTGGCAGGAAGTATAAAAGAGCTGAATATTATTTAAATGGAGAAAGAGTGCAGAAAACTGCAACACAGAGGGATTTGTGGGTCATCGAGCATAATAAGCAAGTATGAAAGTTCAGGTAGCACAGTGGTTAGCACTGTTGCTTCACAGCACCAGGCTCCCAGGTTCGATTCTGGGCTTGGGTCACTGTCTGTGCGGAGTCTGCACGTTCTCCCTGTGTCTGCGTGGGTTTCCTCCGGGTGCTCCAGTTTCTTCCCACAAGTCCCAAAAGACATGCTGTTAGGTAACTTGGACATTCTGAATTCTCCCTCTGTGTACCCGAAAATGGCACCGGAATGTGGCGACTCGGGGCTTTACACAGTAATGACATGGCAGTGTTAATGTAAGCCTACTTGTGACAATAAAGATTATTATTAAGTTCAGCAGGTAATTGGGAAGGCAAATGGAATATTGGGGATGGAGTATAAAAATAGCGAAGTGCGACTAAATCTGTACAAGGCAATAGTTAGACCACAGCTGGAATACTGCGAAGTTGTGGTGCCCTTAGCTAAGGAAAGCTATTCTGCCATTGGAAGCAGTCGCGAGAAGGTTCACTAGGTTGATCCAGGGTATGGAAGGATTTACTTCTGAGGAAAGGTTGAGTAGGTTGGACCTGTCCTCATTGGAGTTTGATAGAATGAGAGGCGACCTTATTGAGACAGGTGGGGCGGGATTCTCCAAAATCGCGGACAGGTGTTGACGCTGGCATCAAAACCGGCACAAGCGACGCCGGCGTCAACGGGCCTCCAGGCCCAGTCATTCACCCTTTCCTCGGGGGCTAGAATGGCGGCAGTGAGCTGAGTGCTGCTCCGGCGCCAAAAACAGGTCCTACTAGGCCGGTGCGGGTCCTCGCATGCGCGCCACGACCGTCTCCACGCTGGCCCACGGGCAATTTGGCAGAGCCCTACAGGGGCCTGGTGCGAAGGAACATGGGCCCCCTCCTGGATTTAGCACGCCTGGCGATCGGTTGCCTCCGATCGCGGGCCTGGCCACTGTGGAGGCCCCCCCCCCGGAGTCGGCGTCCCCCGCTCCCCCACCAGGGCGGCCCCCGCAGCCAGATCGCAGAAATCCCGCCAGGTAGGACCATACGCAAACGACGTCGGTGGAACTCGGAGGGCACTCGGCCCGTCGAGCACGCAGAATCGCCGTGGGGGCGGCATTCAACGGCCCCCACCCGGCGACCACGCCGGCACGATTAGTGTGGATTCTCCGGTCGCCGGTAAATCGGCAGCCCGTGCGGACTCGGAGAATCCAGGCCATAGATTTCTCAGTGGGCGTGACAGGGTAGATTCTGAGAGGACGATAAGATTCTCCGTTTGGAAGACTATGGGCTGGTTTCTCCGATTTTGAGGCTATGTCCGGAGAAAGTGTCTAGTTCTACGATGAAAACATTCACGATGCCCCAGCACCGACCCTCCAACCGGTGAGGGGCTAGCAACCGCACCACATAAAACACATGGCCTTTATGAAATAAATGGCCGGTCGTGCCGTACAACATGGCGCCGGCTGTACGTGGACACGATCTGCCAGATAGTGCCACCCGAGAGACCCCTCGCCACCCCCACCAGATCCCCAGCCCACGCCGAAGCCCCCCCGCCCGGCCAGCGGCACGGCTCACCTCCGACTATGGCGGTGCTGGACCCAGTCCACAGCCGCCACGCCAGGTTCACGAAAACTGAGAGCACAAGTGAACCGCTCCGTCGTGAACTCGGCATATTGGGGACAGAGCATCGGGTAGGGCTTCAGCTAATGTCCTGAGGCCGTCCCAACGGTGTGCGCCATACTCCCCGATGACTCCCTTTTGGAGGAGGCAAAGCATCCAAAAGCAGGCGCCGCTCCCGATTCAGACGTAAAAAGGGATTCTCCGCCCGATTGCCGATTATGAAATCGGCATCGGCAAGTGGAGAATCCTGCCCTATGTTCTCCCACTGGAGGAGAATTGCTACTGATTGGCAGGAGCGCAAATCACAAAGCAGTTCAGTACCGCCTGCCATGCAAATTTATTCATTGAGAGGAATTCAAGGAAATCCCGCTATACGGCCTCCATTTTGATAACAAAGACCTGCAGCTGGCCTCCACCCCCTTGCACTGTAAATCAGCCCTCTCCTGCCCCACTCCCCAAAGCCCCCCTTGCCCCCGGGTTTTCTGGTTGCCCCCATTCCCCAGGATCTGGGGTGACCCGACTCGCCTTCACCAGGGATCCCCTAAATAGGTTGAGCCCTCCAGGGCCCCGCTAAATAGGGGCACCCCCAAAGTTCCTCTAACTAAAGGGACCCTCACAGGGATCCCCAAACTAGAGAGATCCCCCCACAGAGACCCCCTAACTAGAGGAATCCCCCACAGAGACCCCCAGACTCCTGCCAGCAGGGGGTTGGAACACAGCGGTCGGTTCAGCAGCTGGTGTGAACCTTGATTTCGGCTGGACGCCCAATTCTCTGCCCGATTGCGATTTGCGATCCCGACAACGCGGGGCAGAAAATTCAGTCCGATGTTTCCTCTTGTGGGAGAGGCTAGGACCAGGGAGCATAATCAAAAAGTAAGGGGTTGTGTAGGAATCTTTAATTGATGGGATCTTAACCTGTCGAACTACGCCAAGTTTGGGGGAAGCTTAGTTGATGAATCAAAGTCCTGGAGCAATACGACAAGTTGTAAGATTTGTAATATTTCTGGACTATGCCAAGTTGTTCGATTCCTTGTATTATTCGACTGTGTAAAGTTGAAGGAATTTATATAATTTCCACTATTCGGTTCCCAGTAGCACTTTGCGAATACTGGGACTCAGCAGAAATTTGCAGTTAAAACTTCTCAGGTGCCAAAAAGAATTGTTTTATTTGTGGTCGCTTGATTACAATTTGAAAGTCATTTAAAAGGCAATTCGTAGACAATTCGAAGCTTTCAGAGAATTACAGACATTATCTTTTTTTGCTTAGGCAGACAGCTCGAAAGTAACTTTTAAACGGTCAAAGTCTGGCAATGAAACATGAAAAGAGAGAGAGAGCTAATCTTCAGCTAAACTCAAACTCAAAGTCAAAAGTACACTCCATCACTGACACAGACTGACAGAACCACCAAAAGACATCTCCTAAACTAACAGAAAGACTATTAAGGACAAAACTGACTAAACTAACAGAAAGACAAACTGACAGAATCAAAGACAGAAATTAAGGACAGACAACACAAAAGACAACACCCAAAAACAACACCAAAAGACAACACCCAAAAACAACACCCTAAAATGGCGGGCGGAAATTTTTCAGTTATACACTTTCATATCTGTCTTAAGTCATCTAATCACACCCCAATATAATCCTAATTGGTTTGGGTTAGACTCAAACACATTTGATTTGATGGCAAGCCGTCCGTCTTCAATGTGCAACATTAGCTTTTCTGACCCAGATGTTATCTGCATTGTGAACAATGGTGCCTTCATGTTGCTATGGTATTCAGTCCCTGTCCTTGACAATTAGCCCAAGCAGTGTCAAATTATCTTGCAACTGTGCCGTTTTAATGTCACACTGACTCTGAAAATATGCATTTGCCAGAACAACGGACCTCAGTAAAAGTGAATGATGCTGTATAAATGGGTATTTAAAACTGGGGCCTAATATTTATGCTTAAACAGCTATCTTTTACCTATACTAGTTGTATTCGAAATACCTGGCTTCTACAGGTTGTCCATTTATGACAGAGGTATGGAGGAATTTCTTCTCTCAGAGGGTAATGAATCTGTGGAATTCTTTACTGCAGAGAGCTGTCGAGGCTGGGTCATTATGTATGTTTAAGGCTGAGATAGAAAGATTTTTAATCAGTGAGGGAACCAAGGGTTATGGGGTTAAGGCAGGAAAGTGGAGTTGATTATATCAGATCAGCTGTGATCTTATTGAATGGCAGAGCAGACTTGATGGACCAAGTGGCCTATTTCTGCTTTATGTCTTATGGTCTTAAGTCCAGAGATAAGAAAAGCATGGTGATCGATGCCATGTTTGCCAGGCCTGACACTTATCATGAGAGATGAGGCTAGTAGTAAAAATGAACGGGCCCTTGGATTTGTTTCTCTACCTTAATTTCTACTTATAGATGGTGTCATAAGTTGCACATATACACATCAAGGCTAGCTGATTAGCTAGCAGTCTGCATCAACCAAAGGAATTCTACTCCATCCAGTTCAGCTAGTCTGCAACCACAGAAAGTTTGTAATGCATGTTAGTACAAGATTCCCAGGGAGCTGCCTGGTGCTAGTTAAGGTTCCCAGAGATATTCATACGTTGAAGCAGAGTTAGGGTTCCTTGTAAATCAGGGATACTCGCTGAAGATGTGGCTGATGACACATATGAGGAGCCGAAGCCTGGTGCCAAGGAAAGTTACACCAGAAGCTACATGAACAGCAGAGTTGTAACTAACGAAGCAATTGTGATGCTGAACATGCAGTTGAGGTGCCTGGACAGATCTGGGGCAACTTTACATATGTCCCTTGAAAAACACTGCACAACAGCGAGGAACCGAACTCCAGAAATAGGAAGGCAATAAGTGCTACATATCTTCGGGGGAGGAGGAAGAGGAGTAACACGAGTGGAAGCACTTTGCGCATAGTCCTGACTTCTGTTTGACATGATTCAATCATCCCTGTCAAGGTCTAGCTGCACATTCCCTGTCAACGTCTAGCCAAGAGATGGAGAGCATTTGCTGCATTTCAGTGAGACATTATATGGCTAAGAAAGGTTTTCTTGAATCCTCAATAAAGTGGAAGACTGAGTGTGTAAGCCATTAGTCAAGCCCAGATTGTCTGCTGCATCTGATGCTCCGTGCAGTTGTCATTCTTTACATTGACGTAGACATCATGGCACTTATGCTAAAGACAGATTCCTTCAATCTTTCTGAAAATTTCAGTAGAGTCCTCTTCAGTGATGACCCCGGAGGTCCAGCATTGGCATCTAGCTGAGCTTGGAGAATCTTAAGCCTTCAAATGGGGACTCTGCTGCTTTCTTGTCTATCAGTCTACTCTCAATCATCAGTGAAGTGATGGAAGGCATCATCAACAATGTGGCCTTGATATCAAGGGCAATCACTCCTACCACTTTAGTGGCTGAGAAAGAACTCCCCGGTTCTTCTTTCAAGAATGCAATGGAACCGTTTGCGTTCACCTGCACATGGGGCAAAGGTTCAGTGTCTCATTTGAAATATCACACTTATCCATTTTGGTGGGAATAACAGCAAAAGGGATTATTATTTAAATGATAAACTATTAAAACATGCTGCTGTGCCAAGAGACCTGGGTGTCCTAGTGCATGAATCACAAAAAGTTGGTTTACAGGTGCAACAGGTGATTAAGAAGGTGAATGGAGTTTTGTCCTTCATTGCTCGAGGGATGGAGTTGCTCGAGGGATGGAGTTTAAGATTAGGCTGCAAATCTATAAGGTGTTAGTGAGGCCACACCTGGAGTATTGTGTTCAGTTTTGGTCTCCTTACCTGAGAAAGGACATACTGGCACTGGAGGGTATGCAGAGGAGATTCACTAGGTTAAGAGCTGAGGTGGTTGGATTACGAGGAGAGGTTGAGTAGACTGGGGCTGCACTTGGAATTTAGAAGGATGTTTAGGTGGATCTTATAGAAACATATAAAATTATGAAGGGAATAGATAGGATAGATTCGGGCAGGTTGTTTACATGGTGGGTGAAAGCAGAACTAGGGGGCATAGCCTCAAAATAAGGGGAAGTAGATTTAGGACTGAGCTTAGGAGGAACTTCTTCACGTAAGGGGTGTGAATCTACAGAATTCCATGCCCAGTGAAGCAGTTGAGGTTCCTTCATTAAGTGTTTTCAAGATAGATAGTTTTTTTTAAGAATAAAGGAATAAAGGGTTGTGGTGTTCGGGTGAGAAATTGGAGCTGAGTCCACAAAAGATCAACCATGATCTCAGTGAATGGCGGAGCAGGCTCGAAGGGCCAGATGTTCTTATGTTCTGATAGTGCAACACTTCCTCAATTCTTCACTGGAGTGTCAGTCCAGATTTTATGCTCAAACTTCTCGAATCGAACTTCAATCACTGCCCTGTGTGCACGTGAAAGTGAAAGGTTCCCTTACATTCTTGGAAGAAGAGCAGGAGAGTTCTTTTAGTCAACATCACTAAATTGGTCATTTATCTCATTGTTGTTTGAGGGATTTTACTGTGTGCAAATTAGCTGCCACAGTAATTAGACTGGCTACATTTCCTTGAATATACAACACTTTGAGAGATTCAGAGTCATGCAAGGTACTGTATAATTTTAAATTAGTCAGTCCTGAATCGGAATTCAACCCACAATGTTCTTATGTTTTAAGGGAATGTTTTTAACATTGTAAATAAAGCATTTACAAAAGATCAGCGTAACAGAAGATAGCAAAATAATGAAAATTATGTAATCTGCAATGAAACTTCAGTCAAGATTCTTCTAGATCCTTCCAGATCAAAATCCTGGAACTCCATTCCTAACGCCTACACCACATGGACTGCAATGGTTCAAGGACAATTGTGGATGGGCAACAATTGCTGGCCCCATGAAAAAAGAAAAAGAAACACTTTTAATTTCACTAATGGTCCTATGCCCATAGAAATCAACATTAAAAATAAGAAATTTGAATTAATAGCCGAAAGGCATTATTTCACATTTTACGACATTTACTGTAACACCGGACTAACAGCACTGTTGGTTAAACAGTTATTTGTTGGTCAATTAACTTTTAGCACAACCGAAGAAACACACTTCACAGATATAGGACTGGAATCTCTGTTTGGAAGACTGCAGTGATTATATACATCGAGGAATTAAGTACTTTCACATCCACTTTTTCTCACCAGAAAGCAATTATCAACTTTAAAAAAAAAAAATTTAGAGTACCCAGTTATTTTTTTTCCAATTAAGGGGCAATTTAGTGTGGCCAATCCGCCTACCCTGCACATCTTTGGGTTGTGGGGGTGAAACACATGCAGACATGGGGAGAATGTGCAAACTCCACACGGACAGTGACCCAGGGCCGGGATTCGAAACCGGGTCCTCAGCGCCGCAGTCCCAGTGCTAACCACTGCGGCACATGCATCCCCATCACTTATCAACTTTTGACGTGGACAGGAGCTGTCGATCATAGCTAGTTGTTTTTAAACATTGCAGTTAAGTTCACAGCAAGGTGTCTGACATGCATTCAAGTGTGAAGGGAAATTAAATTAAACAATCCAGATATCTTGCTGTCTGGAAGGTATTACTCGGTCAATTATAGCCTACTAAAAGCTATTTCTCTTTGAAAGTAAATGGAAGATTTCCAGATCAAAAGATCTGAGACGATTTAATGCCTTGTGATGTTTTTGACTTTCCAACAGTTGCTGCTTTCTATATATTTGGCTCAGATAGCAGGTGTAAGGGACCGGTAAAGAAACAAAATAGTGATTTTTTTTCATTGCTTCTGTCTGGACTGCTCTTTAGCTTCCAGGCAGGGGTGACTGATCGGGGGGCAGGGGGTGCTGTCTCTGTTTGGTATGGTTTCTCATATCGGGTTTCTCTGATATGGTGGTGCTCTGATACGGGGGGATATTCTTATATAAGGCGTTCTCTGATATGGGAGTTTTCTCTGATTATAGGGTGGCCTTCTGATGTAGGGGGATCACTAATATGGGGGGTCTGATGGGAGGTCTGATGGGGAGTTAGCTGGGGGGGGGATCTGATGAGGGTCTCTGATGGGGGGTCTGGTGCAGGGTCTCATAAAGAGATCTGGTGGGGACATCTGGTGGTGATGGGGAGCTGGGAGGTTGGGGTAGGCAAGATTTGCATTGTGAGGGGGTGGGGAGGGGCCCTCCAATGGACTTTGGGGATACCTACCTTAAATACCTATCCCCTTGGTGCACCGTGAGATCCACTGCATCAGGGCCAGGCTGGCAAATACTTGCACCAATCTATACCCATGTGAATCCCTGCCGAGTGGGCCAGAGCATCATGGAGGCATGGAGAACCCGGTGTCCACCCCATTAATAGGATGAAAATGCATTCAAATGACCCATTTGCACCCTCCTGCTGGTGCGGCACACAACCTTGATGCCACCACCAGCGGGGACCAGAGCACCAAGGCATCGCAAAAACGTTCAGCAAAATGAGATTCTCCGTCACATCAGCAACTCCACTACTGGCGTTGGGCAGTGGAGAATCCCCCCCATACTATACACTGTCCTTTAAGTAGGCATCTAATTCTCCAGGAATTGTTCCAAATTTATTCTTAGCCCCCAAGGGGATATTTCCAATCCTTTTCTATCCTTTGAACTTTTAATCTGAACCGTCTTTCACAGTGAATGTTTTTCCTTCTCGAGATTTTACTTCCAGGGCAGGCTGGACAAATCTCACGTAACCCACGCTGTCGGGAATTCGGCCGGTCGGGGTCGGAGCACGTGGGGAAGGCCTCAGGCAATGGCCTGAGGCGATGGATAATCGGCGCGGTGTTCTCTTAGAGTATGCCGCTTTTCAGGGTGCAGAGAATGAAGAAACCACAGACCCTCTCGGTTTCGGCGCCAAAACGGAATCTCCGCCCCTTCGGCAAACGCGATTTCAGCATCGGGGAGCGAAGAAACCAGCCCCTGAGCCCACTTTAATCTCTAACAATCAAATTACCCTGGCTTACTGTCGGAAATACTTCAGAACAGGTCACACAACACTTTCCTTTTACCGTAAAATCTTAGAAACCTCTTAATTGTAACAGCAACAGGTTGAATTTTGACAGTCATTGATTTTATCATCACAATTTTATTTCACGAAAAGAAAATTCCAACAGGCAACAAAACTCACAACAAATATGCCCAATCTTTCTATTTTTTAAAATAAATTTAGAGTACCCAATTATTTTTATTCCAATTAAGGGGCAATTTAGCATGGCCAATCCACCTACCCTGCACATGTCTGGGTTGTGGCGTGAGGCCCACGCAGTCACGGGAGAATGTGCAAACTCCACACGGACTGTGACCCGGGGCCTGGATCGAACCCGGGTCCTCGGTGCCGTGAGGCAGAATTGGTAACCACTGCACAACCGTGCCGCCTACACCAAACTTCATGTAACTACAGGAGTCACATGAAAATTTGAAATCATCACTTCAAACAATCTCCAGCTTCTGCTGCTAACAGATCTTGGTATTTTGATTTTGTATTCACCCACCAATGAAGCAACAATGCTCAATAAAGCACTTCACAAAGTGCAAACAGGTTAAACCAACAAATAAGAAATATAAGTGCAAATAGAACTGATCTCCTTGGATTTTCATAGAATCATAGAATTTACAGTGCAGAAGGAGGCCATTCAGCCCATCGAGTCTGCACCGGCTCTTGGAAAGAGCACCCTACCCAAACCCATACCTCTACCCTATCCCCATTACTCAGTAACCCCACCCAACACTAAAGGCAATTTTGGACACTAAGGACAATTTAGCATGGCCAATCCACCTAACCTGCACATCTTTGGACTGTGGGAGAAAACCGGAGCACCCGAAGGAAGCCCACGCAGACACGGGGAGGATGTGCAGACTCCTCACAGACAGTGACCCAAGCCGGGAATCGAATCTGGGACCCTGGAGCTGTGAAGCAATTGTACTAACCACAATGCTACCGTGCTGCCCTCAAATTGCCAGAAATTAGTGGTCATATGTGGTCAAAATTCCTGCTTTTGAAAAAGGCAATTTAAAGAATTAAACCATAAAGGGGAGAGGAAGATAATTAACACTTACCTTTGGGTTAATTACTAAGTGGGTCGTGATGCTGTGCTCCTTCAGATAGGGGTCTCTGATGTGACCATTACCATCCTCCACTTTATAAGCTCCATTTAAATTCTCCAGTGTGACAGAAGTGATATGCACACGTCTAGCATGGTTAAAAATAAGACAAAGTCGGAAAGTATGAGTGAAAGATTTCAAAGTAATGGGGAAAGTAAATATTAAGAATCAAAGACATACTATATGGCTGTGATGTAGTTCAAACTTAGCCTACAGGCATACATGGATTCCAGCCATTAATTTTTGCTAATGGGTCAGATTTCCATCATTTAATGGAGGTGTGCTTTGGGTCATAAAATGCTGATGTTAGATTTCCTTGTTGGCAAAAAACAATTTCCCTCTGCCTTCCTGATTCCATACCGTTTTTGTCTGGCCTTTTGGTAGGTTGATAAGGCTTTGGCTGTAAAACACACAGAACGTGGTCCCCATTGTGAGTACCACAGAAAAAATATGAGCGGGATTTAACTAAGTGGGAACAAAGTCCCATAGCGACGGCATTCGCAGCGTTGAGAAACACAAAGATATAAAACTGCACCCAGGTTAGATAGGGGGCCTCAGCGGGAACGTGCAGCTGATGGCACACATAGGGCGGGATTCTCCAAAATGGAGGCAGAGTGTTCGCGCCGTCATGAACGCCATCGAGGTTCACAACAGCGCGAAACGGCCCCTATCCCGACCGATTCAGGGCCCGATAATGGGCTAGGAGTGGCGCCTTGGCGCCGCGTCAAGGCGGCGTTGTATACATGACGCGGCCGGCGCCGCATAACTGGCGTCACCCGCGCATGAGCGGGTTGGCCGGCGCCAACCCGTGCATGCGTGGTTGCCGCCCTCTCCGAGTCCGCCTCGCAAGAAGGTATCAGACGGATCTTGTGGGGCTGCGGAAGAAAGGAGGTCCTCCTTCAGAGAGGACGGCCCGACGATCGGTGGGCACCGATCGCGGGCCACACCCCATTTGAGGCCCCCCCCCCCGTGCAGGATCCCCCCTCCCCCCCCCCCCCGCAGGCCGCCTCCCCAGCATTCCCAAGCTGTTCCCGCCGGCAGCGACCAGGTGTGGACGGCGCCGGGGGAACCCGCTGTTTTGGGCCGGCCGCTCGGCCCATCCGGGCCTGAGAATAGCAGGGGTGCCGGAGAATCGCAATTTTGGGTGTCTCGGGCGATTCTCCGGCCTGCGCCGCGCGGAACTCGACGGGGCCATTCTCGCCGCTTGGGGATTCGCGGGAGGGCGTCGGACCGGCGTCGCGGGAAAATTGGCGACCCAAGCGATTCTCCCAACCGGCGCGGGAGCGGAGAATCGCGCCCAAAGTCCTGCTGCCAGAACTCCTCAGTGTAGCAAGAGTTTGGACACCATTTTTAAATATATGGAGGTGACATAGAAAGTGGGTGGGGATAGAGGGGCTGATGGGCTGTGAGGGTTGAAGGATGGAGTGCTAAAAATTTATGGAAGTAAATGTGCTGTAGTCACAGAGAACTAAGGTGGACCTTTTAAACTGCCCACCTGTTCGGCCGAGGGCGACAGGCCCATCTCCCACGATCAAATATCAGGTCTGAAGGGGCACAAAAAGCCTGGGGAGTGAAAATCCAGCCCTTTATTCCCAATTCTCCCAAACCCACGCACTCCGGGTAAGTATTTTCCTCCCTTTTAACCACATTAATTCATTCAGTACTCAACCGAGGAAATGAAACCATTCCATTTTCCATCCCTAATTCTTAAAATATAGTTACATTGAAAACATTGGGCCTGGAAATTTGCCTTGCCTCATTAATTAACAGTGATGAGCAATTAGTTTTGTTCTAATAAGAAAAATTCTAATAGGTAAACTAACTGAATTGAGGAGTTCCATTGCTTCAACACTTATGTTAGTGCCTCTAGTATCATACTTTCCTTTCACGTTTGAAGCAACATAGTTATTTAAAGATTATACAATGTCTTCTATCTTTTACTGAAATTAATGAATGTGTGTAATGGTCCACCTCCTGCTTTGCCAGTTTCGTTTTCTTGATGCATGTGTAAAATCTTTGCCATTACCCATCATCGTTTCCCCTCGATAGTTTGTTTCCCATAGTCTTACATTTTGTAATATTTTATACATGATTAATTTAAATGAAATACTTCTTATAGAATTTACCACAAAATCGCGTTTCTCTAATTGCTACTTTAAATTGCTACATTGTGTATTTTATGTTTGCCCTATTATGTATTTTCTTTTCATTTACAGAATGATCTGTTTGAGATGCACGCAGAACAATACTTTTGACTGTACCTTGGTACAGGTGACAATCAACCATTCCAATCCAATCTAAATGGACCACAAAATTGACAAGTCTATTCATGAATAAACAAAAATGAACCATAATAGCAACTAAATTATTTATGGTGTGTCATTACAAGGAGCAGGATTGTCCGGCCTCCCATCTGCATGTTTCTCAGCATCGGAAGGTGGTGCACCGTTCACTGGTGGTTCTCTGGGGTTCTTAGCTCCCGCCGCTGTCAATGGGCATTCCCATTGAAGCCACCCCACACCGAGGAGGTGTGCTGCTGGCATGACCAGAGAATCTCACCGGAGTGAATAACCAGGACTTCTTGCTCTCCAGGATGATTTGAGCCACAGCACAATCCATTACAATGAGTCGCATGAGGTGTGCTGGCTGCTAGATCGGCTCTACTCGGGTGATGGTGGTGGTGGGGCGGGGGGGTGGGGGGGGGGGGATGTTGACAGAAAATTGCCAAACAAGGCTTTTAAAAGAAATATCTGGTTGAACCCTCTTAAATTACTCTAAGGAAGACTTGGCTATTCTCCAAGATGGGTAGAAGGATATTCCTATGGCAAAAGCCAGGCGGGTGCTGGAGATGTGCCCATAGATGTGCAGCCAACTGCCCTGCAGTAATTAGATATATGTAGGGTACATGTCCCATTAAAATTGCATTCAAAAGAATAAAAGGAAAGACAGCCAAAAAGAACCTTCAACAAGCTTGAGGATAAATATTTGTATGTTTTCAAAATATATTTCATTGCTATAATTTATAGACAAATTAAATATCTCCATTATTGTTTATAGGAAGCTAAGTTGTGGCTTTAAAAAAATGATAAACCCTATGGTCTTTTGAAAGAGATTTTACAAAAGCATAAATTATTTAGATGCTGTTTATTAGTAGATTAATTCATATTTGTGCAGTATTAAATTAATCAGTATCTGTGGCCTACTTATTGTAGCACCAGATATACTTTTTAATGCTGTAATAAGTTATGCTAAAAATATTTAATCTCATTCTTTATATTATTGAATTAAAACTCATTAGTGTCACATCAATACAAATCTAGATGCCATGTTCTTTAACTTGCCAACTTGTTTCACCTATGTCAATATTTGTTTTTGGCAACTAATTAGAATATCGTAAAATAAAACTAATGATATACGCATTTGATATGAATTCTTCACTCGCACTGCAATTTAGTACTCGAGCCGCAAGCATGTTTCTTGAATAAAATACTAGAAAACATAATATTTCATGATTCCTAAATGTTCAATTCAACAATTTGAGAGGAGACCTATTACAATGGTTGTATAAGACATTAAAGTGTAAACAGTAAAACTTCATGGGGTAGGATTTGCGCCTGCCATCCCGAGAGTCGGTGTATAAGGTGCAGCCACCAACTCTCGAACTGCCACTGCCATTTAACACTCTTTAGCGTTGAGTCCCAATGGGCGAGATATCCGTCTGCCACAGAAGGAAGTCCTGCCCATGAGAACTGTTGGCCAATCAGATTGAATGACAACTCTTCTACTTGGCCAGGCACAATTCTACAATGGCCAGAAGCGGTACTGCAAAGCTCTGCCTGGGACTAAGTCCTCGGACCACTGAAAAGGTAAGTCTCGGA